>NW_027507903.1:642758428-643202073 GCF_037356315.1 Lithobates pipiens
AATTTTCACTACTAGCACTTTGGAGCTTTTTTTTTGCACTTTATTCCTATTTTTGCACTTTATTCGACATTTTTGTAATATGTATGATCATTATTGGTACGTATGTTGAAGATTGGTTGCGCCACAGTATATAGCTTTAGCACGGCCTTGGAAGTGCTATCTATTTAGTGTGTTCATTGCACATATTATCATTGATCATATTTTTCATCATTTATATTTAGTCTTTTGAGTCGGCGCCAAATACCTTTATATTCATTTGCTATTCTGTGTGAGAACACCTTTTTTTATGTTGGCAGCTTCTCTTTTAATTGTAGTTAAGTTTGCTCGTTAGTTACCTTCCTTTTCAAGTCTACAATCATTTCAGTAAACATTTATTAGTCTTCATAGAAATTCAGAAGGCACAACCAACGTGTTTCGGAGAGCTCACAACTCCCCTTCTTCAGGACTTGTGTACTGGCAGTGATAGAAGAAATGCCAGACAATTAAAGTGGTTGTAAACCCTCCCCCACAACTTTGTCCCATGTAAATCAGCATAAAAAACCCTAATGAACACTGCTTGTAGATATCTCCTTACTTGCTTAGTATTGTTGTAATCCTTGTTGTTCTATAGAATGAAGTCACTGAGCATGTCCAGATCTCCCCTGATGTCTTATCTATCTGTTATCAGGACTTCCTACGGAACAACACTGAACTCTGCTAATCACTCAGAGCTTCCTTCTACACACCATGTGACCATGTGACCTCACATACAGTCTAAACTTGGCCATTACTGCAGTCTTATCAGCTGAAGCTGATAAGTCTGACAAAGGCAAACATTAGACATCGGCACAAGTAAATACTATGAAATAAACAAGTAAGCTATGGACAGGGAAGCAGGGTTGCCATAGAAACGTTGGATTGAGAAGGAGGCTTGGTTAACAGTACAGGAAGTGCTCAATGTAAGGGCGGAAATACACTCCACTGTGGACTCAGAAAACAATACTTAAGATGGCGCTGCCTAACCCCTGGAAACAAGTTTTTTTAAAGTTTCTTTAAACAGTAAGTAATATGCGATTTGGGCTGGATTACAGTGGCTACAGACTGATAATTACTTATTATAATGGACTAAATGAAAAGAAGCATCAGAGTGAGAGAGTTTACTTCCTCTTTAAATAGTCTTGGAATACATAATAGGCAATGTGGGTGTCAATACAGCTTTGCTAATCCTAGACCCTTTCTTTACTGGGCAGTATTTCCTCTATCACTGCAAATCCCTGATGAAGGGGAGTAATGAGCTCCTGAAAAGTGTTGGCATATCAGCTAAATTTTTATAAAATAATAAGTGTATGATGGACTTACTGTTAATACCCATACACACTATCCGTTTTTCTGCTGAGTTTTTCCTTCAGATTTACCAAAATCATATAATATGAGCTCAAACCTTAGGAGTTTCAATGTGTATGCAATCAGGCAGGCCCTTCCACTACATGGTTTTGGTAAACCTGAAGGAAAAACTCAGCAGAAAATCTGATAGTGTGTATGGGGCATAACCTGGAGGAGCTCCCGTCTTTTGCATCGTCTTTCCCTATTGGGAACTCATCATTGGATAGAAAGAACACAGAGGGGTATTAAAGTAGAACTCCCCCCCCCAAATATTTTCAATCTTCACTTATCCTCTCCATATTTCCTCCTAAGTTCATTGCTGGAGGTCCTCAGGGCAGAATTGTGAACCAGTCATTTACACCCACCTCCTCCCGTTAGACAGGTGTCCACATTGGGGCAAGTCCCCTTTTTTTCCGAAGATGACTTCAGGTTTTGGATTTCCAATTGCTTTCTGTCCTGGTGACATCAGGACAAATAGAGGGGATGAACCCCCCCAGAGGAGACACAGACAGGAATAAAAGACCCTGGCTGGGGCGTCTGACCTCCTTACCGCTCCATCCAAAACTAAGAAGAAAAAAGTTTTGGATTTAGAATGTAAAAAATATATAAAGCTGATGATTTTTCCAGTTTCTGGTGCAGTGAGGTCCATGATGGTAGTGGTGTGGGACATCACATTCTGCCCGGTGAGTACTAAAGACATGTTATAACTTATAGAGTGCCGAGCGCTCAGCATTCCCCCCAGACATGGTACACAGACCTGAGCCGTCCCTGGCACACTCCCCACTCTGGGATCAATTATTAAATAATATGACAAAATAAGAACATCTCACCTACCGATATAAAAAGTCAACACGAAGATCCTCCGATCATCGTCTGCTTGGCAAGATGGGACAGCTCTGTGCCAAAGGAGAGGAGGGTGGAAAATGCCACTTCCTCATAGCTCTGCAGGACACACACCCCTCTATGTACTGGGATTGTATCCTCCCTCTGCTTAAGAGAGTGTCAGCTCTGCAGGACACACAGCTCTCTATATATGCCATCTGTATCCTGTCTATAAAAATTAAGAGTGTCAGCTCTGCAGGACACACATCTACCTATATACTGTAGCCTCCATCTATCTAATAGAGTGCCAGCTCTGCAGGACACACATCTCTCTATAAATGGTATGTAACTGTATCCTGTCTATAAAAATTAGAGTGTCAGCTCGGGAACACACATCTACCTATATACTGTATCTGTATCCTCTGTATAACATAGCGTCAGCTCTGTAGGACACACATCTCTTTATATATTGTATCTATATCCTTCTGTATAATAGAGCGTCAGCTCTGCAGGACACACATTTCTCTATATACAGTATCTGTATCCTTCTGTATAATAAAGCGTCAGCTCTGCAGGGCACACACTTCTCTATATACTGTATCTGTATCCTTTAGTATAATAGAGTGTCAGCTCTGCAGGACACACACCTCTCTATATATTGTATCTGTATACTTCTGTATAATAAAGCGTCAGCTCTGCAGGACACACACCTCTCTATATATTGTATCTGTATCCTTCTGTATAATAGAGCGTCAGCTCTGCAGGACACACACCTCTCTATATATTGTATCTGTAGACTTCTGTATAATAGAGCGTCAGCTCTGCAGGACACACACCTCTCTATATATTGTATCTGTAGACTTCTGTATAATAGAGTGTCAGCTCTGCATGACACACACCTCTCTATATATTGTATTTGTAGCCTGTATAATAGAGTGACAGCTCTGCAGGACACACACATCCCTATATACTATATCTGCATCCTTCTCTATAATAGAGCTTGACGCTATTGTATCTGCATTCTTCTGTATAATAGAGCTCTGTAAAATACACATCATATACAGTGCCTTGAAAAAGTATTCACACCCCTTGAAATTTCCCACATTTTGTCATGGTACAACTAAAAACTTAAATGTATTTTATTGGGATTTTGTGATAGACCAACACAAAGTGGCACATAATTGTGAAGTGGAAGGAAAATTATAAATGGTTTTCAAAATTTGTTTACAAACAAATATGTGAAAAGTGTAGGGGGCATTTATTTTCAGCCCCCTTTACTCTGTTACCCCTAACTAAAATTTATTGGAACCAATTGCCTTCAGAAGTCACCTAATTAGTAAATAAAGTCCACCTGTGTGTAGTTTAATCTCAGTATGAATACAGCTGTTCTGTGAAGCCCTCAGAGGTCTGTTAGAGAATCTTTAGTGAACAAACAGCATCATGAAGGCCAAGTAACACACCAGACAGGTCAGGAATAAAGTTGTGGAGAAGTTTAAAGCAGGGTTAGGTTATAAAAAAAAAAGTCTCCCAAGCTTTGAACATCTCACGGAGCTCTGTTCAATCCATCATCCAAAAATGGAAAGAGTATGGCACAACTGCAAACCTACCAAGACATGACCGTCCACCTAAACTGACAGGCCGGGCAAGGAGAGCATTCATCAGAGAAGCAGCCAAGAGGCCCATGGTAACTCTGGAGGAGCTGCAGAGATCCACAGCTCAGGTGGGAGAATCTGCCCACAGGACAACTATTAGTCGTGCTCTCCACAAATCTGCCCTTTATGGAAGAGTGGCAAGAAGAAAGCCATTGTTGAAAGAAACCCATAAGAAGTCCTGTTTTCAATTTGCGAGAAGCCTTGTGAGGGACACAGCAAACATGTGTAGCACCCTCTAGATAGTTAGGTGCTAGAGTGAGGATTTTTCTGGTAGAGTAGGAATATTTAGGTAGGCCTAGGTGGTGGCTAGGCCTGTTTGTTTTTATTCTGGGCTAGGAGTGGCTCAGGGCAGGGCTGGGTGACTCACATGTACCATCACTGTTACCTCCCTCTTCTTTCTAGAAGGTGCTAGAAAGAGAGGAGGAGAGGAGAAGTGGAGATGCCTGGGGAATTTTTTGACCAATCCCCATCTTGGATTGGCAGGGGGCAGGCCTCCTTAAATACGTAAGGCCAGTCCAGCTGGGGAGGAGTTTTCGGGTGAAGATCTGGAGTGAGAGAGCGTGGAGGCTTCCAGGGCCTAAAGGAAGCTTCCCAGTCTGGGGGGCGGTGACCCTAGGCCTGGGCTTGGGTGCATCCAGGAGGAGGGACAAGATCATGGGAGATAGGCACCTGAGAGAGCAAGGAGAGAACAGTGGGTGAGAACACTGCTAAGAGACTCCAGGGAGGACAAATGGTAGCAGCCAAGAGGGCTGGTGAGTGAGCACAGTCGGGAGGACTGGGGAGGCAGGCCTGAGAGAACTGGGAGTTTGCAGTTTGAAATGAGTGCAGAACCAGAAGAGCGGAGTTTGGAAAGGGCAGTGGAAAGAGCTTGTCTGGCAGGGCCTGAAGAGAGCTGGGATCAGTAGCTGGATAGGGGACAGTTAGCACCTGAACTATTGCTATGTCATAGGGGTCCAGGGCCCCTGCCCACAAAAGGCAGGCCAGACAAGCTCTTTCCACTGCCCTTTCCACACTCCACTCTTCTGGTTCTGCACCCATCTCAAACTGCAATCCACTGAGGCCTGGCTGACTTAGTGTCAGGTCCATAGGCACGCTGGACCCCTTCATCTGGCATGTGCCTGATGAAGGGGACCTGCTTAGCTCCGAAACGTCGCTTTCATTTTTTGATACTATGTGATTAAAGTTTTGGACTAAATTTTGGAGATAATGGTGTCCTGGTGGCACTTCCTTCTCACAATTGCAGTCAGTTCCAGCCGTTGGTCATTTCAGCACCCAATCTAAGATACAGCTGTTTGTGCAGGAACGTGCGCGTTGGGAGTATTGCATTGGCGGTCCATAGGCATGCGCAGGGGTGTGCTAGGTTTGCCTGGGCACACCCTAATCACTACGTGCGGTGCCGATTTCCCCTACTGCCCGGGGCTTCCCCTCCTGTTGGAGTTTACTATGTTTACTATGCCTCAGTTTGTGAATGAATAGGAAGTCGCTCAGCGCAGAGCACGTCCCATTCATTCACTGTGCCGTGCAGCTGAGGCTGCAGAGAGAGGCGTGTGTGTTTGAGCTTTGGCTAATGCAATAGGCTACGCACACCTATGGTCAGGTCTAACCATGCAGTGCTAGCTAGTCTGGAGGAGTAAAAGTCTGCAGCAAGTGAAGTGCTGGAGGAGTAAAAGGAAAGAGGTCTTAAAGAGGAAGTAAACTCTCCCACTCTGATGCTTCTCTTCATTTAGTCCATTATAATAAGTAATTATCAGACTATAGCCACTGTAATCCAGCCCAAATCGCATATTACTTACTGTTTAAAGAAACTTTAAAAAAAAACATCTTCGGATCAAGGAGAGGGACCATTACTGGCTGGCCACTCTCCTTGATCCACGGTACAAGGGTAAGATTGCGGACCTTATATTGCCATTGCAGAGGGAGCAGAGGATGCGACATCTCCGGGAGGCCTTGCAGAAAGATCTGTGCAACGCGTTCCCAGAGGTTACAAACTCCTGGTCCTGGATAACGTTTTGCTGAGGCTTCGGTCAGTCACAGAAGGAGCGGTGGAGAAGGTGGCCATCTGACATATGCGTTCAGACAATTTTTTAGTCCTCAGCCTCAAGGTATGATCGGTAACAGTATTGAGTCCACAGTGGAGTGTATTTCCTCCCTTACATTGAGCACTTCCTGTACTGTTACCCAAGCCTCCTTCTCAATCCAACATTTCTATGGCAACCCTGCTTCCCTGTTCATAGCTGACTTGTTTTATTTCATAGAATTTACTTGTGCCGATGTCTAATGTTTCCCTTTGTCAGTCTTATCAGCTTCAGCTGATAAGACTGCAGTAATGGCCAGGTTTACATTGTATGTCATGTCACATGGTCACATGGTATGTAGGAGGAAGCTCTGAATGAGTCTGAAGTCTCCTGGGAGTTAAGTGTTGTGCCTTAGGAAGTCCTGATAACAGATAGATAAGACATAGAGAGTGTGCCGTAAATCAGGGGAGATATGGGCATGCTCAGTGACTTCATTCTAAAGAACAAAAAGGATTGCAACAATACTAAGCAAGTAAGGAGATATCTACAAGCAGTGTTCATTATGGTTTTTCATGCTGATTTACATGGGAAAAGTTATGGGGGAGGGTTTACAACCACTTTAAGCAAGAGTTGTGCTGGAGAGAACACTGGAATCTATATAGAGGAGTGTATATATAAGTCCCAACACCTCTCTCTATATACTGTATCTGTATCCTTCTTAGAGATGAGCTGGGTGTTCGTGTCGAACACATGTTCAACTTGAACACTGGCTGTTCGCCCGTTTGAGACCAGGACTTTATGGGCTGTTCGCGCCACATTCGAGTGGTGCTCATGGGCCATAATGCACTGGGGCATCTATGACCTGCATGCTTTCCCAATCACAGCACTGTCAGCGAGGAGAGCCATAATTAGCCACAGGCAGGATGCCTGTGGCCAATTATGGCTCAGGGGGTTTAGTACACGCCCCACGCTATATAAGGCCGCCTGCGCGGCGGCCTTGCATAGTGTGTTGCAGGCAGCTCATAGAGACAGATAGACGCAGAGACAGTGTCTTCATTTCCTTTGAACCTATTGCAATTACAGTTGGTGTATTGTGCCCCCTGCACAGTGTACACCTGGAGCTACCCCAATTGCTGGTGTTGTTCTGGTCCTATACCACAGGCAGCTGCAGCAGTTACAGTCGGTGTATTGTGCCACCTGCATAGTGTACACCTGAAGCTACCCCAATTGCTGGTGTTGTTCTGGTCCTATACCACAGGCAGCTGCAGCAGTTACAGTCGATGTATTGTGCCACCTGCACAGTGTACACCTGAAGCTACCCCAATTGCTTGTGTTGTTCTGGTCCTATACCACAAGCAGCTGCAGCAGTTACAATCGGTGTATTGTGCCACCTGCACAGTGTACACCTGAAGCTACCCAAATTGCTGGCGTTGTTCTGGTCCTATACCACAGGCAGCTGCAGCAGTTACAGTCGGTGTATTGTGCCACCTGCACAGTGTACACCTGAAGCTATCCCAATTGCTGGTGTTGTTCTGGTCCTATACCGCAGGCAGCAGTTACAGTCGGTGTATTGTGCCACCTGCACAGTGTACACCTGAAGCTACCCCAATTGCTGCTGTTGTTCTGGTCCTATACCACAGGCAGCTGCAGCAGTTACAGTCCGTGTATTGTGCCACCTGCACAGTGTACACCTGAAGCTACCCCAATTGCTTGTGTTGTTCTGGTCCCATACCACAGGCAGCTGTAGCAGTTACAGTCTGTGTATTGTGCCACCTGCACAGTGTACACCTGAAGCTACCCCAATTGCCTGTGGTGTTCTGGTCCTATACCACAGGCAGGTGCAGCAGTTACAGTTGGTGTATTGTGCCACCTGCACAGTGTACACCTGAAGCTTCCCCAATTGCTCGTGTTGTTCTGGTCCTATACCACAGGCACCTGCAGTAGCTACAGTCAGTGTATTGTGCCACCTGCACAGTGTACACCTAAAACTACCCCAATTGCTGGTGTTGTTCTGGTCCTATACCACAGGCAGCTGCAGCACTTACAGTCGGTGTATTGTGCCACCTGCACAGTGTACACCTGAAGCTACCCCAATTGCTCGTGTTCTTCAGATCCTATACCACAGGCAGCCAGCTGCAGTAATTACAGTCAGTGTACTGTGTCATCTGCACAGTGTGCACCTAAAGCTACCCCAATTGCTGGTGTTCTGCTGATCCTATACCGCAGGCAGCTGCAGTAATTACAGTCGGTGTACTGTGTCATCTGCTCAGTGTGCACCTAACGCTACCCCAATTGCTGGTGCTCTCATCTCCCTGCAGGCCATTAGTATGTCTGGAAGGCCAACAAGGAGAGTCAGACAGTCACGAGGCAATAAAAGAGGGCAAGCAGGCTCTGTGTCTAGAGGCAACAGTGCTGGTCGTGGACATGGTGCATTGTCATCAGCACGTGGCCATGGGACAGGCTTGTCCTTATTTTCAGCAGCTGGACGTGTTGAGCCGCAACCATGCCGAAGACTTGGTAGAGTAGATGACCAAGCCCTCCTCATCCTCCTCATCCTCTCTCACTCAGGCTCAGGGTACTGGCAAAGCAGCTAACAACGCAGCCTCTTCCCTCGTCTCAATGGCATCAGTCACTCCTTCCCTAGACCCACCATGTCCTCCTGAGGAGTCCCCCGAACTGTTTGAGCACACTGTTGGGTACATGCTCCAGGAGGATGCCCAGCGTTTTTAAGGCTCTGATGATGATACCCAGCTAGAGGAAGGCAGTAGGGTGAGCCCAGAGAGAAGGGATGCCCAAGAACAGCAATTTGGCAGTCATGTTCCACCAGCTGCAGCATACTGCCAGGTTTGCTTCAGTGATGAGGAGGGAGGGGATGATGAGGTCAGTGACTCCACATGGGTGCCTGATAGGAGAGAGGAGGAGGAGGCACATCTCCAATGAGGCAGGATGCCCTCCAGGGGCCAGCTTAAGGGCAGCACACCGACTGAATCACACCGCAGAGCTCCGCCTGTGCAGGGCGCTGCCTCTGCGCGTTATTCCAAAAGTTCTTTGGTGTGGGCCTTTTTTGAGATGAGTGCATCAGATCGCACCGCTGCTATTTGCAACATACGTGGCCAAAACATCAGCTGCTTGGGCACTACATGCTTGGCCAGACATATGTTTACCTGCCATGGCAAGCGTACCTTAAAGACCCACACCAAAGAACAAAGCAGACCTCTCCTTGCTCCTCCTCAGCTGGGATCTCCAACCCCACTATACCTTCAGTCCTCTCTGAAACCTGCACAGAGAGGAATGAAGGTGTAGAATTAGGTGTGTCACAGCCAAGTACTTGCGGGCAATCTGCTAGCGGTACACCGACATCTGATTGTAGCAGGCAAATTTCCCTGCCCCAGCTGCTGGACCATCGAAACAAGTTCACTCCCAGCCATCCACATGCCCAGCGGTTGAATGCTAGCTTGGCTAAATTGCTAGCACTTCAACTGCTGCATTTTCAGTTGGCAGACTCGGCCCCCTTCCGGCTCTCTACCGGCATGTGGAAGGCAATGTCCATGCCTCGCTGGACAGGGCGGTCAGTGGTAAGGTGCATTACCGCTGACTGATGGTCCAGCAGGCATGTACAGGGACGTTTCCTATCTTTCACAGTGCATTGGGTGACTCTTCTGGGAGCTGGGAAGGATGCAGGACAAGGTGCAGTAGTGTTGGAGGTTGTTCTGCCACCACGCCTCCAAAATGCTACTACTGGTTGTGACACAACTCTCTCCTCCACCCCCTCTTCTTCTTCCTCCATGGCCTCTTCCTCTTCGCCAGCTTAAGCCAGGAATGGAGGTTTGCGACAAAGGTACCAACCTCCTCTCCGCCCCCTCCGACAGGGACAACTGACCCAAGTGCGCTGTGTGGCTCACGTCCTTAACTTGGTGGTGCAGCAGTTCTTGGGCAGGTACCCGGGCTTACAGGATGTCCTGAGGCAGGCCAGGAAAGTCTGTGTACATTTCTGCAGGTCATATAATGCCAGTGCTCGGCTGGCTGAACTCCAAAAGGAATTGAACCTGCCCAAGAACCGCCTTATCTGTGACATGCCCACCAGGTGGAACTCAACATTGGCCACGCTGCAGTGGCTGCACATGCAGCAGAGGGCCATCAATGAGTACCTGTGCGACTACGGCACCAGGACAGGGTCAGGGGAGCTCGTTTTGTTTCCCCACGCCATTGGGCCATGATCAGGGATGCATGCACTGTCCTGTCACCATTTGAGGAGGCCACCAGGATGGTGAGCAGTGACAGTGCATGCTTCAGTAACACTGTACCTCTTGTCCACCTGTTGGAGCACACGCTGCATGGAATAATGGACAGGACACTTGAGGCAGAACAGAGGCAGGAAGAGGAGGACTTCCTTGCCTCTCAAGGCCATCTTTATCCAGACAGTGTTCCTGCTTTCCCGCCGATCAAACAGGAAGAGGATGAGGAGGAGGAGGTTTGTGTCAGCATGGAGGTGGAGCCTGGCACTTAGCATCAGCAGCAGTCTTTTAGGGATAATTTACAGTCCCAAGAAACCCGTGGACTTGTACGTGGCTGGGAGGAGGTGGCTGCGGATCATGTCATCCTTAGTGACCCAGAGGACTCTGGACCAAATGCCTCAGCTAACCTACACTGCATGGCCTCCCTGATCCTGCAAAGCCTGCGGAAGGATCCTCGTATTCAGCGGATCAAGCAGAGGGATCATTACTGGCTGCCAACTCCTTGATCCACGGTACAAGGATAAGGTTGCAGACCTTATCTTGCCATCGCAGAGGGAGCAGAGGATGAGACATCTCTGGGAGGCCTTGCAGAAAGGTCTGTGCAATGCGTTTCCAGAGTCTGGGAGGTTACAACTTCCTGGTCCTGGACAACGTGTTGCTGAGGCTTCGGTCAGTCACAGAAGGAGCGGTGGAGAAGGTGGCCGTCTGACCGATGCGTTCAGGCAATTTTTTTATCGGCAGCCCCAAGGTATGATCGGTTCCAGCAACCATCGCCAGCGTCGGATTTACATGGTGCAGGAATACCTAGGGGCAAGATCAGACTTGGGCAACTTTCCCACCGAAAATCCTCTGGGTTACTGGGTCTTGAGGATGGATTTGTAGCAGGGCTCATTCCTGCACTCAAACTAGAGTATCTGTGAGGGGTTGCAGTGTCGTGGCACCAGCACCAGTGCCTAAGGCCCAATTTTTCAGCCCCTGTTTAACAAGGGCGTGTAATTACAATTTTTGATGCAATATTTTGAAGGGGGGTTCTTTGCTGCACTCAAGTAGAATATTTGTGAGTGGTTTCAGTGTTGTGGCACCAGCACCAGTGCCTAAAGTCCAATTTTTCAGCCCCTGTTTAACAGGGGCGTAGAATTACAATTTTTGATGCAATACTTTGCAGCAGGGCTCATTCCTGCGCTCCAACTAAAGTATCTCTGAGAGGTTGCAGTATCGTGGCACCAGCACCAGTACCTAAGGCCCAATTTTTCAGCCCCTGTTTAACAGGGGTGTGTAATTACAATTCTTGATATAAAATTTCACAGCAGGGCCCGTTCCAGCATCCACCAAGAGTAACTGTTAGGACTTACAGTGTTGTGGCACCAGCACCACCACCACTAAAGGCCCAATTTTTCTACCACTGTTCAACAATGGCATGTAATTGCAATTCTTGATATAATAGTTCACAGCAGGACGCTCCAGCGCCCACCAAGAGTCACTTTGAGGGATTACAGTGTTAACTTGTGGCAACACCAACACCTTAGGCCCAAATTTCTGCAGAACATATAGGGAAGGCCCCTACTTTCAAACATCCAACTTACAAATGTCACCTACTTGCAAACGGACGGAGACAGGGAAATTATCTCCTGTAGGAGTTGATATGGGAAAAACGTGTCTCCTCTCCACTGATGCTTTATCCCAATCCTTGTTTTACTAAAAACACCAAATTTTCAAAAAACATTGGTCATTGGGACATAAAGTGAGATGAAATCGTCTGAAGAGGTGCACAGACGGAAAAAAAATGTTACAGGGCCAGGGTAGCGGACTGACAACTCATGGGGCTCCCGGGCAATAGGAGATTATGGGGCCCCCAGGCAATCAGATAACAGTATACACACACACCGTATACAATCACACAGTATACACATACATGTACACACAGTATACACAGACATGTTTCTATTGGCTGAGAAGGTACTGGAGAGGTGGTGCAGCTATAATCTCAGGATTTTTAGACCAAAAGGATGTCGGTAAGGGACATTTCAGAGACAGATGTAAAAAAAACACAGATTTTTACATACTGTCCCTAGTTTTACTGAGGCTTGCAACCCTGATGGGGCCCCCTAGTGGCCCGGGGCCCTCGGGCAGTGCCCGAGTGGCCAAATGGTCAGTCCGCCCCTGTACAGGGGTGATAACCCGTCCCTATGTTTTCCAAAAAGCTTAAAAATTGATTTTATGACTGGAGCTACACTTTAAAAATGTACTAGTTCAAAATTACAAACAGATTCTACTTAACACAACAAACCTACACAGTCCCTGTCTTGTTTGCACCGCCTGTACACTGCTGTTCTGAGTATATAGGGCCTGGGGGCCCCACTTGTTTCCTTTTTTTAATCTGGCTCAGACAAAGCATTGCCATCCCACCAGTAAAACTGATGTTTAAGTACAGTATCTCACAAAAGTGAGTACACCCCTCACATTTTTGTAAATATTTTCTTCTATCTTTTCATGTGACAACACTGAAGAAATGACACTTTGCTACAATGTAAAGTAGTGAGTGTACAGCTTGTATAACAGTGTAAATTAGCTGTCCCCTCAAAGTAACTCAACACACAGCCATTAATATGTAAACCGCTGGCAACAAAAGTGAGTACACCCCTAAGTGAAAATGTCCAAATTGGGCCCAAAGTGTCAATATTTTGCGTGGCCAACATTATTTTCCAGCCTGCTTACTGCCTTAACCCTCTTGGGCATGGTGTTCACCAGAGCTTCATAGGTTGTCACTGGAGTCCTCTTCCACTCCTCCATGACGATATCACGGCGCACAATACGGGTACTGGAGAAATGCTTGGCTAGTCCATCACCTTTAACCCTCAGCTTCTTTAGTATGCCACAGTACATGTTGGCATTCATGGTTCCCTCCATCTACTGTAACTCCCCAGTGCTGGTGTTCTGCCAAAAACTGTCCCCCCATCAGATAGTGTCCACCCCGTATTAAGCAGGCGCAGTGCTTGTGCAGTAAGGAGGAGAAGGAGATTTCAAAAGTCTCCGAAGATGAACGGCGCCTGCGCACTGAGTCCAGGTGCAAGCCCCACCATCCAAGTGGACATACGGTATTACTTAGTAACAGGGCCCCTCACGGGCTCGCTTCGCTCGGCAACGCTTCGGGGATGGCCTTGCTTCGCTCGGCAATTTTTTATTCTAACTCTATGTCCACTTGGATGGTGTTGCTTGAACGCTGTTCATCTTCTGAGACTTTCGGTGTCTCCTTGTCTTCCGTACTGTGCAAGCGCAGTACAGGGCGGACACTATCCAACGGGGGACAGTATTCGACACAACACCGGCAGCATTCATGCAGCCCCAGACCATGACACTCCCACCACCATGCTTGACTGTAGGCAAGACACACTTGTCTTTGTACTCCTCACCTGGTTGCCGCCACACACACTTGACACCATCTCAACCAAATAAGTTTATCTTGGTCTCATCATCAGACCACAGGACAAGGTTCCAGTAATCCATGTCCTTAGTCTGCTTGTCTTCAGCAAACTGTTTGCGGGTTTTCTTGTGCATCATCTTTAGAAGAGGCTTCCTTCTGGGACAACAGCCATGCAGATCAATTTGATGCAGTGTGCGGCGTATGGTCTGAGCACTGACAGGCTGACCCCCCCCCCACCACTGGTTCTGTAACTAATATCCTGTCTACTGTAAACAGTTTTTATATTGAGTATTAATTTCTGGTTTTTTTTTGGCTCATATGCCTAATGGGAATACATATGAACATTGCTAAAATGTACTAGTTTAGACAGGATATGAAACAGTACTTGATATGTTTTATATACATCTTCTTTCTTTTTCCTTTTTTATAAATAAATATTTTTTTATTTAAAACATTCCTTTTCTTTTCCCTTTTTGTTGCATTTAAATATATTACTATGCCTAAAAAGTCTAACACAACCAACATTTTTTGTTGAGGTTTTTTTTGTGTTTTTCCCTTCCCTGCTTCCTTCCCTTTTTTTCTTTTCCCCCCACCCCTTTAACCTCTGCAGCAATGCTGGCAGGACTCGTACATCTATTTCCCAAAGACAACCTCTGGATATGACACTGAGCACGTGCACTCAACTTCTTTGGTCGACCATGGTGAGGCCTGTTCTGAGTGGAACCTGTCCTGTTAAACTGCTGTTTGGTCTTGGCCACTGTGCTGCAGCTCTTCTTATAGCCTAGGCCATCTTTACGTAGAGCAACAATTCTTTTTTTCCGATCCTCAGAGAGTTCTTTGCCATGAGGTGCCATGTTGAACTTCCAGTGACCAGTATGAGAGAGTGAGAGCGATAACACCAAATTTAACACACCTGCTCCCCATTCACACCTGAGACCTTGTAACACTAACGAGTCGCATGACACTGGCTAATTGGGCCCAATTTGGACATTTTCACTTAAGAGTGCACTCACTTTTGTTACCAGTGGTTTAGACATTAAAGGGGTTGTAAAGGTCCGTTTTTTTTTTTTCATCTTAATGCATCCTATGCATTAAGGTGAAAAAATATTCGACAATACCGCCCCCCTCCCCCCCAGCCCCCTGCTTTATATACCTGAGCCCATTCACCTGCTGCGCTCGCCCCCGATCTCCTTTTTGCCGCTCAACTTGGCCGTTGATTGGCTAGAGTGGATGGATTGAAAGCCGAGAAGCCATTGGCTCGCACTGCTGTCAATCACATCCAATGATGCGGCGTGCCAGGGGGCAGGGCCGAGTGATACAGTGAGCTGCTATAGCCGCCGACTGTATCACGGGAGCGCGCCCACAAGAACTAACCACCATGCGAGAAAGCTTGCATGAAGGTGCTTAGTTCTTCCGGGGAGGAGCCGAGACAGCCGCTGAGGGACCCCAGAAGACAAGGTTTGGGGCCACTCTGTGCAAAACAGCTGCACAGTGGAGGTGAGAATAACATGTTTGTTATTTAAAAAAAGAAAGATTACCTTTACAACACCTTTAATGGCTGTGTGTTGAGTTATTTTGAGGGAACAGCAAATTTACACTGTTATACAGGATGTACACTCATTACTTTACACTGTAGCAAAATGTAATTTCTTAAGCGTTTGCACAAGACATAATAAAATCTTTACAAAAATGTGAGGATGTACTCACTTTTGCAAGATATTTTATGTGCCAATAAATAGTTTTACTGGAACACACTTCGCTCACAGTCGCTTAGCCTCCTTGGCACGCCTACCAGGAATCAGGGGCAGGATCTCAGGCTCATGACCTCCACAAGTTGGCCTCCAAACTGTGGAACTCTCGGGATCCCAAATGAGGGGTCATCAACCAGCTGACTAATCAAAAAGATTAGTTGATCTCCAAACCCAAGCAGTAAAACTAGTGTAACTAACTATTGTAATCCAGTAAAGTTCTTAACTGCCACATACTTGAGTATGTGCCAGTAAGGAACTTTACTGGAATACAATACGCTGTCCTCACAAGCACCCATCCTCCCTGCTGCACTGAGAGCCCTACCCAGAATTGGGAGCAGCATCTTCGGCTCACCAGATTCTATAAGCTCACAGGTATACCGGTGAACGGTGAGCAACCGTGTCTCAGACTCACAGTGGCAAGTCCTTCGCAGTCCTCGGGACATCTGCCCAAACCTGTCCCTCGCCATGTCAGCAAAGTCCACCTCCATTTTTTTGGTTTGGCATTTCCTGTTGACCTTCTCTCCCCATGCTCTCTCTGGGTTTCATATCCTTTCCATCTGTACAATGGCTGGATCGTGTCCGGATTATAAGCTTCATGACTGCTGAGGCGCAATGGGCCCGGTACAAATTAAATGTAACATAATGTATAGAAAACCTTCACCCTTGCCCCCTCACCCCATTAAATTGACACAATTACAACCATTGGGTTGGAAAGGGCAAGGCCACAGCTTTATTAAAACCCAACACATAATAAATTAACACTTTAAACCAGTGCCAGTCACAGTTGTACTGTGAGCACACAATTCCAAAGGGTGGGGGGCTCTGTCCTTACTATAAGTGATGGACAGACCGCCTACTTCCGATTTACATCAAGGGCATAGCCCATTACAGCCACTTTTATGCTGGCAAGGTCAAGAAACCACAGGAAGCTGTGAAATACCATAGAAAAAAAGGGGCGGGAGGGTGGGCAGCTCTTCCTTCCCACGTTCCTTGAAAAGCCCAGAATTCCCTGGGAACAAACTTTTCTGAGTTCAGGCCCAGCCCATCCCCCATAATAACCAATCAGTTAGGGTCACCTACATCACCGGGTGGCCCTGCCCTCAGCTATATAACAACTGTCACCCAGAAGGAGCATCAGTCAGTGGGAGCCTCCCATGGAGGCGGAACTGTTGTGGCTTTTTTTTTCTTTTTCAGTCTGTCGGGTGGCATGACTTTACATTGCTGGACATTTTTATTTTTTTAATAAAGGACTTGTCCTAAGCTGTCTCTTGTCCTTTTTACAATTTTTGACACTTTTTTTGAGAAATTGTAGGGGTATAATGTACCCCCATTACCAATTCACATAGGGGGGGTGAGAGCTTAGTGTCCCCTTTTTAAAGGGGGCTTCCAGATTTCAATAAGCCCCCCACCTGCATATCCCCACAACCACTGGGCAAGGGTTGTGGGGATGAGGCCCTTGTCCCCATCATGGGGACAAGGTGCTTTGTAGGCTTGTGCAATTCGTTTTGTAACGAATTGAAATTCGGCCGAATTTTGCATCTTTTGGACGTTCGGATGCATCCGAATGTCTGAATAAAAAAATAACGAATTACAACGAATGCGAAAGAAATTATAGCGGGTATAACGAATGAATTTGACATGATTCGGTAATTCTTTAAAGATCTAATGAAACAAAAGATCAGCTCAAAATAAATCTTATAGTCCAATCAGCTGATTAATTTTGTGCCGGAGGTTGGATTACTGGCAAAGTGCATTCCTGAGAACTGAGTGAGAAGGGTGTTGTGTTGTATTTGAGCCGAGGAGAAGAGACGTTGTCATTGTGTGTGTTAAAAGATTCAATAAAGAAACGACTTTCCAAACTACGAATCATTATCACGAATGTATATACATACATAAATATTGAATTTCAACTAATACGAAATAAATTATAGCGCATATAACGAATTAATTTGACATGATTCGAGATTCAGTATAATGAATATCGACACTCTACGAATACTAACGAATTATCCAAAAACGTATTAACGTAACATAACGAATATAACAGAACAAAATTATGTATTTTACGAATGACAACGAACCAAAACTAAACACAATTTTCCGTTGTACACAAGTCTAGTGCTTTGGGGTCAGACCCAAAGCACCCTCCCCATGTTGAGGGCATGTGGCCTGGTACAATTCAGGAGGAGGGGGGTGCTCTCTTGTGCTCCCCTCTTTTCCTGCGCCCTGCTAGGTTGCGTGCTCAGATAAGGGCCTGTTATGGATTTTGGGGGAACCCCCACGCAATTTATATTTTTAATTTTTAGTTGGGGGTTCCCCTTAATATTCATACCAGAGCCAAAGGGCCCGGTAATGGACTGGGGGGGGGGGGCAATGCCCTTTTTTTTAATGAGTTTTATCTATATTGCCGAGACCTGACAATTCATTACAGCCGCAATCAGTTTTAAGTGACAATTTTTCCTTTAGAAATGTAATTTTGCTGTGGTACTGTTCTAAACACAGGAAAATGCGCCACTTTACAGGCATACTATAGACACCCCCCAGGCACGATATTTGAAGGAATATTTCATTTTTATTGTTTCACTTTAAGCATTAAAAAAAGCACTGCTCCCCAAAAAAAATGTTTTTGCATTGATACATGTCCCCTGGGGCAGGACCCGGGTCCTCAAACGCTTTTTATGACAATGACTTGCATATAAGCCTTTAAAACTAGCACTTTTGATTTTTTTCATGTTCATGTCCCTTAGACCTTAACGGGGTTTGTGTGTTCTTTAGAATTTTTTGCCTGTTTGGTATGTTCTGGTGTGAACCAAACCGGGGGGGGGGGGGGGGGGGGTGTTCGGCTCATCCTCAATCCCCAATACAGTATGTGCATATGTATATGCAATATGCATCTCCATATATATATATATATGTGTGTGTGTGTGTGTGTGTGTATGTGTGCTTGTATGTACATATATACATATTTAATTTTTCCTTTCTGTGTATGTATGTGTGTGTGTGTGTGTGTGTGTGTGTATATATATATATATATATATATATATATATATATATATATATATTTATTATTATTATTTTTTGTATAATAGTCATTTTATTTATTTAATTTTTATTCTTTAATTTATTTCTCCATATATACATTTCTTTTTTCATTGATTTTTTTTCATTTATTTTTCCAGTCAATCAACTACTATTATTATTATTATATATGTTTATATATATTATTCATTTTATTTTTATCTTTATTTTTATTTCTATATTTTTATTTATTCATATACATAGATGTTAGTAGAGTTCACCCATTCCCTTTTTAATACAGTAAATTAATTTTATATATATATTTGATGTACATTTTATTTATCTTCGTGGTGTTCCGTTTCATTTGCAATCGCCAACTGTAATGCCGCGTACACACGACCGGACTTTCAGCCAGACTAGGTCCGACGGGATCAGTCAGTCGGACAATCCGATCGTATGTGGGCTAATCTGATAGATTTCGTTTAAAAAATCCGACGGACCTAGAAATAGAACATATTTCAAATCTGTCCAATGGACTAAATTCCTATCGGGAAAAACGTTCGTCTGTATGCTGGTCTGACGGACCAAATACGACGCAAGGGAAGCTATTGGCTACTGGCTATCGAACTTCCTTTTTTAGTCCCGTGTTACGTCATCACGTTCAAAATGAATGGACTTGGCCACACATGAATGGACTAAGTCCGTTCGAAAGTCCATTCGTTCGTCCGTTGGGAAGACCAACGGGCCTAGTCTGCCCGGAAAGTCCGGTCGTGTGTACGTGGTATAAGAGATAAATCTGTTAAGCACTTGCACTTGGGAAGTATCCCTATTCCACCCACTAGATGGCAGCTAACCAATTCCCATATAAAGCTGTTAGCAGCCTATGTCCCTTTAGCTTGAGAAAGGAGCGCGCCTGCCTTACTAGCCAGTGTGCATGCTCGGAAATGTCGCCGCGAACCCCCCATTGACGTCATTGCGATCGGCGCCGCGTCCCATCACCGACCCATAGCTTTAACCAAGCCTCGGTCACAGCTCTCCAGCCTCCCAGAGACCCTGCTGGTCAGGATCCCCCTCTTTCAGGCTACTAATAGCTGCAGCAATGCCATCGCGCCGGGGCATCAGTGTGGATAGGACATGTGCCGGACTTCCATAGCTTTGATGTAAACTGGATATTTGCACCTGTAACTCGTTAAAATGTTCTAACCTAGAGGCCCCTGTTCTCTTCTTTTTGCCTATCCTGGAGTCTGCTCTCAACTTCCCTCTGAAGGCTTGCCCTGGTTTATGAACTGTTGCCAATTATATACGGGTTGTCTCCCCCCCCCCATTTAGTCTCAGCCCTTCTCCATTCATACTAAGAACTTCATAACAAGGACTAATCTGATGGACTTTTTATTATAATACATACTATGTGACAGCGTCACTATCCTCTATGTCAGTGAGGGCAAACCTTGGCACCCCAGATGTTTTGGAACTACTTTTCCCATGATGCCCAAGTACACTGCAGAGTGCAAGAGCATCATGGGAAATGTAGTTCCAAAACATCTGGGGTGCCAAGGTTCGGCATCACTGCCCTATGTTTTTCCTCTTATCGGTTTGGTTGCCCTTCTCTGCACTTTCTCCAGTTCCCTGTTATCCTTTTTGAGAACTGGGCCCCAGATGAGGTCTTACTAATGGTTTGTACAGGGGGCAAAATTATATCCTTTATATTGGCTTTAAACATTTACTAATGCAGCAATGAAAGGTTTAGCGCTGGGAAAAACTTTTTGAAAGATAAAAAGTGCATTTTATATAGAACTATATGGATCAGACCAAAATGAGGGACAGGTGAGGAGAAATGAGGGGCAGAGGGACATTATTCTAAATCAGGGACAGTCCCTAGAAATCAGGGACAGTTGGGAGTTATGGTACAGCAGCTCTACCTCCTAGAGACCGCTCTCTCTCCCAGGACAGCCTGTCCTGTACAGCATCACGTGACGTGCTAACCTATACCTGATTGGAGTAGTGGATGCTCCGTGGCTGGTTGGATGGTGACAGTGACACAGCTGGAGGCACCAAGGCAGGGTTTGTGCTTAGCAGAGAGAGAGTCGGATGCAGAGCAGAGCCCTGGTGGGTGAAGAACACACACCAATATTCTATTACTATATAGTGTTATAGACTGATCTGTCCTCAGACTCCTCACATGTGTGATGTCACCCCCATCCTCCTCCCCCTCTTCCTCTGAATTTAGGGGCGGAACCAGGGGGCGGCAAAATGAGGTTTCGCCTAGGGTGTCAAAAATCCTTGCACCAAGGATTGAGCTTATGAGCTACCAAAACAACCCGATCCTTCTCCACCGTTGATTCCCCCAGTTGTACTCCCCCTAGTATGTATGATGCATGCATATTCTTAGCCCCCAAGTGCATAACTTTATATTTCTCAACATTAAACCTCATCTGCCACATAGTCGTCCAATTATACAGAGCATTGAGGTCGGCTTGTAAATTGGAGACATCCTGTAAGGAAGTTATTCCACCGCATAACTTGGTGTCATCTGCAAAGACTGAAATAGTACTTTTAATCCCAGACCCAATATCATTTATAAAGATATTCAAAAGTAAGGGTCCCAACACTGGACCTTGGGGTACACCACTGATAACCTTAGACCAATCAGAGTAAGAATCATTGACCAATTAAGCAATTCTGTCTTTTAGCCAGTTTTCTGTCCATTTACAAACCGATCTTTCCAAGCCAGGGGTAGGCAACCTTAAAGAGATGGAGATCTACCTGAACAATATGGGAGATGTAAAAGATCACGGGGCAAAATGTCGTCTCCTCACACCTGATTTAAACCTCTAATTGCCATACTACCATGTCACAATTACGTGCACTGCACAGCAATTGTGGTTTTAAATCAGGCCATGAGGAGGCAACATATTGCCATTTCCTCCCGCTAGAGCCACTCTGGAGACCGCTAGCCAGGATAAGAGGTGGAGTGCAGTTGGTATCACTCCGCATGGGATAGGAGCCATCACTACAGAGGAGGCATTGGCTTATGCGGCTCTTGTCTCTACTACAGTTCCAGCTTTACAAGTAGTCCCTCTGCATTGCACTCTGTTTGATTCTCTAGGATGGCGGGCCAGCAAGCTCAGACCACGATCTACCAGCAGAACCGGACTGGCCTACAGGGATACCAAGACATTTCCCAGTAGGCTGACTGCCCTGGGGCCTCTTTGGGCTAAGCTGTAGCTGCCTGCAGCGCTCCCCTCCCTCCTCCGCCCCCTCCTGACGAGCACAGTGAGACTGCAATGACAGGCACAGTGAGGCTGCAATGATGGGCACAGTGAGGCTGCAATGGTGGGCACAGTGAGGCTGCATTGATGGGCACAGTGAGGCTGCATTGATGGGCACAGTGAGGCTACATTGATGGGCACAATGAGGCTGCAATGATGGGTAAAGTGAGGCTACATTGATGGGTAGTGAGGCTGCCGCAATGGGCACCGTGAGGCTGCAATGATGGGCACATTGAGGCTGCATTTATGGACAGTGAGGCTGTATTGATGGGTACAGTGAAGCTGCAATGATGGGCACAGTGAGGCTGCATTGATGGGCACAGGGAGGCTGCATTGACGAGCACAGTGAGACTGCAATGACAGGCACAGTGAGGCTGCAATGACAGGCACAGTGAGGCTGAATTGATCGGCACAATGATGCTGCATTTGATGGGCACTGGTGAGGTTGCATTGATCTCTTGTACCATGTCTGCAGTCTCTGAACATCTCTTGTATCATGTCCTCAGTCTCTGACCATCTACTGTACCATGCCCATAGCCGCTGACATCTCCTGTACCATGATAAAAAGTATATTGTGCTTAATGCTAAAAAATCTAGGTGATGCATTGGTAACAATTAGTAAAATTAATAAAACAGTCCCCAGTGAAAAAAAAGGTGCTCGTGCTAGTGGGACAGTATCCAGTGCTGTGACTTAAATAATAGATGGATGATTCCGTACTTCTTAAGTGCTTAAATAGGGTGCCCCCCCAGTAGATGTGCACTCACCCCTGGGAGTGGATCAATTATCGCTAGTTAGGTCAAATGCGCGTGTGGGGCGATCCCAGTGGATGTCCTCTGGACCGATGATTGGCTGCGCTGAATGTTCCTCATATTAGAAAAAGCCTCATTGCGCAGTACCATTGATAAAGAGCTTTTTATTCTAAAACGTGTGAACAGGACTGTAAGGTGACCATTTTATTTAGTGACAGGGGTTTTGATTGGCATTCAGAGTGCTTTAAAAAAGCACGTTTGAAGCCATGTTTTCTGCACTGATTTTCAGTCTTCTCCTCCTCACGTTCATTTCTGGGAAATTTGGCGCGGGGTCTTCTGGGCCCTGTGTGTGTCACAGAAGACAGCCGCCCATTCAGAAATCGCCGGGGAACTCACGCATGCGCAGTAAGAAACGAGCAGTGAAGCCGCAAAGCCCCACTGCCTGTTTCCCTTAGTGAGGATGTCGGCGCTGGCGCACGATACGTGGGACGGATCGGCCGACATCGCAGGAGCCCTGGACAGGTAAGTGTCCTTATTAAAAGTCAGCAGCTACAGTGTTTGTAGCTACTGACTTTTAAAAAAAAATCTTATGCCCCGTACACACGGTCGGAAATTGCAATGGAAAAAGTCCGATCGCATTATGTTGTCGGAAAATCCGATCGCATATG
The DNA here is from genome assembly GCF_037356315.1 of Lithobates pipiens. NCBI lineage: Eukaryota > Metazoa > Chordata > Amphibia > Anura > Ranidae > Lithobates > Lithobates pipiens. The sequence continues at coordinate 642,781,392 of NW_027507903.1, forward strand.
GGCTCTATCGGACTTTTCTGTCGGAGATCTGAATCTAAAATTTTCCGACAACAAAATCTGATCGCATAAATTCCGATCGTGTGTAGACAATTCTGACGGACAAAGTGCCACGCATGCTCAGAATAAACTAAGAGACTAAAGCTATTGGCTACTGGCCCGTTTATAGTCCCGACTTTATGCCAGCTTCTATTTCGCCACAGTTACTCAACTGTTGATGATCCTGCTCGTCAGTCCTGCCTACTTAAGCCGTCCAGTCCAGAGGCTTTCTGCCTTCACCTTGGTCAACATCACAGAGACTATCTCCTGCTTTCCTGTTTAAAGACTGGCTTTGCTGACATCCCTTCTGGCTCCAGATCCTGCTTGCTGTTTCATACATTCATCCCTGACTTCTGGCTTGGCTATATGTTTCCAAAAGTCTTAGTAGCGGCAAGTGTTTATAAAAGTGTCTAGTGCATATTCAAGAGTAAAAAGGAGGAGACGTGAGACGTTCCAGGTCACAATATATAGGTTGTAGGAGAGGTTTCAAAGAGGATTGGAGTTGAGGGCTCTCACAGCCTGGGGGAAAAACTAATGAGCAGTCTGACAGTCCTGGCTTTTATACTCCGGTACCTTCTACCTGATGGCAAGAGCTGAAAGAGACTGTGGGAGGGATGAGTATGATCCCTCACAGTACTGGTAGCTTTTCTGGAGCACCATGTATAGAAAATGTCCAGGATGGAGGGGAGAGGGACACCAATAATCTTTTCAGCCGTCTTCACTAGTGATGGACGAACTTCCGACGGGACGTTTCGCGAACGCGAAACGCGAACGGACACAAACGTTCGCGAAAACGACCGTTCGCCGCGGGCTCCATTGACTTCAATGGGAGGCGAATTTCGCAAACCTTTAGGTCGAATTTGCGGCCACGGGGTAATTATTAGGGGGTAGCACGTAGTCCCACCACCTGGACAATAGCATAATACATGTATGAGGTGAATTTGGGATCGATAACTACAAGCATTTTTTTTTTATTTGGGAAATTGTTCTGACAATTCAGGACTATGGAGCTAATGAAGGCAATGGAGGAGAGGGAAGGTCAGGGACCAGGGTAGGCAAACAAGAGGGTGCAGGAGATACAGAGCACTGACAGCAGCACCGTAATACAGAGCACTGACATCAGCACCGTGACATACAGCGCTGACAGCAGCTCCGTGACATACAGCGCTGACAGCAGCTCCGTGACATACAGCGCTGACAGCAGCTCCGTGACATACAGCGCTGACAGCAGCTCCGTGACATACAGCGCTGACAGCAGCTCCGTGACATACAGCGCTGACAGCAGCACCGTGACATACAGCGCTGACAGCAGCTCCGTGACATACAGCGCTGACAGCAGCTCCGTGACATACAGCGCTGACAGCAGCTCCGTGACATACAGCACTGACAGCAGCTCCGTGACATACAGCGCTGACAGCAGCTCCGTGACATACAGCGCTGACAGCAGCACCGTGACATACAGCGCTGACAGCAGCTCCGTGACATACAGCGCTGACAGCAGCTCCGTGACATACAGCGCTGACAGCAGCTCCGTGACATACAGCGCTGACAGCAGCTCTGTGACATACAGCGCTGACAGCAGCTCCGTGACATACAGCGCTGACAGCAGCTCCGTGACATACAGCGCTGACAGCAGCTCCGTGACATACAGCGCTGACAGCAGCTCCGTGACATACAGCGCTGACAGCAGCTCCGTGACATACAGCGCTGACAGCAGCTCCGTGACATACAGCGCTGACAGCAGCACCGTAAGCAGCCCCAGGAGGAAGTCAGCACAGCACAGGGATGGTGTGATCCCCTCATAATAAGAACCCCCAGGAGTAAGTCAGCACAGCACAGGGATGGTGGGAGCCCCTCATAATAAGAACACCCAGGAGGAAGTCAGCACAGCACAGGGATGGTGGGAACCCCTCATAATAAGCAGCCCCAGTAGAAATATGACACCGCTCAACCTCTTCAAAGAGGAGGGTAGGGGCATATAGTACGGTGTGCTTTTTTGGGTCAGGGAAGTGAGCCAAATGAATTAAGAAGGTCTGTGTGCTTGATTCCAAAAATTGTTTATAGACATATACATGGTCTACTGATCACATGTGTTGAATTCCTCCGAGATCCATGCCTCATTCATTTTTAGAAATGTGAGGTAGTTAACACTGTGGTGAGCTAGGCGAGTACGCTTATCGGTCACAATCCCCCCTGCTGCGCTGAACGTCCTTTCGGACAGGACACTGGATGAGGGGCAAGCCAACAGTTCGATTGCAAATTGGGCAAGCTCTGGCCAGAGGTCAAGCCTGCCCACCCAGTAGTCTAGGGGTTCATCACTCCTCAGAGCGTCCACATCGGCCGTTAACCCAATGTAGTCGGACACCTGACGGTCTAGGCGTTCCCTGATGCTGGATCCGGATGACACCTGTCGATGGGTCGGCTGAAAGAATGACCTCATATCCGAAGTCACCAACACATCTTCAAACCGGCCTCTTCTTGCAGGCGCTGTTGGATTGGTACCCGCAAATCCTTCTCTGGGAGTGGGAATTGCTCCTCTGCCAGCGCACGCAAAAGCAGAATGCAGCATTTCTCGAAGCAAGGCCTGGAAGTGCTGCATTCTGACAGCCCTCTGCGACGGCGGTAACATTTCCGCCATTTTGTGTTTGTACCGGGGGTCTAAGTACGTTGCCACCCAGTACTGGTCCTTGACCCTCATGCTTTTTATACGGGGGTCCCTATTAAAACACTGGAGCATGAAGGCCCCCATTTGCACTAAAGTGGAAGCGGTGTGGTGGCCTGGCTCCTGCTCATCATCCAGGATAATGTCGTCCTCTTCATTCTCCTCTCCCCATCCTCGCACAACAGGGATCCCAGAAAGGTTTAAAGCATGCTCTTCTTGCTCCTGCTCATCCGCCCCGGCACCATCCTCCTCTGACTCCTCATCAGACTCCTGTTGTTGACTTGTCTCAGATAGAGTAGCCCCCCCTGGGAATTCATCCAGCATTGCGACTTCCTCATCTTCCCGCTCCTGCTCCTCCACAGCCTGATCAATGACACGACGCAATGCACGCTCCAGAAAGAAGGCATAAGGTACCATGTCACTGATGGCGCCATGGCTGCGACTGACCAGTTTGGTGATCTCCTCAAATGGCCGCAGAAGTCTGCATGTGTCGCGCATGAGCAGCCACTGGCGCGGTGAAAAAAAACCCAGCTCCCCAGAACCGTTTCTTTCGCAGAGTTCATACAGGTAGACGTTAACTGCACGTTTCTGCTGGAGCAGCCTATCAAGCATATAGAAGGTTGAGTTCCATCGCGTCGGGCAATCGCAAATAAGACGTCTGACCGGCAGATGGTGTCGCCGCTGAATGTCAGCAAGGCGAGCCATGGCCGTGTAAGATCTTCTGAAATGGGCCGAGATTTTCCTTGCCTGCCGCAAGATGTCCTGGACCCCAGGGTATTTGACAAGGAATCGCTGCACGACCAAGTTTAAGACGTGTGCCATGCACGGCACGTGCGTGATTTTGCCCTGTTTCAATGCGCTAAGCAGATTGGCACCGTTGTCACACACCACTTTACCAACTGTCAAATTGAGCGGTGTTAGCCACTCATCTGCCTGTGAACGCAAAGCTGAAAGGAGTGCCGGGCCAGTGTGGCTCTTTGCTTCCAGGCACAACAGACGCAGCACGGCATGGCAACGTCTCACCTGGCATGTGGAATAGGTTCTGGGGAGCTTGGGCGGTGCAGTGGAAGAGACGCTAGCAGCGGAAAAGGAGGAGGCAGCTGAGGAGGAGAGGGAGGAGGATGGAGTAGGAGGAGGAGAAGAAGAGTCAGGCCTGCATGCAATCCGTGGCGGTAAAACCAAATCTACACGGGTGCCACGGGTTACATGCTTGACGGCCGTCAGAAGGTTCACCCAGTGGGCAGTAAAACTGATATACCTTCCCTGCCCGTGTTTGCTAGACCACGTGTCTGTGGTCAGATGTATCTTGGCACCGACACTGTGTGCCAGAGATACATTCACTTGCCGCTGAACATGGCCATATAGCTCTGGGATGCCCTTCTCTGAGAAATACTTCCTTCCTGGGACCTTCCATTGTGGTGTTCCAATGGCCACAAATTTGCGAAAGGCCTCCGAGTCCACCAGTTTATATGGCAGTAGTTGGCGGGCTATGAGTTCTGACAAGCCAGCCGCCAACCGTTGGGCAAGAGGGTTATCCGGCGTCATCATTTTTTTACGCTCAAACATTAGGCCCACGGAAGCCTGCCTTTTTGCAGAAAAATGTGAGCTTGGCGTGATGGAAGGTGGAGTGGAGGACAATTGTGAGGAGAGAGGAGAAGGAGAAGTAGAAGACGAGGCTGGACGGTGAGAGCCTGCAGTGTGGCTTTGTGTGTTCCGTTGCTCCCACTGGGCTCGGTGATGGCTGCTCATGTGCCTTCTTAAGGCGGTCGTCCCTAGGTGAGTATTGGGCTTACCGCGACTAACGCGTTGACTGCAAAGATTGCAGATGGCAACGCTATTGTCAGCAGCGGACACGTTAAAAAAAGCCCACACTGCGGAGCCATGTGCCGGTGTCCTGGGAGCGCCAGATGTGACCGTACATGGTCGATGACTCGCTCCTGATACATTTGCAGTCTGCTTTGTCCCTGCTGTGCAATGTAAGTCATTGCTGCTTCTCCTCCCTATCTGCTGGTCCATATCTCCCTCTGAACTCCCCTCCTCTTCCTCTCTTGTGGGCACCCACGTGACATCACTAGACACGTCATCATCAACGTCACCTTCCCCACCGCTATAAGTAGAGTAGGCAGCAACACCGGGGACCAACCTCCTCCTTGGGCTGATCTGGGTACTGGCGTCAGACTGCTGAGTAGCGCTTGTTGCTACCTCCTCTTCCTGATCCAATACCAAGAGTGGCTGCGCATCAGAAATGTCCTCTTGATATGGATCGGAAAATAATTCCAGTGACTCAAGCGGAAGGTATGTGGTGGTGGTGGTGGTGGTCGTGTTGTTGGTGGTAGTGTCTTTGGGGGTGCACATAGCAGAGAGTGAAGAAGAGGGTGCAGATCGAGAGGATGAGGAGGGTGCAGAAGAGTAAGGCTGAGCGAGCCACTCAACCAAGTCTGGTGCATCCTTTAAAGTAATTGAACGCACCTTCTGCAACTTCCCACTTTGGCTCAAGCCTGTTGCTCCTGCCCTACCCCTACCACCCCTGCGGAAGGGCCTGCCTCTTCCTCTGCATGTCATTTTTTAAATGACCCTGTGACAAAACTCTTAGTCCCTATACCGCTGAAGGACTGCTGCAGTATAGGTGAGCGGTCAGCAGTGGTGCACGTCAACCCTATCTATTGTGGACCTATAGCGGTCCTTACAGAACAGCAGACTGTACCGCACTCAAGCCTATGTACCGTAGCACCCTATACCAAGTTACCAGTCCTTATAAGAACTTTTGTGGACCAAGCAGGTTGTGTATTAGTGTTTAGCAGACTGTACGTCAGTCCCTATACCGCTGAAGGACTGCTGCAGTATAGGGCAGCGGTCAGCAGTGGTGCACGTCAACCCTATCTATTGTGGACCGATAGCGGTCCTTACAGAACAGCAGACTGTACCGCACTCAAGCCTATGTACCGTAGCACCCTATACCAAGTTACCAGTCCTTATAAGAACTTTTGTGGACCAAGCAGGTTGTGTATTAGTGTTTAGCAGACTGTACGTCAGTCCCTATACCGCTGAAGGACTGCTGCAGTATAGGGCAGCGGTCAGCAGTGGTGCACGTCAACCCTATCTATTGTGGACCGATAGCGGTCCTTACAGAACAGCAGACTGTACCGCACTCAAGCCTATGTACCGTAGCACCCTATACCAAGTTACCAGTCCTTATAAGAACTTTTGTGGAACAAGCAGGTTGTGTGTTAGTGATTAGCAGACTGTACGTCAGTCCCTATACCGCTGAAGGACTGCTGCAGTATAGGTGAGCGGTCAGCAGTGGTGCACGTCAACCCTATCTATTGTGGACCGATAGCGGTCCTTACAGAACAGCAGACTGTACCGCACTCAAGCCTATGTACCGTAGCACCCTATACCAAGTTACCAGTCCTTATAAGAACTTTTGTGGAACAAGCAGGTTGTGTGTTAGTGATTAGCAGACTGTACGTCAGTCCCTATACCGCTGAAGGACTGCTGCAGTATAGGTGAGCGGTCAGCAGTGGTGCACGTCAACCCTATCTATTGTGGACCGATAGCGGTCCTTACAGAACAGCAGACTGTACCGCACTCAAGCCTATGTACCGTAGCACCCTATACCAAGTTACCAGTCCTTATAAGAACTTTTGTGGAACAAGCAGGTTGTGTGTTAGTGATTAGCAGACTGTACGTCAGTCCCTATACCGCTGAAGGACTGCTGCAGTATAGGGCAGCGGTCAGCAGTGGTGCACGTCAACCCTATCTATTGTGGACCGATAGCGGTCCTTACAGAACAGCAGACTGTACCGCACTCAAGCCTATGTACCGTAGCACCCTATACCAAGTTACCAGTCCTTATAAGAACTTTTGTGGAACAAGCAGGTTGTGTGTTAGTGATTAGCAGACTGTACGTCAGTCCCTATACCGCTGAAGGACTGCTGCAGTATAGGTGAGCGGTCAGCAGTGGTGCACGTCAACCCTATCTATTGTGGACCGATAGCGGTCCTTACAGAACAGCAGACTGTACCGCACTCAAGCCTATGTACCGTAGCACCCTATACCAAGTTACCAGTCCTTATAAGAACTTTTGTGGACCAAGCAGGTTGTGTATTAGTGTTTAGCAGACTGTACGTCAGTCCCTATACCGCTGAAGGACTGCTGCAGTATAGGGCAGCGGTCAGCAGTGGTGCACGTCAACCCTATCTATTGTGGACCGATAGCGGTCCTTACAGAACAGCAGACTGTACCGCACTCAAGCCTATGTACCGTAGCACCCTATACCAAGTTACCAGTCCTTATAAGAACTTTTGTGGAACAAGCAGGTTGTGTGTTAGTGATTAGCAGACTGTACGTCAGTCCCTATACCGCTGAAGGACTGCTGCAGTATAGGGCAGCGGTCAGCAGTGGTGCACGTCAACCCTATCTATTGTGGACCGATAGCGGTCCTTACAGAACAGCAGACTGTACCGCACTCAAGCCTATGTACCGTAGCACCCTATACCAAGTTACCAGTCCTTATAAGAACTTTTGTGGAACAAGCAGGTTGTGTGTTAGTGATTAGCAGACTGTACGTCAGTCCCTATACCGCTGAAGGACTGCTGCAGTATAGGTGAGCGGTCAGCAGTGGTGCACGTCAACCCTATCTATTGTGGACCGATAGCGGTCCTTACAGAACAGCAGACTGTACCGCACTCAAGCCTATGTACCGTAGCACCCTATACCAAGTTACCAGTCCTTATAAGAACTTTTGTGGACCAAGCAGGTTGTGTATTAGTGTTTAGCAGACTGTACGTCAGTCCCTATACCGCTGAAGGACTGCTGCAGTATAGGGCAGCGGTCAGCAGTGGTGCACGTCAACCCTATCTATTGTGGACCGATAGCGGTCCTTACAGAACAGCAGACTGTACCGCACTCAAGCCTATGTACCGTAGCACCCTATACCAAGTTACCAGTCCTTATAAGAACTTTTGTGGAACAAGCAGGTTGTGTGTTAGTGATTAGCAGACTGTACGTCAGTCCCTATACCGCTGAAGGACTGCTGCAGTATAGGGCAGCGGTCAGCAGTGGTGCACGTCAACCCTATCTATTGTGGACCGATAGCGGTCCTTACAGAACAGCAGACTGTACCGCACTCAAGCCTATGTACCGTAGCACCCTATACCAAGTTACCAGTCCTTATAAGAACTTTTGTGGAACAAGCAGGTTGTGTGTTAGTGATTAGCAGACTGTACGTCAGTCCCTATACCGCTGAAGGACTGCTGCAGTATAGGTGAGCGGTCAGCAGTGGTGCACGTCAACCCTATCTATTGTGGACCGATAGCGGTCCTTACAGAACAGCAGACTGTACCGCACTCAAGCCTATGTACCGTAGCACCCTATACCAAGTTACCAGTCCTTATAAGAACTTTTGTGGACCAAGCAGGTTGTGTATTAGTGTTTAGCAGACTGTACGTCAGTCCCTATACCGCTGAAGGACTGCTGCAGTATAGGGCAGCGGTCAGCAGTGGTGCACGTCAACCCTATCTATTGTGGACCGATAGCGGTCCTTACAGAACAGCAGACTGTACCGCACTCAAGCCTATGTACCGTAGCACCCTATACCAAGTTACCAGTCCTTATAAGAACTTTTGTGGACCAAGCAGGTTGTGTATTAGTGTTTAGCAGACTGTACGTCAGTCCCTATACCGCTGAAGGACTGCTGCAGTATAGGGCAGCGGTCAGCAGTGGTGCACGTCAACCCTATCTATTGTGGACCGATAGCGGTCCTTACAGAACAGCAGACTGTACCGCACTCAAGCCTATGTACCGTAGCACCCTATACCAAGTTACCAGTCCTTATAAGAACTTTTGTGGAACAAGCAGGTTGTGTGTTAGTGATTAGCAGACTGTACGTCAGTCCCTATACCGCTGAAGGACTGCTGCAGTATAGGGCAGCGGTCAGCAGTGGTGCACGTCAACCCTATCTATTGTGGACCGATAGCGGTCCTTACAGAACAGCAGACTGTACCGCACTCAAGCCTATGTACCGTAGCACCCTATACCAAGTTACCAGTCCTTATAAGAACTTTTGTGGAACAAGTGAGTTGTGAATGTTTAGCAGACTGCAGCAGAAGGGCAGCAGTCAAGTATAATATCCTTTCTATATTTGGAAGAAAGAATATTATACATGTACAAGCCTATTACTGTACCACTGATACCAGTCCTGAAAAGAACCTTTGTGGAACTAATAATAACAGCAAGTCTTTAAAATTACCCTCACTGCCTGACAACACTGCTTCCTTCCTGTCCCTATACAAATTGGCAAAAAAAGAGAACGATTAGTGGTTACTGGAACAGCTCTTTTGTGGACCTTGATAGTAACAGCTAATGATGATGATGATGATGATGATGATGAAAGACTAATCTGGCTGTCCCTGTAGCATACACCGTCCTTTCCCTTTCTCTAAACTAACAAAAGACACTCAGGCTGCTGCAAGAATCAGCAGCACAGCAAACCTATCAACACCTAACACCTATACCAGTCCTGAAAAGAACTTTTGTGTACCAAATAGCTAGTGGTTTATCTCTCCCTACTCCACACAGGAACCTGTCCCTATCTTAACAGAAGAAAGAATGTAAAATGGCCACCGGATCGGGTGTATTTATAGGTTAGGGGGAATGTACAAGTGTCCATGTGCTGTCATGTCTCAATTGGCTGTCCTGTATCACATGATAAACGTGTCACCAAAGGTTAAAGTTCTTGTATACATTAAACACGTAAGTCCGCCGCGGCGAACGACGGAAAAAGGCGTTCGAACGTGCGGACCGCGAATGTCGGAAATTCGCCGCGAAACGACCGCCGGGCGAACCGTTCGGCCATCACTAGTCTTCACTAGCGGCTGCAGGGTCTTGCGGTCAGCGGAACTGCAGTTCCCATACCAGACAATGATGCAGCTGGTCAGCACGCTTTCAATGGTTCACCTATAAAATCTAGTAAGGATGGGTGGAGGAAGGCTTTTTTAAGGTGGCGGAGAAAATATAGGCGCTGTTGTGCCTTCTTGGTTAGTGACGTGATGTTGGTTGTCCAGGTAAGATCCTGAGACTAGCTGTGAAGCTGTAGAAGTAAAGAAATCCTCTATCAAAGAAGTATGGATGGGTACTCTTACCAGATACCGTGGACTCACTTACTGGTGGTAGTGGGTCAATCGGGCTTGTGTAGGCCGAATGCCTCAGGGTTAGAGGTTGGCAGGAAGAGGATCACTCCAAGCAGGATGGCTCCACTCCTCGACAGCGATGGTCCAACCCAGTGATTCTCAACCAGGGTTCCTCCAGAGGTTGCTAAGGGTTCCTTTGGCATTGGGCCATATGTGCCTCTCGGATAAGTTCCCACCGATATCATTGATCTTTTTAAGAGGTAAGGAGGTCATTCTGCCCAATGACCACAACTGTAAGGACTATTCTTCCCACTGACCATCACACTAATGTATCAAGAGTTGTAGATTTCTCATTTTTAGCAGGGGTTTCCTTGAGACCGGAAAACGATTTCAAGGGTTCCTCTGTGTTGAAAAGGTTGAGAAAGGCTGGTCCAACCGAAGTTCCTAAATTCATATGGCTCTTCAATGGAATATGAAACCTCCAACCAATAGGGGAGCTGTCTGGAGGTTGATGGTGTATTCAAATACGCTCAATCGGACCGGGGGAGAGATAAGAAAAAATGGAGAGGCTCCATATGGTGCAGGTCAAAAAACGGAGAGGTGTTTATTTAAAAGATACAGTACATCATAGTAAATGAGTACAAAAAAGACTGGTAATAAAGACGAGTAAAAAAAGTATAAAAAGTAATGTGGGGAGCAAGTGTAGCCCTATTATATTTATCGCATTTGTAACTCTTTTATTCATACTATACTGGTATTGAAGTAATGCAGGTTCACGCCAGACTCCCCAGCCGGGTGTACTCTCAGTTTCCAGCCACGTGGAAGAAGCAGATGCTAGCCGGACTGACAGCGTCTGTTGAGGGGGGGGGGGGGACAGAATGCGGCCTGGCCATCTAGCGCCCAACCGGGAAGATGTGACTCTACACTTTCCCTCCTCATCAAGAACCTCTCCCCAATGCTACTACTGTCCCTAACATACAGGGAACCTTTCCCTAATCCTCCCACCCACAAAATGCACAGAGTTCCCTTCACTAGAACTAGGGGGCCAAGCCCAACCCCTGAAAAACAACCCCCACACCACAATCCCCCCCCCTCCACCAAATGATTTGGACCAGTGCACAAAGCAAGATCCATAAAGACATGGATGAGTGAGTGTGGAATGGAGGAACTTGACTGGCCTGCACAGAGTCCCGACCTCAACCCGATAGAACACCTTTGGGATGAATTAGAATGGAAACTGCGAGTCAGGCCTTCTCGTCCAACATCAGTGCCTGACCTCACGTATGTGCTTCTGGAAGAATGGTCAAACATTCCCATAGACACACTCCTAAACCTTGTGGACAGCCTTCCTAGAAGAGTTGAAGCTTTTATAGCCACAAAGGGTGGGCCAACTCAATATTGAACCTTACGGACTAAGACTGGGATGCCATTAAAGTTCATGTGCTTGTAAAGGCAGGTGTCCCAATACTTTTGACAATATAGTGTAGGTCGCTGGCATGCATGCTCAGTAATGTCTCATTGTAACCCTTCCGGGTATTTACCTCTCGCAGAAATCTCAGTATTCCCCATGATAAGACTTTCAATCTGATTCTGAATAAAATACATTAGGGCTTGTTTCCACTTGCTTCAAAATGTAATATTGGACACAGTTTTTTTTAACTACCATATAGACAAATGATGGCGGGCGGATCCTCTCTCATTTTGGGACACGGAGCAACTCCGATCTCTGTAAAGAGAAGATGACACGTCTCTTTACACATGTGATCGCCTGCGTCCAATCACAGATGATCACATGTAAACACAGAAGTGCCGTTTGTCAGCCTTCCTCACCTCACACTGACAGAGTGTGAGGAGAGGAGAGCCGATCAGCGGCATCTCCTTACAGGGGAGACCTGTACAGATAATCAGGGCACTGATCATCAGCACAGCCCCAACAGTGCCCAGCAGTGATACCAATTTGTGCCCACCAATGATGCCAGTCAGTGCTGCCTTTCAGTGCCCATCAGTGCCACCAATGAGTGCCCATCAGTGCAGCCCATCCATGCCACCTATCAGTGACACCTATCAGGGTCCATCAATGCAGCCTATCCTTGCCACCTATAATTGCCCATAAGTGCTGCCTATCAGTGCCCATCAGTGCTGTATATTACTGCCTCCTCATCAGTGCCGTCTCATCAACGCCACCTATCCGTCCCACCTACCATTGTCCATAAGTGGCACCTATTCGTCCCACCTACCATTGTCCATAAGTGGCACCTATCAGTGCCACCTATCAGTGTCCATCAGTGCAGCCTATCCATGCTGCCTATCATTGCCAATAAGTGCCACCTATCAGTGCCCACCAGTGCCACATATTACTGAGTTCTCTTCAGTGCTCTTCAGTGCCGCCTATCCATGCCACCTATCGTTGCCCATATTACAGCCTCCTCATCAGTGTCCATCAGTCCAGCCTATCCATGCCACCTATCATTGCCCATAAGTGCCACCTATCAGTGCCCATCAGTACCACCTATCAGTGCCCAGCAGTGCAGCCCATCCATGCCACCTATCAGTGCAACCTATCAGTGCCCAGCAGTGCAGCCCGTCCATGCCACCTATCAGTGCAACCTATCAGTGCCCATCAGTGTAGCCCATCCATGCCACTTATTAGTGCCCATCAGTGCCACCTATCAGTGCGCATCAGTGCAGCCTATCCATGCCGCCTATCATTTCCCATAATTGCTGCCTATCAGTGGCACATATTACTGCTCCCTTATTAGTGCCCTTCAGTGCCGTCTCATCAGTGTCACCTATCCGTGCCACCTGTCATTGCTCATAAGTTCCACCTATCACTGCCCATCAGTGCCGCCTATTCATGCCACCTATCATTGCCCATAAGTGGCTCCTATCATTGCCCATCAGTGCCGCCTATTACTGCCTCCTCATCGGTGCCCTTCAGTGCCGCCTATCTGTGGCGCCTATCAGTTGCCCAGTTGCCCTTCAGTGCCGCCTATCTGTGGCGCCTATCAGTTGCCCACTTTTTTTTTTTAATTTTTGCGTTTTATTTTAGTTTTTTTTAGCAAAACAGAAAAAAAAAAGCAGTAGTGATTAAATACCACCAAAATAAATCAATATTTGTGTAATTATAAAATGTCATATGAGTACAGTGTTGTATGACCGCACAATTGTCATCCAAAGTGTGACAGCGCTGAAAGCTGAAAATTGACCTGGGCAGGAAGGGGGTGAAAGTGCCCGGTATTGAAGGGGTTAACGCTATCTAAATGCCAATCAAAGCCAATGTTACTAAATAAAATGGTGACCTTACAGTCCTGGTCACAAGTTGTTTTTGCTTCGGTTCAATAATGATTCCTCATGTCGCTTTCTTGGTGCTTCAAAGTGTCTCCAAAGCCTCCATAGAAGTCTATGACAACGCTCGCTAACAGCACCTGCAGCTTTTGAGGGGCATCTATTCAGGGACAGCTTTGCTTTGTTTTGGAGGTCTTTCAGGTATGAGATATCACAGGATTCACTAAGAAACCAACAAGCGAACTGGAAAGAGGTCATCAGCAGTCACTTCTGGTTAATGTGTATATATTCTGGGAGTGTCTGCTGCAGGCGTAGCATCTGGTGTGCAGCGTGGAGCAGCAGGGAGGTGAGCGGGGTCCGGACTGGAGCAGGGCAACCACCAGACGGCACATGGGATCTGCAAGCATGGGAACGCTATAGCAGGAGGTTAGCGGGGACCAGAGAAAAAGGACTGAGTGGCAGAAGATCAGCAGAGTTGAGGGACCTGAGCAAGAGAAACTAGCAATGTCACACGTGGTGTGCAACATGGGAGCAATATCATGAGAGGTGAGTGAGGACAAGAGAGGAGGATCAGAAGAGCTTGGGGTACTACTGAGCATGGGATCAGCAGAGCTGGGGGTACTACCAAACGTGAGATCAGAAGAGCTGGGGGTACTACCGAGCATGGGATCAGTAGAGCTGGGGGTTACTATCGAGCATGGGATCAGCAGAGCTGAGGGTACTACCAAGCGTGGGATCAACAGAGCTGGGGGTTACTATCGAGCGTGGGATCAGCAGAGCTTGGGGTACTACCAAGCGTGGTTTCAGCAGAGCTGGGAGTACTACCGAGCATGGGATCAGCAGAGCTGGGGGTTACTACAGAGAGTGGCATCAGCAGAGCTTGGGGTTACTACCGAGCGTGGGATCGGCTGAGCTGGGGGTACTACCATGCAAGGGATTAGCAGAGCTGGGAGTACTACTGAGCATGGGATCAGCAGAGCTGGGAGTACTACCGAGCGTGGGATCAGCAGAGCTGGGGGTTGCTACCTAGCGTGGGATCAGCAGAGCTGTGGGTTACTACAGAGCGTGGGACGAGCACAGCTGGGAGTTACTACAGAGCGTGGGATCAGCAGAGTTGGGGGTTACTACAGAGTGTGGGATTAGCAGAGGTGGGGGTTACTACAGAGTGTGGGATCAGCAGAGCTGGACGTTACTACAGAGTGTGGGATCAGCAGAGCTGGGGGTTACTACAGAGCATGGGATCAGCACAGCTGGGGGTTACTACAGAGTGTGGGATCAGCAGAGCTGGAGGTTACTACAGAGTGTGGGATCAGCAGAGCTGGGGGCTACTACTGAGCATGGGATCAGCACAGCTGGGGGTTACTACAGAGTGTGGGATCAGCAGAGCTGGAGGTTACTACAGAGTGTGGGATCAGCAGAGCTGGGGGCTACTACTGAGCATGGGATCAGCAGAGCTGGGGGTACTACTGTGCAAGGGATCAGCAGAGCTGGGAGTACTACCGAGCGTGGGATCAGCAGAGCTGGGGGTTACTACTAAGCCTGGTATGGTCCCGGGGGGGGGGGGTGTTCGCTCATCCCCCTACCCTCTTTCCTGACCTGCCAGGCTTCATGCTCGAATAATGGTCTGGTATGGATCCTGCGGCATTTCTTTTTGGCATGGGGTTTCCCCCTCAAAATCCATACCAGACCAAACGTGGGGAGAACCCCACGACCGTTTTTTTTATTTTTTTTGCCATTGGGTTCCCCCTTAAGATTCATGCCAGACTCAAAGGGCCTGGTATGGTTGGATCAAAGTCAGACCCCGTTCATTGACGTTGCATGGAAGTCAGATCAGAAGTTGTACAACCTTCGTGTCAGAGCAATGAGACATCGCCTAAAGAGGACCTGTCATATGCCTACTGCTGTCACTGGGATGTTTACATTTCTTGTGAGAGCAATAAAAGTGATAAAAAATTATAAATATAAATATATATATATATATATATATATATATATATACATATATATATATATATATACAGTATCTCACACAAAAGTAAGTACACCCCTCACATTTTTGTAAATATTTTCTTCTCTCTTTTCATGTGACAACACTGAAGAAATGACACTTGTCTACAATGTAAAGTAGTGAGTGTACAGCTTGTATAACAGTGTACATTTGCTGTCCCCTCAAAATAACTCAACACACAGCCATTAATGTCTAAACCACTGGCAACAAAAGTGAGTACAAGCTGTACACTCACTACTTTACATTGTAGACAAGTGTCATTTCTTCAGTGTTGTCACATGAAAAGACAGAAGAAAATATTCACAAAAAATGTGAGGGGTGTACTTACTTTTGTGAGATACTATATATATAACAACAGTGTAAACATTTAAAAAAAAAAAGTAATAATTAAAAAAAAAAATTCAAAGTGCCCCTGCCTCCTGTGCCACCCCCCAAAGGCCCGGCTGATGCAAACAGCGATCATCCCACACATGCGAGTTATTGCTGCGAATGTTGGTCACGGGCAGTCATTCTAATGCCCTGTACACGCGGTCGGACATTTTGACGACAAAATCCGTCTGATTTTTTTCAGACGGATTTTGGCCCAAACTTGTCTTGCATACACACGGTCGCACAAAGTTGTTGGAAAATCCGATTGTTCCGAACGCAGTGATGTAGAACACGTACGTTGGGACTCTAAAGAGGGCCAGTAGCCAATAGCTTTCGTCTCTTAATTTATTCTGAGCATACGTGGCACTTTGTCCGTCGGAATTGCCTACACACGATCAGAATTTAAACGATCGGATTTTGTTGTCGGAAAATTTTAGATCCCGCTCTCAAACGTTGTGTGTCGGAAATTCCGACGGAAAAAGTCAGATGGAACCCACACACACGATCGGATTTTCCAACAAGATCTCATCGCAGATTTTCCGTCAGAAAGTCCGACCGTGTGTATGGGGCATAACACTAAACCTCCTCTATAAGCGCCCTTTCACACTTACAGCGCTGCCGCGTTAGCGGTAAAGCGGTGCTAGTTTTAGCGCCGCTTTACCGTCATTTTAGATGTGCTTATAAAGTGCCGAATAAAGGGTTAAAAGCTGCCGGCAAAGTGTCACCATTTTTCATGGCGCTGTTTTTAGCGCTAAAATGCCTTGAAAAAAACGCCTCCAGTGTGAATCTAAAGTGGTGACCTGTAACGGCTTTTTAAAGCGTTTTCTATGCAATTTTAAAGCATGACATGTTTGGTATCTATTTACTCGGTGTAACATCCTCTTTTATATTTTACAAAAAAAAATAAAAAATTGGCTTATGCAGTGTTTTTGTTTTTTGTTTTTTTTGTATTTTTTGGGGGGGGGGTTTTTTTGTGTTTTTTTTTATTTATTTTTATAAAGCTTAAAAAAGTTTATTTCTATCTAAAGATTGAGTTTGAAAAAAAACGCTGCGCCAATACCGTGTGACATTGCAAAACCCGCCAATTTATTCTCTAGGGCCTCTGCTTTAATTTGGGTACAAATTGAGGAATTAGTATCTCCTTACCCCGTCGTATCTCTACCGTGGAATTTGCCATCCTTACATGCTCGGGCAATCTCTATACCTCTCTGTGCCCTGGCAACTCTTAAAACTTGGGACCATTTAATGAACATTACTTTACTATCAAGTCCACGAACAGTTCAGGCTGGTGGTGGGGGTGTAATGGTGTGTGGACAGGGCCGTTTTTAAGGCAGGGCAAAAGGGGCAGCTGCCCTGGGCCCTGTCATTGTTGTGGGGCCCAAAGTAGCTGCCTCATACTTGCCAACTATCCTGGTTTAAATTCCCTCGTCCCTTAAGGTTTTAGTCCCGTGCTGTATCCCAATATTGCAGTGTGAAGTTCTGTTATTAATGCTGCCCAGCTCTGTCCTATTGTTGTGTACAGATGACTCACCTGCAGACTCTGTTTTTACATGTAAATTACTGGCATTCATATGTAAATAGCAGTGGCATTCCTATGTAAATAAAGGTGGCATTTATACATAAATAGCAGCGGCCAACGGCATTGATATGTTTACCATGGCCCCCTGAGGTCATATTCACAGTAATCTCTAGCAACCAGTCAACAAGAAGAAATCATGTGCTGTAACCTCTAGCAACTAATCAGTGAGCGTTAATGATACACTGCAAGTTCTGGCAACCAATCAGTACGCAGCAATGATGTACAGTAACCTATAGCAACCAATCAATGAGCAGTATTGATGTACAGTAATCTCTAGCAACCAATTAACAAGCAGAAATGATGTGCTCTAACCTCTAGCAACCAGTCAGTGAGCGGTAATGATACACTGTAACCTCTGGCAACCAATCGCAATAGCTGCCTGATCTGATTCAGTAAACGGATTTTGAGTCTAGCTGCTATTTATTGTATGTCTTAGAACAGGTGGAGAGCGAAACTGCATGGGGGCCCCCCAAGAAAAATTTTGCCCAGGGTCCAATCAATATTAAAGACGGCCATGTGTGTGAGGGGGATATTTTCTCGCCACTTTGAGCCTCTTAGTACCAACTGAGCATGGTTTAAACACTGTGGCCTACCTGAGTATTGTTGCTGACCATGTCCATCCCTTTATGACTACAGTGTCCCCATCTTCTGAAGGCTCCTTCCAGCAGGATAATGCCCCATGTCACAAAGCTCCGATCATCTCACCACTGGACCAGTGGCGGAAGTATAGGGGGTCGCTGAGGTCTCCATGGCGACCGGGGGCCCCATGCTGCAGGAGGCCCTTGAGGGTCCCCTGTATACCTTGATGGGAGGAGCTGAGACCGAGCTCCCCGATCCTCAACCGCACTGCAGGGAGCTCGTCACATTTATTTCTTCTAAAGTGAAAGCACAGTGTGTGCTCTTTGTCTCCCCCTACAGTGCAGTACCCGGCAGGAAGAGGTAAGGTAACACTGCCGATTTTTTAAAAACGGGTATCTGTATGTATGTGTGTTTTATATCTGTGTGTGTATGTATGTGCGTGTATGCATATATATGTATGTGTGTGTATGTATGTGCATGTATGCATGTATGTATGTGTGTATGCATGTGCATGTAGGTTTGTATGTATGTATGTGCATGTGTGTATGTGCATGTATGTATGCATAGCCGGCCGCTGTCAAAGTCCCGCCTCCTGGACCGGCTACTATGATAGACACTGGTCCAATGCCGGTCCATGAGGCGGGACTTTGACGGACAGTATTCATATACTCCATCAGTTCATCCCCCCACAGTTATTACATTTTGGTCCACTTGACTCTCCCTTCTAGAATGTGAGCTCTAATGAGCAGAGCCCTCTAGTCCCTCCTGTATTGATTTGTATTGTAACTTTACTGTCTGCCATCATGTTGTAAAGCACTGCGCAAACTGTTGGCGCTATAAAAATCTTGTATAATAATAATATACAAGCTGTGTCTCAGTGGGAGACCCCCGCTCTGTGTGATCCGACTGCCAGATCCTCCCGATTCCTTCCTGCTGCATTGATGGGCAATGATAGGCTGCATGGATGGGCACTGGTAAGCACTGATGAGGCTGCACTGATGGGCACTAATAAGGCTGCACTGATGGTCACCGATAAGGCTGCACTGGTGGGCAGTGATGAGGCTGCACTGATGGGGATTCACTGGCGGCCACTGGTGAGGCGGAATTGATAAGCTGCACTGATATGCTACATTGATGTGCACTAATAGGCTGCACTAATGGCCACTGATGAGGCTGCACTGATGGCCACTGATGAGGTAGCAATGATGGGTACTGATGAACTGCACTGAGAGGCACTAACGAGGCAGCACTGATATGCTGCACTGATGAGGCCGTACTAATGGTCAATGATATGCTGCACTGATGGCCACTGATGAGGCTGCACTGGTGGGCACTAATGAGGCTACACTGATGAGGCAGCACTAATATATTGCACTGATGGCTGCTGATGAGGCTGCACTGATAAGCTGCACTGATATGCTACATTGATGTGCACTGATATGCTGCACTAATGGGCACTAATAGGCTGCACCGATGGCTGCTGATGAGGTGGCACTCTTAAACTGCACTGATGGCGTTGTGCTGATAAGGTAGCACTGATATGCTGCACTGATGGGCACTGATGAGGATGCACCAATGGCCACTGATGAGGTGGCACTCTTAAGCTGCACTGATGGGGCAGCACTGATATGCTGCACTGATGGGCACTAATAGGCTGCACCGATGGCCACTGATGAGGTGGCACTCTTAAGCTGCACTGATGGGGCAGCACTGATATGCTGCACTGATGGGCACTAATAGGCTGCACCGATGGCCACTGATGAGGTGGCACTCTTAAGCTGCACTGATGGGGCAGCACTGATATGCTGCACTGATGGGCA
The DNA here is from genome assembly GCF_037356315.1 of Lithobates pipiens. Classification (NCBI taxonomy): domain Eukaryota; kingdom Metazoa; phylum Chordata; class Amphibia; order Anura; family Ranidae; genus Lithobates; species Lithobates pipiens. Next base: position 642,800,860 of record NW_027507903.1, read on the forward strand.
CTAATAGGCTGCACCGATGGCCACTGATGAGGTGGCGCTCTTAAGCTGCACTGATGGGGTTGCGCTTATAAGGCAGCACGGATATGCTGCACTGATGGGCACTGATATGCTGCACTAATGGGCTGCACTGATGGGCACTGATGAGGTGGCACTCTTAAGCTGCACTGATGGGGCTGTGCTGATAAGGCAGCACTGATATGCTGAACTGATGGGCACCGATATGCTTTATGTTAATATTGTTAAAGTTGTTGTTAATATTTATTTTTGGAACTTAATTCTGCATAAAACATTTAACAGTGTCATTTCATGAGATAATTTACAAGGGCGTGTTTAGGGGCGGCGCAGGGTAGGGGTTGGGTGGGGCAACTGGTGGCGAGTAACTCCTAAGGCCCGGCTAGTGTCTCAGGATTTGAAATTGTAAGCCCCGCTTAAAGGGCCAGAGGCGGTGGGAAGGGGTTAAAGCAAAAGATCCACATTTACATTTTTATTTTATTTTTTTTAGACCCCAGATCTCTCCATAAAGAGGACCTGTCATGCTGTATTGTTACTGCAAGGGACGTTCACATTCCGAACATGCACAATTTTTAAACCATAACATGTTAGGTATCTACTTACTCGACATAACATCATCTTTTATATTATACAAAAAAAAAATGTAGGCATATATTTCATTTATTTATTAGTTTTTATTCATTAAAGTGTACTTTTTCCAAAATCAATTTTGTGTGAAAAAACCTTGTAACATAAAAAAATTGCAACAAACGTCATTTTATTATTTATTTAATTTTTTAAATATATAAGGTTTGGGGGTTCTAAGAAATTTTCTAGCAACAAAGTACTGATTTTTAACCGTAAACAAAAAGTGTCAGTAAAAGGCTTGCTCAGCAAGCGAATGTGGTGTTTTCCTGAAATATCTCAATAAAAACAAAATGCCGCCTTGTGGCCACTAGATGGAGCTGATAATGATAGGAGATAAACAAAGCAAAATCAGCCATTAGCCATTCTACATTATTTCTCTTATAGGCAGTAGCAGTGGGGAAGCAAGACATTATTTCACCCGGGGCAAAGAATCAGTTTGGCGCCCCCCCCAACGGGACAAGATTAGGCAGGAAAGTGAGAAACTCCCAGGCCATAGCTGTTAAGTCAGCTGTCTGTCCCCCCCCCCCCCATGCTCCTCTATTACCCCCATGCTGCTCTGGCCGCCCATGTGCTTCGCGTGCTCCTCTGGTTCCCTGTGTGCTCCTCTATTCCCCCAATGCTACTCTGGTCCCCTCCCATGTGTTCCGCTGGCTCCCACATGCTCCTCTGGTCACCCGCATGCTCCTCTCCCACCCCTCATGCTGCTCTGGCCCCCCATATGCTTTCCCCACGCTGCTCTGGCCCCCCCATATGCTCCTCTCCCCCGCCCATGCTGCTCTGATCCCCCATATGCTCCTCCCCCATATGCTCATCTCTCCCCCCTCATATGCTGCTTGGGTCCCCCATATGCTCCTCTCCCCTCCGTGATGCTTTGGTCCCCCATATGCTCCCCCTTGTGCTGCTCTGGTTCCCCCATATGCTCCTCTTCCACCCAATGCTGCTCTGGTCCCCCATATGTTCCTCTCCCCCACCCATGCTGCTCTGGTCCCCCATATGCTCCTTCCATGCTGCTCTGGTCCCCCATATGCTCCTCCCCCCATGCTGCTCTGGTCCCCCATATGCTCCTCCCACCATGCTGCTCTGGTCCCCCATATGCTCCTCCCACCATGCTGCTCTGGTCAGCCATATGCTCATCTCCCCCTCCCCCCATGCTGCTCTGGTCCCCCATATGCTCATCCCCCCCATGCTGCTCTGGTCCCCCATATGCTCCCCCTTGTGCTGCTCTGGTTCCCCCATATGCTCCTCTTCCACCCAATGCTGCTCTGGTCCCCCATATGTTCCTCTCCCCCACCCATGCTGCTCTGGTCCCCCATATGCTCCTTCCATGCTGCTCTAGTCCCCCATATGCTCCTCCCCCCATGCTGCTCTGGTCCCCCATATGCTCCTTCCATGCTGCTCTGGTCCCCCATATGCTCCTCCCCCCATGCTGCTCTGGTCCCCCATATGCTCCTCCCCCCATGCTGCTCTGGTCCCCCATATGCTCCTTCCATGCTGCTCTGGTCCCCCATATGCTCCTCCCACCATGCTGCTCTGGTCAGCCATATGCTCATCTCCCCCTCCCCCCATGCTGCTCTGGTCCCCCATATGCTCATCCCCCCCATGCTGCTCTGGTCCTCCATATGCTCCCCCCCATATGCTGCTCTGGTACCCCATACTGTATGCTCCCCCATGCTGCTCTGGTCCCCCATATGCTCCTCTCCCCTCCATATGCTGCTCTGGTCCCCCATATGCTCCTCTGTCCCCCCCGGGGGGCGCTCACCTCCGCTCCCTGGCTAGTTATGCAGCGCGCCTGAATTACAGGCCTGATGCTCAGGAGTGGACACTGAGAAGCTCATCATACGATCCGGAAGGAGGACGGCCGCACACAGCTGTAACGTAACCTTCCCCGGCACTCGTTCTGTGCGTCCGCCCTCCTTCCGGATCGTATAATGTGTCCACTCCTGAGCATCATGTCTGTATTCAGCCGCGCTGCATAACTAGCCAGGGAGGTGAGCGCCGCGGGTGGACAGAGGACCGGAGGGAGGCGGCGGTCCGCTGTCACTGAAACCGGCCCACTGAGCCATCGGCCCACCGGGAAACTCCCAGTAGTCCCCATGCCTGCTGATACATCACGATATAAAGCAACGCTCTCATTCTTCAGATAAGCTCCACCTATTAAAAAGCCATTCTTAAGTCCTGGTCTAGCAACTTAGCCTAAGCTGGGATCCGGTTAGCATTCTGCTGCAGGCAGGAGGAAGCATTTCCTCAGTCTTCTCTCCATCAGTGGTCAGAAGGTGGGAACCTGCAGCAGGGGCAGATCTAGGCCACATGTTTGTGAACACAACAAACCAGCATTTAGATGACTGGGCCAACTGTGAGCGGACATCTCCTTCTAGGAAGTAGGTGGTGACTCTGGATGATACCTGAACATAGATGGCTCCGTCTATCCGGAGAGGAAAGCAGTAGGAGGCATTGCCAGGCAAAGTGCTTTGATCTCTGTAAGAGGACACAAATGCCTGGAAGCCTTAGTATGTATGGACTTCATTATAAAATATATATCTGAAGACAGGTCCACGTGAACACCTCCAGAAGTCCACCAAGTCAGATCTAGCGGGCGACTGTCTTTCCGTTGTCACCTCCTTGTACGTTTTTGACTATACTATCGTACTCTCGCTTCTCTTTATTGCTGGGCGGGCACGGGGAGGTGTAAGGGAGGGTGTCCCAGATTTCCAGCAGCTGATGTCTCGATAAACCGTGTGCCACCAGGACGTCCCGGAAGCGGCAAATCTTGGTGGTCTTCAGCCCAAAGGTACGGAAGCGAAGCTCGTGGTGGAAGGAGATGTTGGCAGCTAGGGCCAGTAGACCAAAGTAGACGTCATCCAGGGGGAAGACGGGGATGGTGGACGAGGCTAGGAGAAGCAAGGGGACCACCTCGGCAGAGAAGAGGAATCCCCCGCCAGATACGAACGGGGGGTAGACATCGTACGGGAAGACGGTGAAGGGAACGCCGTATTTACCCCAACGTTCCACCGGGCCCTGAGTCTGGCAGAATCCATGGACTTGGAGAGGGAACTTCTTCACGGAGGTGGAGATGTAGGAGACCAGAGAGTGGGGGTTCACAAACTCGTCATCGTCCGCTGCCATGGACGAAACATTTGGGTAGAGATAAAAAAAAAAAACGTTTAGTTCATGACGATCACCCACAAAAATTCACAATTCACAAGATTTTTATCAACCACGGATGAAGGAAACACACCAGCCCCTTACATAGTGGAAGATGTTGTTGGTCAGTGAGCTTAATCTATTTGTTTCTTTCTGGACATAACTGAAAAAAAGTTGACCAAAAAATTATAAATAGTTGGGGAAACTGGGCATGCTACACCTGCCCCAAAAAAAAAGATCATACAGGAGATAGAGAGATACAAAGTAACAATGTTTATAAACATTGATCAGACGGGAGATAGAGAGATACAAAGTAACATTGTTTATAAACATTGATCAGAAGGGAGATAGAGAGATACAAAGTAACAATGTTTATAAACATTGATCAGACGGGAGATAGAAATACAAAGTAATATTGTTGTTTATAAACATTGATCAGACAGGAGATAGAGAGATACAAAGTAACAATGTTTATAAACATTGATCATACAGGAGATAGAGAGATACAAAATAACAATGTTTATAAACATTGATCAGACGGGAGATAGAGAGATACAAAGTAACATTGTTTATAAATATTAATTAGACAGGAGATAGAAATACAAAAGTAATATTGTTTATAAACATTGATCAGACAGGAGATAGAGAGATAGAATGTAACAATGTTTATAAACATTGATCAGACGGGAGATAGAGAGATACAAAGTAACAATGTTTATAAACATTGATCAGATAGGAGATAGAGAGATACAAAGTAACATTGTTTATAAACATTGATCAGACGGGAGATAGTTAGATACAAAGTAACGTTGTTTATAAACATTGATCAGACAGGAGATAAAGAGATAAAAAGTAACCCTGTTTATAAACATTGATTAAACAGTTAGATAGAAATACAAGGTAAAATTGTTTATGTAGGAGATAGAAATTCAAGGTAACATTGTTTATAAACATTGGTTAGACAGGAGATAAAGAGATACAAAGTAATGTTGTTTATAAACATTGATCAGACGGGAGATAGAGAGATACAAAGTAACATTGTTTATAAACATTGATCAGACGGGAGATAAAGAGATACAAAGTAATGTTGTTTATAAACATTGATCAGACGGGAGATAGAGAGATACAAAGTAACAATGTTTATAAACATTTATCAGATGGGAGATAGAGAGATAGAAAGTAACAATGTTTATAAACATTGATCAGACGGGAGATAGAGAGATACAGAGTAACATAGTTTTAAAACATTTATCATACGGGAGATAGAGAGATACAAACAATGTTTATAAACATTGATCAGACGGGAGATAGAAATACAAAGTAACATTGTTTATAAACATTGATCAGACAGGAGACAGAGATACAAAATAACATGGTTTATAAATATCGACCAGATGGGAGTGAGATACAAAGTAACATTTTTTTATACATATTGATGAGACGAGAGATAGAAAGATGCAAAGTAACATTGTTTATAAACATTGATCAGACGGTAGATAAAGAGATAAAAAGTAACCCTGTTTATAAACATTGATTAAACAGTTAGATAGAAATACAAGGTAAAATTGTTTATGCAGGAGATAGAAATACAAGGTAACATTGTTTATAAACATTGGTTAGACAGGAGATAGAAATACAAAGTAACATTGTTTATAAATATTGATCAGACAAGAGATAGAGATATACAGGGTAACATTGTTGAAAAACTTTGATCAGGTGGGAGATAGAGAGATACAAAGCAACAATGTTTATAAACTTTGATCAGACTGGAGATAGAACGATACAAAGTAACATTGTTACATGTGCTCTGTTTCATTTATCTGCAAATCAAAGGGATGAGCTGTGATCTGCAGATAAGGACAGTTAAAGAGGAAGTGTACCCTGGTGGGTGTTACTTCCTCTTTGATTCCCTGCAAAGACAAAGAGTAATGGGCTACTTCGCATCGCATAGTAGTCCATTATGTGTCACTTACCTGACACAGGAGCCAGCGATGTCCCCGATTTCCTCGCCGGCTGGAAGCGTCCATCTTCCTTCCGGGGGGTCACGGACTCCGGCTCTGTGACTGGCCGGAGTCGCGTGACGTCACTCCGTGTAGGTTTTAGGAGAGATTTGCAGCACCTACAGGTAAGCCTTAATCTAGGCTTACCTGTAGGTGAAAGTGTGTTGTAAGGGTTTACAACCACTTTACAGCAACCTGATAGGTAAATAAAAATGTAATAAAAAAAAAAAAAAAACTGTTCCTGTTTAACCCCTTTCACACTTGTATGACTTGTCCTGCGACTCGGGACTACAAAGTCGCATGACAATTCGTTCACCATGATTTCCAATGAGAACCACTCATATTAGTCGTGCCGACTTCAGAGTAGTCCCTGCACTACTTTGGGCTCGACTTTGATGCGATTTACACAGGGCATCCCCTGAAATTGCGTCAAAATCGCGGCCGCGAAATCGCCGGCAAAATAGCACGACTTTCACATCGAGGTAGTGAGAAAGGGGCCTTAATGAACCTGTAGTTTACCTTTATCAATCATATTTAATTCCTTATTCCCCTAGTCCTCTTGACTGGCATTTGGCTGCCTCTGGGTTTAGGGGGCGCTTTCCTGGCCTGTCAGACTGCAGGCTCAGATAAGGGTCTTTTATAGAGTATTGGGTGGACCCCACACCATTTTATTTATTTATTTATTTTTTTACATGTTGGCATGGGGTTTCCCTTAACCACTTCAGCCCCGGACCAATTGTCAGCCTAAGGACCAGAGGTCTTTTTACAATTTGGCACTGCGCTGCTTTAACTGGTAATTGCGCGGTCATGCAATGTTGTACCCAAATGAAATTTGCGTCCTTTTCTTCCCACAAATAAAGCTTTCTTTTGATGGTATTTGATTGCCTCTGCGATGTTTATTTTTTACGATATAAATGGAAAGAGACCGAAAATTTTGAAAAAAAATTATTTTCTACTTTTTGTTATAAGAAAAATCGAATAAACTAAATTTTTGTCATACATTTAGGGCAAAATTTATTCAGCCACATGTCTTTAGTAAAAAAAAATGTCAATAAGCGTATATTTATTGGTTTGCGCAAAAGTTATAGCGTCTACAAACTAGAGTACATTTTCTGGAATTTACACAGCTTTTAATTTACGACTGCCTATCTCATTTCTTGAGGTGCTAAAATGGCAGGGCAGTACAAACCCCCCCCCAAATGACCCCATTTTGGAAAGTAGACCCCCCAAGGAAATTGCTGAGGGGCATGTTGAGCCCATTGAATATTTTTTTTTTTGTCCCAAGTGATTGAATAAAAAAAAAAAGTTTACAAAAAGTTGTCACTAAATGATATATTGCTCACACATGCTATAGTTATATGTGGAATTGCACCCCAAAATATATTCTGCTGCTTCTCCTGAGTACGGGGATACCACATATGTGGGACTTTTTGGGAGCCTAGCCGCGTACGGGGCCCCGAAAACCAATCACCACCTTCAGGTTTTCTAAGGGTGCAAATTTTTGATTTCACTCCTCACTACCTATCACAGTTTCGAAGGCCATAAAATGCCAAAATAGCACAAAACCCCCCAAATGACCCCATTTTGGAAATCAGACACCCCAAGCTATTTGCTGAGAGGCATGTTGAGTCCATGGAATATTTTATATTTTGCCACAAGTTGCGGGAATATTACAAACTTTTTTTTTTTGTTTGCACAAAGTTGATATATTGCTCACACATGCTATGGGCATAAGTAAAATTACACCCCAAAATAAATTCTGCTGCTTCTCCCGAGTACGGAGATACCACATGTGGGGGACTTTTTGGAAGCCTAGCCACGTACGGGATCCCGAAAACCAATCACCGCCTTCAGGATTTCTAAGGGCGTTCATTTTTTATTTCACTGAGCCTGAATCTGACAGATGAGTGACCTCCTCTTCACTATCTGTCATGCTCAGAAACGTGTAGGCCTCTTCACTAGTGTACCTTCGCTTTGCCATTTTGTGCTCTAAATTTAGTGGTACATCTAGTGAGATTCACAGGTAAAAAAGCACCTAGCCTGTCAGCGACTGTATAAAACACTACAAAAAAAAACTGTTAGTGATGGCAGGGATCAGGCCTGACTCTGCGAATGCTGCAGTTATGTGTTTAGTGTTCTGTAAGTGACAGTGATCGATCGATACTGCACTTGGGTGAGCTGGGCAGAGGGGCAAAACGCAGGTGCCAGCAGGTATCTGGGCTGATCCCGCTAACAATGCGTTTTTTGGAACCCTAAACTGCTGGGGACGCTAATATAGATCAGATCAGATATTGATCTGTAGTGATGGCCGAACGGTTCGCCCGGCGGTCGTTTCGCGGCGAATTTCCGACTTTCGCCGTCCGCGGGTTCGAACGCCTTTTTCCGTCGTTCGCCCCGGCGGACTTACGTGTTTAATGTATACAAGAACTTTAACCTTTCGTGACACGTTTATCATGTGTTACAGGACAACCAATTGAGACATGACAGCTCATGGACACTTGGACATTCCCCCTAACCTATAAATACACCCGATCCGGTGGCCATTTTACATTCTTTCTTCTGTCACTGTAGGGAAAGGATCCTGTGTGGAGTAGGGACAGAGAAAACGCTAGCTATTTGGTACACAAAAGTTCTTTTCAGGACTGGTATAGGTGTTAGGTCAGCAGCCTGAGTTTCTTTTGTCAGTTTAGATAAAGGGACAGAGCGCTGTATGCTGCTATTTTAGGGACAGCTCAGCCAGATTAGTCTTTCTTCATCATCATCATCATCATCATCATTAGCTGTTACTATCAGGTCCACAAAAGAGCTATTCCAGCTAATCGTTCCAGCCTACTCTTTTTTGCCAATTTGTATAGGGACAGGCAGGAAGCAGTGTGTCAGGCAGTGAGGATAATTTTAAAGACTTGCTGTTACTATTAGTTCCACAAAGGTTCTTTTCAGGACTGGTATCAGTGGTACGGTAATAGGCTTGTACACGTATAATATTCTTTCTTCCAAATATAGAAAGAATATTATACTTGACTGCTGCCCTTCTGCTGCAGTCTGCTAATCATTCACAACTCACTTGTTCCACAAAAGTTCTTATAAGGACTGGTAACTTGGTCTGTCTAGGGTGCTACGGTACATAGGCTTGGGTGCGGTACAGTCTGCTGTTCTGTAAGGACCGCTATCGGTCCACAATAGATAGGGTTGCCGTGCACTACTGCTGACCGCTGCCCTATACTGCAGCAGTCCTTCAGCGGTATAGGGACTGACGCACAGTCTGCTAAACACTAATACACAACCTGCTTGGTCCACAAAAGTTCTTATAAGGACTGGTAACTTGGTATAGGGTGCTACGGTACATAGGCCTGAGTGCGTTACAGTCTGCTGTTCTGTAAGGACCGCTATCGGTCCACAATACATAGGGTTGACGTGCACTACTGCTGACCGCTGCCCTATACTGCAGCAGTCCTTCAGCGGTATAGGGACTGACGCACAGTCTGCTAAACACTAACACACAACCTGCTTGGTCCACAAAAGTTCTTATAAGGACTGGTAACTTGGTATAGGGTGCTACGGTACATAGGCCTGAGTGCGTTACAGTCTGCTGTTCTGTAAGGACCGCTATCGGTCCACAATAGATAGGGTTGCCGTGCACTACTGCTGACCGCTGCCCTATACTGCAGCAGTCCTTCAGCGGTATAGGGACTGACGCACAGTCTGCTAAACACTAATACACAACCTGCTTGGTCCACAAAAGTTCTTATAAGGACTGGTAACTTGGTATAGGGTGCTACGGTACATAGGCCTGAGTGCGTTACAGTCTGCTGTTCTGTAAGGACCGCTATCGGTCCACAATACATAGGGTTGCCGTGCACTACTGCTGACCGCTGCCCTATACTGCAGCAGTCCTTCATTGGTATAGGGACTGACGTACAGTCTGCTAATCACTAACACACAACCTGCTTGGTCCACAAAAGTTCTTATAAGGACTGGTAACTTGGTATAGGGTGCTACGGTACATAGGCCTGAGTGCGTTACAGTCTGCTGTTCTGTAAGGACCGCTATCGGTCCACAATACATAGGGTTGCCGTGCACTACTGCTGACCGCTGCCCTATACTGCAGCAGTCCTTCATTGGTATAGGGACTGACGTACAGTCTGCTAATCACTAACACACAACCTGCTTGGTCCACAAAAGTTCTTATAAGGACTGGTAACTTGGTATAGGGTGCTACGGTACATAGGCCTGAGTGCGTTACAGTCTGCTGTTCTGTAAGGACCGCTATCGGTCCACAATACATAGGGTTGCCGTGCACTACTGCTGACCGCTGCCCTATACTGCAGCAGTCCTTCATTGGTATAGGGACTGACGTACAGTCTGCTAATCACTAACACACAACCTGCTTGGTCCACAAAAGTTCTTATAAGGACTGGTAACTTGGTATAGGGTGCTACGGTACATAGGCCTGAGTGCGTTACAGTCTGCTGTTCTGTAAGGACCGCTATCGGTCCACAATACATAGGGTTGCCGTGCACTACTGCTGACCGCTGCCCTATACTGCAGCAGTCCTTCATTGGTATAGGGACTGACGTACAGTCTGCTAATCACTAACACACAACCTGCTTGGTCCACAAAAGTTCTTATAAGGACTGGTAACTTGGTATAGGGTGCTACGGTACATAGGCCTGAGTGCGTTACAGTCTGCTGTTCTGTAAGGACCGCTATCGGTCCACAATACATAGGGTTGCCGTGCACTACTGCTGACCGCTGCCCTATACTGCAGCAGTCCTTCAGCGGTATAGGGACTGACGCACAGTCTGCTAAACACTAACACACAACCTGCTTGGTCCACAAAAGTTTTTATAAGGACTGGTAACTTGGTATAGGGTGCTACGGTACATAGGCCTGAGTGCAGTACAGTCTGCTGTTCTGTAAGGACCGCTATCGGTCCACAATACATAGGGTTGACGTGCACTACTGCTGACCGCTGCCCTATACTGCAGCAGTCCTTCATTGGTATAGGGACTGACGTACAGTCTGCTAATCACTAACACACAACCTGCTTGGTCCACAAAAGTTCTTATAAGGACTGGTAACTTGGTATAGGGTGCTACGGTACATAGGCCTGAGTGCGTTACAGTCTGCTGTTCTGTAAGGACCGCTATCGGTCCACAATACATAGGGTTGCCGTGCACTACTGCTGACCGCTGCCCTATACTGCAGCAGTCCTTCAGCGGTATAGGGACTGACGTACAGTCTGCTAATCACTAACACACAACCTGCTTGGTCCACAAAAGTTCTTATAAGGACTGGTAACTTGGTATAGGGTGCTACGGTACATAGGCCTGAGTGCGTTACAGTCTGCTGTTCTGTAAGGACCGCTATCGGTCCACAATACATAGGGTTGCCGTGCACTACTGCTGACCGCTGCCCTATACTGCAGCAGTCCTTCATTGGTATAGGGACTGACGTACAGTCTGCTAATCACTAACACACAACCTGCTTGGTCCACAAAAGTTTTTATAAGGACTGGTAACTTGGTATAGGGTGCTACGGTACATAGGCCTGAGTGCAGTACAGTCTGCTGTTCTGTAAGGACCGCTATCGGTCCACAATACATAGGGTTGACGTGCACTACTGCTGACCGCTGCCCTATACTGCAGCAGTCCTTCATTGGTATAGGGACTGACGTACAGTCTGCTAATCACTAACACACAACCTGCTTGGTCCACAAAAGTTTTTATAAGGACTGGTAACTTGGTATAGGGTGCTACGGTACATAGGCCTGAGTGCAGTACAGTCTGCTGTTCTGTAAGGACCGCTATCGGTCCACAATACATAGGGTTGACGTGCACTACTGCTGACCGCTGCCCTATACTGCAGCAGTCCTTCATTGGTATAGGGACTGACGTACAGTCTGCTAATCACTAACACACAACCTGCTTGGTCCACAAAAGTTCTTATAAGGACTGGTAACTTGGTATAGGGTGCTACGGTACATAGGCCTGAGTGCAGTACAGTCTGCTGTTCTGTAAGGACCGCTATCGGTCCACAATACATAGGGTTGACGTGCACTACTGCTGACCGCTGCCCTATACTGCAGCAGTCCTTCAGCGGTATAGGGACTAAGAGTTTTGTCACAGGGTGATTTAAAAAATGACAGGCAGAGGAAGAGGCAGGCCCTTCCGCAGGGGTGGTAGGGGTAGGGCAGGAGCAACAGCCTTGAGCCAAAGTGGGAAGTTGCAGAAGGTGCGTTCAATTACTTTAAAGGACGCACCAGACTTGGTTGAGTGGCTCACTCAGCCTTATTCTTCTGCACCCTCCTCATCCTCTCGATCTGCACCCTCTTCTTCACTCTCTGCTATGTGCACCCCCAAAGACACTACCACCAACAACACCACCACCACCACATACCTTCCGCTTGAGTGCAAATGGGGGCCTTCATGCTCCAGTGTTTTAATAGGGACCCCCGTATAAAAAGCATGAGGGTCAAGGACCAGTACTGGGTGGCAACGTACTTAGATCCCCGGTACAAACACAAAATGGCGGAAATGTTACCGCCGTCGCAGAGGGCTGTCAGAATGCAGCACTTCCAGGCCTTGCTTCGAGAAATGCTGCATTCTGCTTTTGCGTGCGCTGGCAGAGGAGCAATTCCCACTCCCAGAGAAGGATTTGCGGGTACCAATCCAACAGCGCCTGCAAGAAGAGGCCGGTTTGAAGATGTGTTGGTGACTTCGGATATGAGGTCATTCTTTCAGCCGACCCATCGACAGGTGTCATCCGGATCCAGCATCAGGGAACGCCTAGACCGTCAGGTGTCCGACTACATTGGGTTAACGGCCGATGTGGACGCTCTGAGGAGTGATGAACCCCTAGACTACTGGGTGGGCAGGCTTGACCTCTGGCCAGAGCTTGCCCAATTTGCAATCGAACTGTTGGCTTGCCCCTCATCCAGTGTCCTGTCCGAAAGGACGTTCAGCGCAGCAGGGGGGATTGTGACCGATAAGCGTACTCGCCTAGCTCACGACAGTGTTAACTACCTCACATTTCTAAAAATGAATGAGGCATGGATCTCGGAGGAATTCAACACATGTGATCAGTAGACCATGTATATGTCTATAAACAATTTTTGGAATCAAGCACACAGACCTTCTTAATTCATTTGGCTCACTTCCCTGACCCAAAAAAGCACACCGTACTATATGCCCCTACCCTCCTCTTTGAAGAGGTTGAGCGGTGTCATATTTCTACTGGGGCTGCTTATTATGAGGGGTTCCCACCATCCCTGTGCTGTGCTGACTTCCTCCTGGGTGTTCTTATTATGAGGGGCTCCCACCATCCCTGTGCTGTGCTGACTTCCTCCTGGGGGTTCTTATTATGAGGGGCTCCCACCATCCCTGTGCTGTGCTGACTTCCTCCTGGGGGTTCTTATTATGAGGGGATCACACCATCCCTGTGCTGTGCTGACTTCCTCCTGGGGCTGCTTACGGTGCTGCTGTCAGCGCTGTATGTCACGGAGCTGCTGTCAGCGCTGTATGTCACGGAGCTGCTGTCAGCGCTGTATGTCACGGAGCTGCTGTCAGCGCTGTATGTCACGGAGCTGCTGTCAGCGCTGTATGTCACGGAGCTGCTGTCAGCGCTGTATGTCACGGAGCTGCTGTCAGCGCTGTATGTCACGGAGCTGCTGTCAGCGCTGTATGTCACGGAGCTGCTGTCAGCGCTGTGTCACGGTGCTGCTGTCAGCGCTGTATGTCACGGAGCTGCTGTCAGCGCTGTATGTCACGGAGCTGCTGTCAGTGCTGTATGTCACGGAGCTGCTGTCAGCGCTGTATGTCACGGAGCTGCTGTCAGCGCTGTATGTCACGGAGCTGCTGTCAGCGCTGTATGTCACGGTGCTGCTGTCAGCGCTGTATGTCACGGAGCTGCTGTCAGCGCTGTATGTCACGGAGCTGCTGTCAGTGCTGTATGTCACGGAGCTGCTGTCAGCGCTGTATGTCACGGAGCTGCTGTCAGCGCTGTATGTCACGGAGCTGCTGTCAGCGCTGTATGTCACGGTGCTGCTGTCAGCGCTGTATGTCACGGAGCTGCTGTCAGCGCTGTATGTCACGGAGCTGCTGTCAGCGCTGTATGTCACGGAGCTGCTGTCAGCGCTGTATGTCACGGAGCTGCTGTCAGCGCTGTATGTCACGGAGCTGCTGTCAGCGCTGTATGTCACGGTGCTGATGTCAGTGCTCTGTATTACGGTGCTGCTGTCAGTGCTCTGTATCTCCTGCACCCTCTTGTTTGCCTACCCTGGTCCCTGACCTTCCCTCTCCTCCATTGCCTTCATTAGCTCCATAGTCCTGAATTGTCAGAACAATTTCCCAAATAAAAAAAAAATGCTTGTAGTTATCGATCCCAAATTCACCTCATACATGTATTATGCTATTGTCCAGGTGGTGGGACTGCGTGCTACCCCCTAATAATTACCCCGTGGCCGCAAATTCGACCTAAAGGTTTGCGAAATTCGCCTCCCATTGAAGTCAATGGAGCCCGCGGCGAACGGTCGTTTTCGCGAACGTTTGTGCCCGTTCGCGTTTCGCGTTCGCGAAACGTCCCGTCGGAAGTTCGTCCATCACTATTGATCTGTTCAGATTCTATACCACTACGGGAGGTGTATGCTTTGCGTGTGGGTGTTAGCGGTACTGGCACTAACCTAGCGCTGCCTGGGGAGACGCAGACCCTAAAACCTAATTGATATCACCCACCGGGTGATCAAGGGGTTAAACCTTTATTGGGTAATAAATGGTGGGTGCCCTGATGCTATAAAAAGCAAACTAACTAACCAGCGTCACCCGTAACACTTATACGGTGATCACTGGTGAAAGGGTTAACTAGGGGCAATCAGGGGGTTAAAATCTTTATTAGGTAGTATATGGGGGTCCCGGACGCTATATAAAAACCTGACAGGGAACCTAAATAACTAACTGCCTAACCAGCGTCACCAGTGACACTTATACTGTGATCACTGGTGAAAGGGTTAACTCTAGGGGCAATCAGGGGGTTAAAAACTTTATTAGGTAGTATATGGGGTACCTAACGCTATAAAAACCTGGCGGTGAACCTAAAAAATAACTAGCTACCTAGCGGCACTAGTGACACTTATACGGTGATCGCTGGTGAAAGGGTTAACTCTAGGGGCAATCAGGAGGTTAAAACCTTTATTAGGTTATATATGGGGGTATATGGGGGTACCTAACGCAACCTAAAAAATAACTAGCTACCTAGCGGCACCAGTGACACTAGTGCAGCAATCAGAAAAACGATTGCTTAGTGACACTGGCAAAAGGGGGTGAAAGGGTTACCTGGGGGGCAATCAAGGGGTTAAACCTTTATTAGGGGGGGTAGGGGGCTACCCTGGACCTAACACTAACTGCCCTGACAGTTTTTACAGTCACAACTGACACTAAATGAAGTGATCAGTAAATAAATGATCACTGCAATCAGTGACACTGTGACTGGGGGGGGGGGGGGGGGGAATCGGGGTGAAAAGTGTGCCTATGTGTACCTACATGTCAGTGTAGTGTTGGTGCATTTGCTATGATGTCTTCTCTCCTCGCCGTCCGGTCAAAAAGACCGCCACGAGGAGAATGACATCACTTCCTCCCTGCCTGTGTTTACACTACACAGGCAGGGGAAGCTTCTCATTTGCCAGGAGCGAACGCGAGGGGATGGCCAGAAACCAACGGCTGTCCCCTCATCCCGGATCACTCCTGAAGCGAAACAGACCGCCGCAGCCAGCGGGAGGGGGTCAGATTGGACCCCCCACCCGCTGGAAGGCAGGCACGTACCGGTACGTGCTTGTGCCTGTCCGTGCCATTCTGCCGACGTATATTTACATGCAGCGGTCCTTAACTAGTTAAAATCCATAACAGACCCAAAGGGCCTTTTTTTTTTACATTTTTGTATTGCTTACACCCAGGAATTTTAATGACTTTATGTATGTCACTTTTGCTGCAGTAGGTTCTATACATGCTACAGATGCACCACTTTACAGGCAGACTAAGGGGACCCCCCCCCCCCATGCACTCTATGTAAAGGAAATTTTCATTTTTATTGTTTCACATTTAGAACCCCTACTCCTTTAAAAAAAAAAAAATTGCATTAATACATGTCCCCCAGGGCAGTACCCTGACCCCATACCCTTTTTATGACCTATAACCTGCATATAAGCCTTCAAAATGAGGACGTTTGTAATTTTCTAATTCGGGATCCCCTAGACCTAGGGTTCACAGTTCGGGTCTGAACTTTTTCCATGTTCGGGTGTTTTAGTGTGAACCAAACTGGGCGGGTGTTCGGTCCAACTTTTTTTGCCACTCCTTGGATTCTGCATGTGACGTGCCACAAGGCTAGGGGTCCCAACAGAGCCCTACATTACATCTGCCCACACATGGTTTTCCTGCACATGCGCAAAGGCGAGGCTGGTTTGGAAGTCCCCAAAACTCGGCGTGTTAGCGCATGCACCGAAAATCCCACTTGCGTACACAGGCATAGCAGAGCCCCATTCGGCACTTCTGCATATGCACTAGAAGAATAAAGAAGGTGGCACCAGAGGGGCAGTGTGGTCAAAACTAAAGGGAATTAAAGCAGAGATCCAATTATTTTCTTGAGTGAGAATTCAGCAGGAGTAGCAAACTCTGGCAAAGTATGGCAGGGAGCCTGTTGTCTTCAACTACAATTAAAATATCACTTTTGGAGTGGAATGGTCTTTTAATTACGGGACCCAGTTTTACCTTTGAGTATGTACTTGGCCTCCGGACAGCGGTACTGCAGCCACTCCAGAAAGCAGTGTTCCTTCAGGGACAAGTTATGGTGGCTCTCCATGAAGTCCCACAGGATAATGTCACCATAAAACGAGGCTTCCTCCACCAAACTCTCCATCTCAACCCGATGGCCGGAGTTGGCGAGGAGGAACACGGGGAGGAACCTGTATCCTAGAACCCTCCTCTCCTGAGCCCAGGTGTGACGTAAGATGGTTCTCCTCTCGGGGGATGCTGGGTGAGATTTCACTGCCAAGATAATCAGAGGATCCAGTGTCCGGCAATATCCGGAGAGATCTATAAAGGTTCGGCAACGGTACTCCTGAAGGGCCGGGTACTGCAGAGAGTATTCCAATAGATCCATGTAAAAGTCATTCTCGCGGTGGTACAAAAAGGCAGATCGGCGGCGGACTGGGGCAGAGCTGTTATTGGCTACGATATGGCGCAGGATCTCCTGCAGCTCAAGACGGGGCTCTTTCTTCGTGAAGGACTGGAAAACGACTACTAGGACCATGGACGTCAGGAATGCCGCTAGGATCAATTGCCATTTGGCGAGCCGCTGGAGAGTAGAACACACATGAAAAATAGAGAGGAAAAAATGTTAACCACTTCAATACCGGGCACTTAAACACCTTCCTGCCCAGACCAATTTTGAGCTTTCAGCGCTGTCGCACTTTGAATGACAATTGCGCGGTCATGCTACACTGTACCCAAATTAAATTTTTATCATTTTGTTTCCACAAATAGAGCTTTCTTTTGGTGGTATTTGATCACCTCTACGGTTTTTATTTTTTGCGCTACAAATAAAAAAATACCGAAAATTTTGAGAAAATTTTTTTTTTTGTTTCAGTTTCAAAACTTTGTAAATAAGTACGTTTTCTCCTTCACTGATGGGCACTGATGGGGCTACACTGATGGGCACCAATGATGTGGCACCAATGAAGTGGCACTGATGAGGTGGCATTGATGGACACTGATATGTGGCACTGATAGGCGGCACGGATGGGCGGCACGGATGGGCGACACGGATGGGCGACACGGATGGGCAACACGGATGGACACTGATAGGTGGCACAAATTGGCACTGATAGCTGGCATGGATTGGCATGGATGGGCGGCACAGATGGGCATGGATAGGCGGCACAGATGGGCATGGATAGGCAGCACAGATGGGCATGGGTGGGCACTGATAGGCGGCACAGGTAGGCACTAATAGGCGGCACAGGTGGGCACTCATAGGCGGCACAGGTGGGCACTTATAGGCGGCATTGGTGTTATACTGTACTAATGGATGCCAATCAGTGCCAAACAATAATGCATGCCAATCAGTGATGCCTAATGTGGGCACTGATTGGCATCCATTATGTTCACTGATTGGCATCCATTGTGCTGACTGGCATCCCTGGTGGTCTAGGGAGGATTACCTTTTCCCTGGTGGTCTGGTGGCGTCCCTGGTGGTCCAGTGTGGGCATCCTCAGGGGGGCTGTGCTGATAATCAATCAGCACAGACCCCCCCTGTCAGAGGAGCAGCCGATCGGCTCTCCTCTACTCGCGTCTGACAGAGGCGAGTGAGGAAAAGCCGATCACCGGCTCTTCCCATTTACACTGTGATCAGCCGTGATTGGACACGGCTGATCACGTGGTAAAGAGTCTCCGTCGGAGACTCTTTACCGAGATCGTAGTTGCCGGGTGTCAGACTGACACCCCGCAACAACGATCGCCGCGATGCCCGCCCCGAGGGGCGCGCAGCGGCTCATAATCCTGAGGACGTCATATGACGTCCGATCAGGATTATGAAACCACTTTGCCACCGTCAATTGCCTATAAGGCGGGCGGCAAGTGGTTAAATAAGATCCCCAGGAAGCCAAAGATATATCTAAACCATCTCCTGATTGTCGAATGTTTTCGTTTCTATTACGAAATTCCGATCGTGTGTACACGGCATAAGACTTAGACCGGACCATCATAACTATATGAGTTGGACATCCCATAACGAAACCATGGTCATTATTATTGAGTTGCCCTTGTTTAAAGCTATAACATCTTCCACTCTTCTTGGAGGTTGGGAAGACCTTCTCCTAGATTGTGGAGGGTGTCTGGGGGTTTCCACCCATTTGTGAGGTCATGCACTGACGTTGGATGAGAAGACCTGGTTCACGATCATTTTTCCAATTCATCCCAGAGACGTTCAGTAGGGTTGAGGTCAGATCTCTGTGCAGGGCACTCATGTTCCTCCACATCATGTCTATATGGAGCTGGCTCCACTCTTCTGGGAAGGCTAGCTACAAAAAATTTTGAGCGTGTCTTGGGGAATTTGAGTCCAATCAGCCAAAAAAGAACATTTGTGTGGTAAGGTACTGATGTTAGATGAGAAAACCAGGCTCACCACCGGGTTTCCAAGTCATCCCAAAGGTGTTCAGTAGGATTGAGGTCTGGGGCTCTATGGAGGACACTGGAATGCCTCCACACCAAGCTGGTCAAACCACGTCTTTATGGAACTGGTTTTGTACACAGGGGCGTGGTCATACTGAAACAGAAAAGGGACTTCCCCAAACTGTTACCACAAAGTTGGCAGCGCTCAATTGTCTACAATGTTGTGTGTTCTAGCTTTAACCAGTTGTTACCCGGCCGTTATTTGTCTATAGACATTTGTCATTCCGGGTGGAAGTCATTTGACGTCCTCCTAGAACGTGCCTCTCGCACGCCCCACTGGCATTGATTCATACCATTCATTGTATACCATTGTGATGAGCTCTGTGATTGGTCACAGTGATCACATGGCACAGACAGGGCAAATCGCAGCCCATCTGTACCATGTGATTAGCTGTGGCCAATCACAGGTAATCACAATAGTTATCACTGAATAAATCAAATTTCATTCAGTAAAAATGGTTGCTAATAACAATGAAATTCATTGGCATAAGCAATCATAATGTGTAAAAAAAAAAAAAAAAAAAAAATCCTGATCACTTCCTCAGAGTAGTACAGTGTTACTATGGTAGTACAGTGTGTTAAAAAGTAATCCTAAAAAAGAAAAATAGAAAAAAAAAAACTTAAAAAAATTACTAAGAATTTTATTTTGTATTCATACTGTTATATGATAAAAAAAAAGTTGTTTTATTGTAAATAAAATGTATATATTTTATTTTATAACGTTACACTTTTTTTTATATATCACTGGAAAAAAAAATGTTTAAATCTTTTTAATTTATCACTGGAATTATTTCTTTATTTATTTTAAAATGGGAAAAAAAATGAATGTAAATATAATATAATTGCAAAAAAATCAGCAGAAAAATAACTAAGAGGAGAAGGAATTAAGGTTTCCTTAACCGATGTTATATGCAGATTAAAGGTCACATCTTCGATCCGCATACCAAAGATTGTTGGAGGGAGCAGTGATAAGGAAAAGGAGTTGGATATAAAAAAATGTGTCCTGAAAACTCATCTGAAGTTTTTTTTTTTTTTTAAATATCTGTTTTGTATAAAATATTAATTTTATGGTATACTTTTGCCCATTTTTTACATGACACTGGCAAAAATAACTAAACAAAAACAAATGAAAAAAATGAATACTACATTAATAGCAAAACAAAAAAAAACAGCACGAAAACAATATCTAAGGAACAAAAGAAATGAAAATTCAAAAAATGATTAACAGTAAAACAAAACAAATAGAAATAAAAGCAGAAACAAATAGCTAAGGGGAAAAGGGTGTAAGGTTTCTATAACTGATGTTATATGCGGAGTTAAAATCAGCTCTACATATAAATGAAATAGTAGCAGAGGGCGTGGCGGCGGGGGGGGGGGGGGGGAGCTGGACATAACAGATATCCTGAAAAAGTTTTTTCTTTTTAACTATCTGGCAAGAATACAATCCTAATTTCATTGCATAATGTTGATTATTTTTAAATGTGGCACTGAAAAAAAATAACAAAACAAATGAAAATAAAAAAAAGATTTTAATACTAAAACAAGAGAAAACCAACAGAAAAAATAATACCTAAGAAACAAAACAACAAAAAGTAATAAAACAAAAAAAACAAAAAAAAACAAATGAAAATAAAAAAAAGATTTTAATACTAAAACAAGAGAAAACAAGCAGAAAAATAATACCTAAGAAACAAAACAAATGAAAACAACAAAAAGTAATAAAACAAAAAAAAAAAAAGAAAGAAATAAAAGTTAAGGCAAGAAGGGTGAAAAAGTAACAAAAGAAAAAAAAGGGAAAAAAAAGAAAATGAACAGTGAAAAAAATGGAAAAAAAAAATAAATAAAACAGCAAAAAAAAAAATCTAAGGTGAAAAGGGGTATATATATAAGGCTGGGTTCGCCGGTGCAACTTTGACGCCACTTCGACATGACTTCTGAGGAGCATTCTTCCCACTGATCACCAATGTAAGGAACATTCTTCCCACTGATCACCAATGTAAGGAACATTCTTCTCACTGATCACCAATGTAAGGAACATTCTTCTCACTGATCACCAATGTAAGGAACATTCTTCTCACTGATCACCAATGTAAGGAACATTCTTCCCACTGATCACCAATGTAAGGAACATTCTTCTCACTGATCACCAATGTAAGGAACATTCTTCCCACTGATCACCAATGTAAGGGACATTCTTCCCACTGATCACCAATGTAAGGAACATTCTTCTCACTGATCACCAATGTAAGGAACATTCTTCTCACTGACTCCCAATGTAAGGAACATTCTTCCCACTGATCACCAATGTAAGGAACATTCTTCCCACTGATCACCAATGTAAGGAACATTCTTCTCACTGATCACCAATGTAAGGGACATTCTTCCCACTGATCACCAATGTAAGGAACATTCTTCTCACTGATCACCAATGTAAGGAACATTCTTCCCACTGATCACCAATGTAAGGGACATTCTTCCCACTGATCACCAATGTAAGGGACATTCTTCCCACTGATCACCAATGTAAGGAACATTCTTCCCACTGATCACCAATGTAAGGAACATTCTTCCCACTGATCACCAATGTAAGGGACATTCTTCCCACTGATCACCAATGTAAGGAACATTCTTCTCACTGATCACCAATGTAAGGAACATTCTTCCCACTGATCACCAATGTAAGGGACATTCTTCCCACTGATCACCAATGTAAGGGACATTCTTCCCACTGATCACCAATGTAAGGAACATTCTTCTCACTGATCACCAATGTAAGGAACATTCTTCTCACTGATCACCAATGTAAGGAACATTCTTCTCACTGACTCCCAATGTAAGGAACATTCTTCCCACTGATCACCAATGTAAGGAACATTCTTCCCACTGATCACCAATGTAAGGAACATTCTTCTCACTGATCACCAATGTAAGGGACATTCTTCCCACTGATCACCAATGTAAGGGACATTCTTCCCACTGATCACCAATGTAAGGAACATTCTTCTCACTGATCACCAATGTAAGGAACATTCTTCTCACTGATCACCAATGTAAGGAACATTCTTCCCACTGACCACCAATGTAAGGGACATTCTTCCCACTGATCACCAATGTAAGGAACATTCTTCCCACTGATCACCAATGTAAGGAACATTATTCCCACTGATCACCAATGTAAGGGACATTCTTCCCACTGATCACCAATGTAAGGAACATTATTCCCACTGATCACCAATGTAAGGGACATTCTTCCCAATTTTTCTTTATTAAAAGTCTTGCAATCAATAATCATAAAATCACAATATATAAATATACATAAATATATACATATTTACATAAATTAAAATAAATATAGCAAATCTGCTCTCAAACCAAAAAAATACTTTAAGCAATAACATAAATCCTATTACGACTCACACCATTACACCAGACATCAAACTTGTGAGGTTAAGAAACAAACCTGTACCCATTATGCATGCAGCCCTTCTTCAAAAAGAAGATACTAACCAAAAAAAGCTAAGGGAGTGAAAGAACCAGAAAAAGAAAAGAGCTCCTCACCCAGAGATGGGCAGTTCACCAAAGGCAGGTCTGATATTCCTCCACGCCCTTATCCAGACTGCCCGAGGCTCCCTGCCCTTCTCAAGACCCCGAATTTTCCCAACCTCACCCAGAATATCGTGCACCACCACCTCAACAGAGAGGACTTTCTTCCGCAGGGTAATCTGGCACCGTGCATTCCATGTGAAGTAACGGACAACTATACTAACTAAAAACAGTGTATCCAAATCAAAATCCCAGTGAGTCGGGAATGCCCCATACACCCACTCCGCATAACTCATGCGATAGAAAAAGGGGATGCCTAGAGCCCTCCCCACCCTTTTATACACCTCTATGTTAAAGGGACACTGGAGCAAAAAGTGGTCCATAGACTCCACTTTACCAACACACTCCGCTCTAGGACAATCCCGATCATCCACAGGGCGATGCTTCAAGTTCCCTCTCACATAGAGCCTTCCATGGAAGGCGAGCCAGGCTTGATCCCTAAACTTCAAGGGGATTCTTTCTAAATTGATTAAACGCAACCCTTCCCTCATTACAGAGCCTGGGCAATCCCTTAAGGCCAGTGACACACTGAAAGCAGAGCCCAAAATCCTCTTCTCCAGAAGCTTCCTGGGGAGGGACTTGATATCCTCCACTGTCACCTGCCACTGCCGAAGTATTTTCAGACACGGGGCAACATAAGCCGGGAGCTTGCCATGTCGGACTCTCAGACTTTTCACTGGCCCGCCATCTTCCCAGGATCGCAGAAAAGGCCTAAAACAAGATTGAAAAATACCCACCCATCCCGGCGGGTTCTCTGCTAGCATGTTACCAAAATTGTACTTTAAAAACAGCAGAGAAAAGAAAACTATTGGGTTGACCATTCCTAGGCCACCCTCCCGCCTAGACAGGTAAGTTACATTGCGTTTGATCAGGTTCAGCCTACTTCCCCATAACAGTTGGAAAAAGCAGCTGTACACCCTTGCATAGAGAGATACTGGCAAGATACAGACAAAGCTGACATATAAAAAAATTGGGACCAGGTACGTTTTGATCAAGTCAACCCTCTCCCTCAAAGAAAGCTTCCATTTCTTCCAACTTGCTACTTTGGCATTGGCACACACCAACCTGCTTTCCCAATTTCGATGACCATAGTCACCAGGACCAAATTTGATGCCCAACACTTTAATTTCCTGCTGGGGCTCTGGGAAGGCATCCGGAAGTTCGAAGCTTTCACCTTCCTCACCCATCCAGAAAACTTCACTCTTTTCATGGTTGACTTTAGAACCAGAAGCCTCCGTGTACTGCTCTATCATAGAGACCACCTCCTGCGCCTCCTCCGTTCCAGAGACAATAACAGACACATCATCGGCATAGGCCACAACCTTCAAAGGTGGCACACCAGCAATGCCCAAAGGCACCCCGCACAAAGATCCACTCTCTAGCCTTCTTATGAAGGGGTCGATTGCGAATACATATAACAGGGGGCTCAGAGGACATCCCTGGCGCACACCAGAGCCAACCTCAAAAGGCCGTCCAACCCAACCATTAACCAGTGGGAAGCTCTCAGCCCCTTTATATAATGTCTTCAGCCAATCTATAAACCTCCCCTGCAGGCCGTATCTACCAAGTAGCAAATACAGGTACTCGTGATTGACTCTATCAAAAGCCTTCGCCTGATCCAATGCCAGCAAGTACTTTCTCCATCCAGCAGCCCTGCATCGTTCCAAAGCCTCCCGGACAGCTAAAACCGCTGAAAAGGTACTTCTACCTTGGACCGAGCAGTGCTGATGACTGGACAACAAATCGCCTGCCACTGACGACAAGCGCCAAAAAAGAATCTTCGCCAAGATCTTTCTATCAACATTGAGAAGACTGATGGGGCGCCAGTTCTCAATCATTGAGGGGTCTTTACCTTTTGACAGAAGAATCACAGCGGATTGCCTCATGGAGGGAGGGAGCGAACCCTCTTCTAGACAGCTGTTATAAACCTCCGCTAAAAAGGGAGCCAGAATGGACTTAAAACACTTGTAGAATTCAGCTGTCAACCCATCTGGCCCAGGCGATTTTTTGGTAGCCAGCTTCTCTATAGCATGAACTACCTCATCCACTGAAATTGGTTCTGTCAAATCCATCAAAGGCAATGTACCATTTCCCAATCCTGGAGTAGAATCCAGAAAGCTTTCCATCTTGTCCCGACAAAGGTCCTTTCTTCCCAGAAGGTCTGCATAATATGATCTGAAGATCTCCAGGATCCCTGATCTGGACTTCACCAGGGAACCCGTACTATCCCTCAGGCCTATGACCGTCTTAACTGCTATGCCTTGCTTACAGTTCTGGTAAGGATCAGGCGAGTGATATTTTCCATAATCCCTCTCCAGAACCAAGGAGGCATGCCGGTCGTATTGACACTTTCTAAGAAGAAACTTGACCTCAGAGATCTCCCCTGGATCTCCTCTATACGAGACAAGACGATCAAGCTTCCTCCGCAAATGCTGGTAGGCAATGTACATACCAAGCTGCTTCTTCTTACTTATGGCCTTGAAAAGTCCAATCGCCCTTTGTTTCACAAGCTCCCACCACTCTGACTTACTGCTGCAAAAGTCCAGAATAGAAACCTGTGCCTGGAAAAAATCCTCAAAGGATTGTCTTACTTCTACGTCTTCCAGGAGAGCCGAATTCAGTTTCCAGGTACCCCTTCCCCTGGGTGGAGTGTCCGAGGCATTCAGAGTCACAGACAGCATACAGTGGTCAGAGAACTCCACCGCCCTCAACTCAGGAGCCGAGAAAGCAGAGTTCTCCTTTAAAAAAAACCTATCTATCCTACTCTGACTATTCCCTCTCTGAAATGTGAATCCCGTGCTGCCAGGGTAGTGCTTAATATGCACATCTACCAGGCCTGCTTGTCTCACCATATCTCTAAGAAAAACGCTATCATACGCCAGCCTGTCTATGGAGCCTCTCCTGTCTTCAGGCCTAATTATGGTGTTAAAATCACCTCCAAAGACAACCTGCTGGGACGTAAAAAGGAAGGGCTTGATCTCTGTGAGGAGGCATTTCCTGCCCCATCTTGACTGCGGTCCATAGATATTAATCAGACGCAAGTCCTGCCCCCTAACAGAGACGTCCAAGACCATGCATCTCCCAATCTCTACCTCAATTACCCGCCGGCACGTTACCATATCGGTTTTAAAAAGGACCGCAACTCCGCTGCAGGGCTCAGCCGCAAGAGACCAAAAGGAGGGACCGCATCTCCACTCCCTTTTTGCTAGATGGACATCGGCCAAAGTATTGAGCCAGGTCTCTTGCAAAAATAAAATCTCGGCATCAAACTCGCTGATCAAAAATAAGGCAATATCACGAGCTCTTGCAGATTTCATGCTGGCGACATTAATGGTCGCCACCTTTATCGGAGTGGGAACTGCCATCAGGATGATTGGGGTAGTCGTTTCTTAACCTTTGCCACACTCTCATCACCAGAAACAGCTCTCTTCAAACTATGTGACTCCCCCTCATCCATGGATGATAAAGAGAAAGATACATCAGACATCCCATCACCTGACAAAACTGAAAAAGGGTTACCAGGAGGAACCCCTCCTGGGTCCGACTCTGAGGAAGAAATAACTACTTTATTTGTCTTCCTCTTCTTCTTTTTCTTCCTCCTAAACGTCTCCCACCCCTCATCATCTGAATCCCCCCCAACAGAGGGTGAGACATGGGATATGGACACCCTTCCATCCGCCCCACCCCCATCCAGCACCCCCACATTCCCCTGACCACGTTTGCGCTGCCGAGGGACAGGGACTGGAGGCTGAGAAGGAAGATCCGCTAAACCTGCCCCCCCAGCAGCTTCCGCTAGTCTGGAGGACCTACGTACAGCAGGAATAGGGACAACCACATGGGGGACAGACTTAGGGACCACATCACTAGAGGGAACAGAATCTGAAACAGAAGGAACTGACACAGGAGGGACAGATTCAGGGACAACATTACCAGGGGGAACAGAACCTGAAACAGATGGAACAGACACAGGAGGGACAGACTCAGGGACAACATTACCAGGGGAAACAGATGGAACTGACACAGGAGGGACAACAACAGTTACAGCGGCCTGATCCTCCTTATCCAGCCTCTGCAGCTCAGCCTCCAATCCTTGCAGGTTATGTAAAGCCTCTGGACACTTACTGTAAGGATGGCCAAGCTGTTGGCACAGATTGCACCGAATTTGGGTACAATCTTTCGCCAAGTGGTCCAGACCCTGGCATAGCGAACACTTTTTACGCGTGCAGGTAGAGGCAAAATGGCCCTTTTCACCACATTTATTGCAGACTTTGGGCTGTCCCTGGTAGAAAATAGTCAGCCGATCTCTTCCCAGAAAAGCTGAGCAGGGCAGATGTTGGACTACATTGCCCAGCACCCCCAGTTTTAGTGACACCGTCCAGGCCCCTGTCCATATCCCATGTTCATCCAGGACCTTCCGCAGTGGAGTGAGGACCTCACCATATCGGCGTAGCCATACTATCAAATCAGCCTCTGGTATGGATTCGTTACGCACCAGGATGGTCACCGATTTTATCAGAGGCTGCCTGGAAATCACCTTTGGCACCAAACCACTCCACTGCGAAAGGCCCTGGCACCTCCTATGTCGCTCCCAAAATAAATCCAACCCCTCAGGTTTTACAAAAGACAAATCAAATTCATAACTCCCCACTGGGCAAATCAAAGCAAAAATATCCACAGCTTTAAACCCCATTTCCAAAATCAACTCTGCCACCCTCCCCCTCACTGGTGGGGTCCCCTCCCCCTCCCACTTGAACTGAACCACATTCCTCCTCCTATACCCACCACCAAACCCCCTATATTGTGACCACCAATATTTACAGTATTCCCCCCACCCTCCTTGGTGCGACTCCCCACAACAGACGCATAACTCCCCATATTCCTCCCAGCAGAAGAGATATTTGTGTGTTTTGAACTGTCTGAGACATCTTTAGCAGATATCGATTGTACAGATTTGGTCTGTACAATCGATGAGTCTTTCCTCTGAGCAGAGAGAGAAATGTCATTTTTGTTTTTCCCAGCAGTATTAACCCCTTCACCATCACCACCACCACCCACCACATTCATTGTTTTATCATGACTGTCATTGTTAATACTTGCTGGTATATTCACATGTCCTGCAGTCTTCCCAGCAGTGTCAGTTCCCACTGCTGTGCTGGTGGAATCTTCATCTGGCCTGTTCTCTTCCATCAGGACAGGACTTTCTGCAGAGGACAGTGCAGGCTGGACTGACACATCCATGGCTTCCACTGCACATGGTGCAGTATTCTGATCCCCTCCCCCACCAGCATCAATCAGCTCTGCTGGAACACAGAGAGGCTCAGGTGAAGCAATCACATTGCAGGTGTCAGACACAGTGTGTGAAACACATGCAGCAAATGTGGTAGTGGAACTACAGGTCTCAGCACATGCGGGTGCAGCAACATCCATGTTCAGGGGATTTGGTGCAGGTCCATCCTCATTACCTGGCTGATTCTTCTGAACATCCTCCGGGACCTCTGATGGATTATCAGACATTACAAGCTTGTCTCCTCTCAGGGGGGATTCCATCCTCTGGATGAAGGTCAGGGTGCCATTCTCACTCTCAACCCCCTGGCTGGTTGCCGCCGGCGACTCCAAGGCCTTACATGGGGGGAGAGGAGCAGAGGCAGATGGACCCGGGTCATCCATATGCTGAGGCTGATCCACTGAACACGATGAGGACTGGCTGACAAACCTTCTCTCGTTTTCAAACTTTTCTTTAAATGCTCCACTTTTTTCTTTTAGTTTTCCCAACAATAAAGTTTGCTGCTTTACTTTTTCCTCTAATTCCTGTAGCTCAGGCTTCATGGCGGTGCGATTCTTACTCCAGGCCTGGAAGTATTTGGCTTTGAAGTTTTTAAGCTCCACTCTCAAAACTTTAAGTTTCTCCTCCGCTCTCCCAATCGCCCTAAAGCGATTAACAACCTTAAGGCTGAAAACGCTGGCATCCATACCAGGGCCCGGACCCACAGACAGATCCTCCACCTCCTCCTCACTGGGCCCCGTGTCATCAGGGGGATCCATCTCAGGGCCTCCCCCAGGATCAGGCATTATTCCTGGGCCGAGCTAGCAGGCAAGGCCCAGGCTTGAAAAATGGGTGGTTCTCACAGAGAGCTCTTTGGGTGTGTCCTCCTCCTCCTTCCCACTGATCACCAATGTAAGGAACATTCTTCCCACTGATCTCCAATGTAAGGAACATTCTTCTCACTGATCACCAATGTAAGGAACATTCTTCCCACTGATCACCAATGTATGGGACATTCTTCCCACTGATCTCCAATGTAAGGAACATTCTTCTCACTGATCACCAATGTAAGGAACATTCTTCTCACTGATCACCAATGTAAGGAACATTCTTCCCACTGATCTCCAATGTAAGGAACATTCTTCTCACTGATCACCAATGTAAGGAACATTCTTCTCACTGATCACCAATGTAAGGAACATTCTTCTCACTGATCTCCAATGTAAGGAACATTCTTCCCACTGATCACCAATGTAAGGAACATTCTTCCCACTGATCACCAATGTAAGGAACATTCTTCTCACTGATCTCCAATGTAAGGAACATTCTTCCCACTGATCACCAATGTAAGGAACATTCTTCCCACTGATCACCAATGTAAGGAACATTCTTCTCACTGATCACCAATGTAAGGAACATTCTTCTCACTGATCACCAATGTAAGGAACATTCTTCTCACTGATCACCAATGTAAGGAACATTCTTCTCACTGATCACCAATGTAAGGAACATTCTTCCCACTGATCACCAATGTAAGGAACATTCTTCTCACTGATCACCAATGTAAGGAACATTCTTCTCACTGATCACCAATGTAAGGAACATTCTTCTCACTGATCACCAATGTAAGGAACATTCTTCCCACTGATCACCAATGTAAGGGACATTCTTCCCACTGATCACCAATGTAAGGGACATTCTTCTCACTGACCACCAATGTAAGGAACATTCTTCTCACTGACCACCAATGTAAGGGACATTCTTCCCACTGATCACCAATGTAAGGGACGTTCTTCCCACTGACCACCAATGTAAGGAACATTCTTCTCACTGACCACCAATGTAAGGGACATTCTTCCCACTGATCACCAATGTAAGGGACATTCTTCCCACTGATCACCAATGTAAGGGACGTTCTTCCCACTGATCACCAATGTAAGGAACATTCTTCTCACTGATCACCAATGTAAGGGACATTCATCCCACTGATCACCAATGTAAGGAACATTCTTCCCACTGATCACCAATGTAAGGAACATTCTTCTCACTGACCACCAATGTAAGGAACATTCATCCCACTGATCACCAATGTAAGGGACATTCTTCCCACTGATCACCAATGTAAGGAACATTCTTCCCACTGATCACCAATGTAAGGATCATTCTTCTCACTGATCACCAATGTAAGGAACATTCTTCTCACTGATCACCAATGTAAGGAACATTCTTCTCACTGATCACCAATGTAAGGGACATTCTTCTCACTGATCACCAATGTAAGGAACATTCTTCTCACTGATCACCAATGTAAGGAACATTCTTCCCACTGATCACCAATGTAAGGGACATTCTTCCCACTGATCACCAATGTAAGGGACATTCTTCCCACTGATCACCAATGTAAGGGACATTCTTCCCACTGATCACCAATGTAAGGAACATTCTTCCCACTGATCACCAATGTAAGGGGCATTCTTCCCACTGATCACCAATGTAAGGAACATTCTTCCCACTGATCACCAATGTAAGGGACATTCTTCCCACTGATCACCAATGTAAGGAACATTCATCCCACTGATCACCAATGTAAGGGACATTCTTCCCACTGACCACCAATGTAAGGAACATTCTTCCCACTGATCACCAATGTAAGGAACATTCTTCTCACTGATCACCAATGTAAGGAACATTCATCCCACTGATCACCAATGTATGGGACATTCTTCCCACTGATCACCAATGTAAGGAACATTCTTCCCACTGATCACCAATGTAAGGAACATTCTTCCCACTGATCACCAATGTAAGGAACATTCCTCCCACTGATTACCAATGTAAGGAACATTCTTCCCACTGATCACCAATGTAAGGAACATTCTTCTCACTGATCACCAATGTAAGGAACATTCTTCTCACTGATCACCAATGTAAGGAACATTCATCCCACTGATCACCAATGTATGGGACATTCTTCCCACTGATCACCAATGTAAGGAACATTCTTCCCACTGATCACCAATGTAAGGAACATTCTTCCCACTGATCACCAATGTAAGGAACATTCTTCTCACTGATCACCAATGTAAGGAACATTCTTCTCACTGATCACCAATGTAAGGGACATTCTTCTCACTGATCACCAATGTAAGGAACATTCTTCTCACTGATCACCAATGTAAGGGACATTCTTCTCACTGATCACCAATGTAAGGGACATTCTTCCCACTGATCACCAATGTAAGGAACATTCTTCTCACTGATCACCAATGTAAGGGACATTCTTCTCACTGATCACCAATGTAAGGAACATTCTTCTCACTGATCACCAATGTAAGGAACATTCTTCCCACTGATCACCAATGTAAGGGACATTCTTCCCACTGATCACCAATGTAAGGGACATTCTTCCCACTGATCACCAATGTAAGGAACATTCTTCCCACTGATCACCAATGTAAGGGGCATTCTTCCCACTGATCACCAATGTAAGGAACATTCTTCCCACTGATCACCAATGTAAGGGACATTCTTCCCACTGATCACCAATGTAAGGAACATTCATCCCACTGATCACCAATGTAAGGGACATTCTTCCCACTGACCACCAATGTAAGGAACATTCTTCCCACTGATCACCAATGTAAGGAACATTCTTCTCACTGATCACCAATGTAAGGGACATTCTTCCCACTGATCACCAATGTAAGGAACATTCTTCTCACTGATCACCAATGTAAGGAACATTCATCCCACTGATCACCAATGTATGGGACATTCTTCCCACTGATCACCAATGTAAGGAACATTCTTCCCACTGATCACCAATGTAAGGAACATTCTTCTCACTGATCACCAATGTAAGGAACATTCTTCTCACTGATCACCAATGTAAGGAACATTCATCCCACTGATCACCAATGTATGGGACATTCTTCCCACTGATCACCAATGTAAGGAACATTCTTCCCACTGATCACCAATGTAAGGAACATTCTTCCCACTGATCACCAATGTAAGGAACATTCTTCTCACTGATCACCAATGTAAGGAACATTCTTCTCACTGATCACCAATGTAAGGGACATTCTTCTCACTGATCACCAATGTAAGGAACATTCTTCTCACTGATCACCAATGTAAGGGACATTCTTCTCACTGATCACCAATGTAAGGGACATTCTTCCCACTAATCACCAATGTAAGGAACATTCTTCTCACTGATCACCAATGTAAGGGACATTCTTCTCACTGATCACCAATGTAAGGAACATTCTTCTCACTGATCACCAATGTAAGGGACATTCTTCCCACTGATCACCAATGTAAGGGACATTCTTCCCACTGATCACCAATGTAAGGGACATTCTTCCCACTGATCACCAATGTAAGGAACATTCTTCTCACTGATCACCAATATAAGGGACATTCTTCTCACTGATCACCAATGTAAGGAACATTCTTCTCACTGATCACCAATGTAAGGGACATTCTTCCCACTGATCACCAATGTAAGGAACATTCTTCTCACTGATCACCAATATAAGGGACATTCTTCTCACTGATCACCAATGTAAGGGACATTCTTCCCACTGATCACCAATGTAAGGGACATTCTTCCCACTGATCACCAATGTAAGGGACATTCTTCTCACTGATCACCAATATAAGGGACATTCTTCCCACTGATCACCAATGTAAGGGACATTCTTCCCACTGATCACCAATGTAAGGGACATTCTTCTCTCTGACCACCAATGTAAGGGACATTCTTCTCACTGATCACCAATGTAAGGGACATTCTTCTCACTGATCACCAATGTAAGGAACATTCTTCTCACTGATCACCAATGTAAGGGACATTCTTCTCACTGATCACCAATGTAAGGGACATTCTTCCCACTGATCACCAATGTAAGGAACATTCTTCTCACTGATCACCAATGTAAGGGACATTCTTCTCACTGATCACCAACGTAAGGAACATTCTTCTCACTGATCACCAATGTAAGGAACATTCTTCCCACTGATCACCAATGTAAGGGACATTCTTCTCACTGATCACCAATGTAAGGAACATTCTTCTCACTGATCACCAATGTAAGGGACATTCTTCTCACTGATCACCAATGTAAGGGACATTCTTCCCACTGATCACCAATGTAAGGAACATTCTTCTCACTGATCACCAATGTAAGGGACATTCTTCTCACTGATCACCAATGTAAGGAACATTCTTCCCACTGATCACCAATGTAAGGGACATTCTTCCCACTGATCACCAATATAAGGGACATTCTTCCCACTGATCACCAATGTAAGGAACATTCTTCCCACTGATCACCAATGTAAGGGGCATTCTTCCCACTGATCACCAATGTAAGGAACATTCTTCCCACTGATCACCAATGTAAGGGACATTCTTCCCACTGATCACCAATGTAAGGAACATTCATCCCACTGATCACCAATGTAAGGGACATTCTTCCCACTGACCACCAATGTAAGGAACATTCTTCCCACTGATCACCAATGTAAGGAACATTCTTCTCACTGATCACCAATGTAAGGGACATTCTTCCCACTGATCACCAATGTAAGGAACATTCTTCTCACTGATCACCAATGTAAGGAACATTCATCCCACTGATCACCAATGTATGGGACATTCTTCCCACTGATCACCAATGTAAGGAACATTCTTCCCAATTTTTCTTTATTAAAAAGTCTTGCAATCATTAAGCATAAAATCACAATATATAAATATACATAAATATATACATATTTACATAAATTAAAATGAATATAGCAAAACTGCTCTCAAACCAAAAAAAAAAAAATACTTTACAGCAATAACATAAATCCTATTACGACTCACACCATTACACCAGACATCAAACTTGTGAGGTTAAGAAACAAACCTGTACCCATTATGCATGCAGCCCTTCTTCAAAAAGAAGATACTAACCAAAAAAAGCTAAGGGAGTGAAAGAACCAGAAAAAGAAAAGAGCTCCTCACCCAGAGATGGGCAGTTCACCAAAGGCAGGTCTGATATTCCTCCACGCCCTTATCCAGACTGCCCGAGGCTCCCTGCCCTTCTCAAGACCCTGAATTTTCCCAACCTCACCCAGAATATCGTGCACCACCACCTCAACAGAGAGGACTTTCTTCCGCAGGGTAATCTGGCACCGTGCATTCCATGTGAAGTAACGGACAACTATACTAACTAAAAACAGTGTATCCAAATCAAAATCCCAGTGAGTCGGGAATGCCCCATACACCCACTCCGCATAACTCATGCGATAGAAAAAGGGGATGCCTAGAGCCCTCCCCACCCTTTTATACACCTCTATGTTAAAGGGACACTGGAGCAAAAAGTGGTCCATAGACTCCACTTTACCAACACACTCCGCTCTAGGACAATCCCGATCATCCACAGGGCGATGCTTCAAGTTCCCTCTCACATAGAGCCTTCCATGGAAGGCGAGCCAGGCTTGATCCCTAAACTTCAAGGGGATTCTTTCTAAATTGATTAAACGCAACCCCTCCCTCATTACAGAGCCTGGGCAATCCCTTAAGGCCAGTGACACACTGAAAGCAGAGCCCAAAATCCTCTTCTCCAGAAGCTTCCTGGGGAGGGACTTGATATCCTCCACTGTCACCTGCCACTGCCGAAGTATTTTCAGACACGGGGCAACATAAGCCGGGAGCTTGCCATGTCGGACTCTCAGACTTTTCACTGGTCCGCCATCTTCCCAGGATCGCAGAAAAGGCCTAAAACAAGATTGAAAAATACCCACCCATCCCGGCGGGTTCTCTGCTAGCATGTTACCAAGATTGTACTTTAAAAACAGCAGAGAAAAGAAAACTATTGGGTTGACCATTCCTAGGCCACCCTCCCGCCTAGACAGGTAAGTTACATTGCGTTTGATCAGGTTCAGCCTACTTCCCCATAACAGTTGGAAAAAGCAGCTGTACACCCTTGCATAGAGAGATACTGGCAAGATACAGACGAAGCTGACATATAAAAAAATTGGGACCAGGTACGTTTTGATCAAGTCAACCCTCTCCCTCAATGAAAGCTTCCATTTCTTCCAACTTGTTACTTTGGCATTGGCACACACCAACCTGCTTTCCCAATTTCGATGACCATAGTCACCAGGACCAAATTTGATGCCCAACACTTTAATTTCCTGCTGGGGCTCTGGGAAGGCATCCGGAAGTTCGAAGCTTTCACCTTCCTCACCCATCCAGAAAACTTCACTCTTTTCATGGTTGACTTTAGAACCAGAAGCCTCCGTGTACTGCTCTATCATAGAGACCACCTCCTGCGCCTCCTCCGTTCCAGAGACAATAACAGACACATCATCGGCATAGGCCACGACCTTCAAAGGTGGCACACCAGCAATGCCCAAAGGCACCCCGCACAAAGATCCACTCTCTAGCCTTCTTATGAAGGGGTCGATTGCGAATACATATAACAGGGGGCTCAGAGGACATCCCTGGCGCACACCAGAGCCAACCTCAAAAGGCCGTCCAACCCAACCATTAACCAGTGGGAAGCTCTCAGCCCCTTTATATAATGTCTTCAGCCAATCTATAAACCTCCCCTGCAGGCCGTATCTACCAAGTAGCAAATACAGGTACTCGTGATTGACTCTATCAAAAGCCTTCGCCTGATCCAATGCCAGCAAGTACTTTCTCCATCCAGCAGCCCTGCATCGTTCCAAAGCCTCCCGGACAGCTAAAACCGCTGAAAAGGTACTTCTACCTTGGACCGAGCAGTGCTGATGACTGGACAACAAATCGCCTGCCACTGACGACAAGCGCCAAAAAAGAATCTTCGCCAAGATCTTTCTATCAACATTGAGAAGACTGATGGGGCGCCAGTTCTCAATCATTGAGGGGTCTTTACCTTTTGACAGAAGAATCACAGCGGATTGCCTCATGGAGGGAGGGAGCGAACCCTCTTCTAGACAGCTGTTATAAACCTCCGCTAAAAAGGGAGCCAGAATGGACTTAAAACACTTGTAGAATTCAGCTGTCAACCCATCTGGCCCAGGCGATTTTTTGGTAGCCAGCTTCTCTATAGCATGAACTACCTCATCCACTGAAATTGGTTCTGTCAAATCCATCAAAGGCAATGTACCATTTCCCAATCCTGGAGTAGAATCCAGAAAGCTTTCCATCTTGTCCCGACAAAGGTCCTTTCTTCCCAGAAGGTCTGCATAATATGATCTGAAGATCTCCAGGATCCCTGATCTGGACTTCACCAGGGAACCCGTACTATCCCTCAGGCCTATGACCGTCTTAACTGCTATGCCTTGCTTACAGTTCTGGTAAGGATCAGGCGAGTGATATTTTCCATAATCCCTCTCCAGAACCAAGGAGGCATGCCGGTCGTATTGACACTTTCTAAGAAGAAACTTGACCTCAGAGATCTCCCCTGGATCTCCTCTATACGAGACAAGACGATCAAGCTTCCTCCGCAAATGCTGGTAGGCAATGTACATACCAAGCTGCTTCTTCTTACTTATGGCCTTGAAAAGTCCAATCGCCCTTTGTTTCACAAGCTCCCACCACTCTGACTTACTGCTGCAAAAGTCCAGAATAGAAACCTGTGCCTGGAAAAAATCCTCAAAGGATTGTCTTACCTCTACGTCTTCCAGGAGAGCCGAATTCAGTTTCCAGGTACCCCTTCCCCTGGGTGGAGTGTCCGAGGCATTCAGAGTCACAGACAGCATACAGTGGTCAGAGAACTCCACCGCCCTCAACTCAGGAGCCGAGAAAGCAGAGTTCTCCTTTAAAAAAAACCTATCTATCCTACTCTGACTATTCCCTCTCTGAAATGTGAATCCCGTGCTGCCAGGGTAGTGCTTAATATGCACATCTACCAGGCCTGCTTGTCTCACCATATCTCTAAGAAAAACGCTATCATACGCCAGCCTGTCTATGGAGCCTCTCCTGTCTTCAGGCCTAATTATGGTGTTAAAATCACCTCCAAAGACAACCTGCTGGGACGTAAAAAGGAAGGGCTTGATCTCTGTGAGGAGGCATTTCCTGCCCCATCTTGACTGCGGTCCATAGATATTAATCAGACGCAAGTCCTGCCCCCTAACAGAGACGTCCAAGACCATGCATCTCCCAATCTCTACCTCAATTACCCGCCGGCACGTTACCATATCGGTTTTAAAAAGGACCGCAACTCCGCTGCAGGGCTCAGCCGCAAGAGACCAAAAGGAGGGACCGCATCTCCACTCCCTTTTTGCTAGATGGACATCGGCCAAAGTATTGAGCCAGGTCTCTTGCAAAAATAAAATCTCGGCATCAAACTCGCTGATCAAAAATAAGGCAATATCACGAGCTCTTGCAGATTTCATGCTGGCGACATTAATGGTCGCCACCTTTATCGGAGTGGGAACTGCCATCAGGATGATTGGGGTAGTCGTTTCTTAACCTTTGCCACACTCTCATCACCAGAAACAGCTCTCTTCAAACTATGTGACTCCCCCTCATCCATGGATGATAAAGAAAAAGATATATCAGACATCCCATCACCTGACAAAACTGAAAAAGGGTTACCAGGAGGAACCCCTCCTGGGTCCGACTCTGAGGAAGAAATAACTACTTTATTTGTCTTCCTCTTCTTCTTTTTCTTCCTCCTAAACGTCTCCCACCCCTCATCATCTGAATCCCCCTCAACAGAGGGTGAGACATGGGATATGGACACCCTTCCATCCGCCCCACCCCCATCCAGCACCCCCACATTCCCCTGACCACGTTTGCGCTGCCGAGGGACAGGGACTGGAGGCTGAGAAGGAAGATCCGCTAAACCTGCCCCCCCAGCAGCCTCCGCTAGTCTGGAGGACCTACGTACAGCAGGAATAGGGACAACCACATGGGGGACAGACTTAGGGACCACATCACTAGAGGGAACAGAATCTGAAACAGAAGGAACTGACACAGGAGGGACAGATTCAGGGACAACATTACCAGGGGGAACAGAACCTGAAACAGATGGAACAGACACAGGAGGGACAGACTCAGGGACAACATTACCAGGGGAAACAGATGGAACTGACACAGGAGGGACAACAACAGTTACAGCGGCCTGATCCTCCTTATCCAGCCTCTGCAGCTCAGCCTCCAATCCTTGCAGGTTATGTAAAGCCTCTGGACACTTACTGTAAGGATGGCCAAGCTGTTGGCACAGATTGCACCGAATTTGGGTACAATCTTTCGCCAAGTGGTCCAGACCCTGGCATAGCGAACACTTTTTACGCGTGCAGGTAGAGGCAAAATGGCCCTTTTCACCACATTTATTGCAGACTTTGGGCTGTCCCTGGTAGAAAATAGTCAGCCGATCTCTTCCCAGAAAAGCTGAGCAGGGCAGATGTTGGACTACATTGCCCAGCACCCCCAGTTTTAGTGACACCGTCCAGGCCCCTGTCCATATCCCATGTTCATCCAGGACCTTCCGCAGTGGAGTGAGGACCTCACCATATCGGCGTAGCCATACTATCAAATCAGCCTCTGGTATGGATTCGTTACGCACCAGGATGGTCACCGATTTTATCAGAGGCTGCCTGGAAATCACCTTTGGCACCAAACCACTCCACTGCGAAAGGCCCTGGCACCTCCTATGTCGCTCCCAAAATAAATCCAACCCCTCAGGTTTTACAAAAGACAAATCAAATTCATAACTCCCCACTGGGCAAATCAAAGCAAAAATATCCACAGCTTTAAACCCCATTTCCAAAATCAACTCTGCCACCCTCCCCCTCACTGGTGGGGTCCCCTCCCCCTCCCACTTGAACTGAACCACATTCCTCCTCCTATACCCACCACCAAACCCCCTATATTGTGACCACCAATATTTACAGTATTCCCCCCACCCTCCTTGGTGCGACTCCCCACAACAGACGCATAACTCCCCATATTCCTCCCAGCAGAAGAGATATTTGTGTGTTTTGAACTGTCTGAGACATCTTTAGCAGATATCGATTGTACAGATTTGGTCTGTACAATCGATGAGTCTTTCCTCTGAGCAGAGAGAGAAATGTCATTTTTGTTTTTCCCAGCAGTATTAACCCCTTCACCATCACCACCACCACCCACCACATTCATTGTTTTATCATGACTGTCATTGTTAATACTTGCTGGTATATTCACATGTCCTGCAGTCTTCCCAGCAGTGTCAGTTCCCACTGCTGTGCTGGTGGAATCTTCATCTGGCCTGTTCTCTTCCATCAGGACAGGACTTTCTGCAGAGGACAGTGCAGGCTGGACTGACACATCCATGGCTTCCATTGCACATGGTGCAGTATTCTGATCCCCTCCCCCACCAGCATCAATCAGCTCTGCTGGAACACAGAGAGGCTCAGGTGAAGCAATCACATTGCAGGTGTCAGACACAGTGTGTGAAACACATGCAGCAAATGTGGTAGTGGAACTACAGGTCTCAGCACATGCGGGTGCAGCAACATCCATGTTCAGGGGATTTGGTGCAGGTCCATCCTCATTACCTGGCTGATTCTTCTGAACATCCTCCGGGACCTCTGATGGATTATCAGACATTACAAGCTTGTCTCCTCTCAGGGGGGATTCCATCCTCTGGATGAAGGTCAGGGTGCCATTCTCACTCTCAACCCCCTGGCTGGTTGCCGCCGGCGACTCCAAGGCCTTACATGGGGGGAGAGGAGCAGAGGCAGATGGACCCGGGTCATCCATATGCTGAGGCTGATCCACTGAACACGATGAGGACTGGCTGACAAACCTTCTCTCGTTTTCAAACTTTTCTTTAAATGCTCCACTTTTTTCTTTTAGTTTTCCCAACAATAAAGTTTGCTGCTTTACTTTTTCCTCTAATTCCTGTAGCTCAGGCTTCATGGCGGTGCGATTCTTACTCCAGGCCTGGAAGTATTTGGCTTTGAAGTTTTTAAGCTCCACTCTCAAAACTTTAAGTTTCTCCTCCGCTCTCCCAATCGCCCTAAAGCGATTAACAACCTTAAGGCTGAAAACGCTGGCATCCATACCAGGGCCCGGACCCACAGACAGATCCTCCACCTCCTCCTCACTGGGCCCCGTGTCATCAGGGGGATCCATCTCAGGGCCTCCCCCAGGATCAGGCATTATTCCTGGGCCGAGCTAGCAGGCAAGGCCCAGGCTTGAAAAATGGGTGGTTCTCACAGAGAGCTCTTTGGGTGTGTCCTCCTCCTCCTTCCCACTGATCACCAATGTAAGGAACATTCTTCCCACTGATCTCCAATGTAAGGAACATTCTTCTCACTGATCACCAATGTAAGGAACATTCTTCTCACTGATCACCAATGTAAGGAACATTCTTCCCACTGATCTCCAATGTAAGGAACATTCTTCTCACTGATCACCAATGTAAGGAACATTCTTCTCACTGATCACCAATGTAAGGAACATTCTTCTCACTGATCTCCAATGTAAGGAACATTCTTCCCACTGATCACCAATGTAAGGAACATTCTTCCCACTGATCACCAATGTAAGGAACATTCTTCTCACTGATCTCCAATGTAAGGAACATTCTTCCCACTGATCACCAATGTAAGGAACATTCTTCCCACTGATCACCAATGTAAGGAACATTCTTCTCACTGATCACCAATGTAAGGAACATTCTTCTCACTGATCACCAATGTAAGGAACATTCTTCCCACTGATCACCAATGTAAGGAACATTCTTCTCACTGATCACCAATGTAAGGAACATTCTTCTCACTGATCACCAATGTAAGGAACATTCTTCTCACTGATCACCAATGTAAGGAACATTCTTCCCACTGATCACCAATGTAAGGGACATTCTTCCCACTGATCACCAATGTAAGGGACATTCTTCTCACTGACCACCAATGTAAGGAACATTCTTCTCACTGACCACCAATGTAAGGGACATTCTTCCCACTGATCACCAATGTAAGGGACGTTCTTCCCACTGACCACCAATGTAAGGAACATTCTTCTCACTGACCACCAATGTAAGGGACATTCTTCCCACTGATCACCAATGTAAGGGACATTCTTCCCACTGATCACCAATGTAAGGGACGTTCTTCCCACTGATCACCAATGTAAGGAACATTCTTCTCACTGATCACCAATGTAAGGGACATTCATCCCACTGATCACCAATGTAAGGAACATTCTTCCCACTGATCACCAATGTAAGGAACATTCTTCTCACTGACCACCAATGTAAGGAACATTCATCCCACTGATCACCAATGTAAGGGACATTCTTCCCACTGATCACCAATGTAAGGAACATTCTTCCCACTGATCACCAATGTAAGGATCATTCTTCTCACTGATCACCAATGTAAGGAACATTCTTCTCACTGATCACCAATGTAAGGAACATTCTTCTCACTGATCACCAATGTAAGGGACATTCTTCTCACTGATCACCAATGTAAGGAACATTCTTCTCACTGATCACCAATGTAAGGAACATTCTTCCCACTGATCACCAATGTAAGGGACATTCTTCCCACTGATCACCAATGTAAGGGACATTCTTCCCACTGATCACCAATGTAAGGGACATTCTTCCCACTGATCACCAATGTAAGGAACATTCTTCCCACTGATCACCAATGTAAGGGGCATTCTTCCCACTGATCACCAATGTAAGGAACATTCTTCCCACTGATCACCAATGTAAGGGACATTCTTCCCACTGATCACCAATGTAAGGAACATTCATCCCACTGATCACCAATGTAAGGGACATTCTTCCCACTGACCACCAATGTAAGGAACATTCTTCCCACTGATCACCAATGTAAGGAACATTCTTCTCACTGATCACCAATGTAAGGAACATTCATCCCACTGATCACCAATGTATGGGACATTCTTCCCACTGATCACCAATGTAAGGAACATTCTTCCCACTGATCACCAATGTAAGGAACATTCTTCCCACTGATCACCAATGTAAGGAACATTCCTCCCACTGATTACCAATGTAAGGAACATTCTTCCCACTGATCACCAATGTAAGGAACATTCTTCTCACTGATCACCAATGTAAGGAACATTCTTCTCACTGATCACCAATGTAAGGAACATTCATCCCACTGATCACCAATGTATGGGACATTCTTCCCACTGATCACCAATGTAAGGAACATTCTTCCCACTGATCACCAATGTAAGGAACATTCTTCCCACTGATCACCAATGTAAGGAACATTCTTCTCACTGATCACCAATGTAAGGAACATTCTTCTCACTGATCACCAATGTAAGGGACATTCTTCTCACTGATCACCAATGTAAGGAACATTCTTCTCACTGATCACCAATGTAAGGGACATTCTTCTCACTGATCACCAATGTAAGGGACATTCTTCCCACTGATCACCAATGTAAGGAACATTCTTCTCACTGATCACCAATGTAAGGGACATTCTTCTCACTGATCACCAATGTAAGGAACATTCTTCTCACTGATCACCAATGTAAGGAACATTCTTCCCACTGATCACCAATGTAAGGGACATTCTTCCCACTGATCACCAATGTAAGGGACATTCTTCCCACTGATCACCAATGTAAGGAACATTCTTCCCACTGATCACCAATGTAAGGGGCATTCTTCCCACTGATCACCAATGTAAGGAACATTCTTCCCACTGATCACCAATGTAAGGGACATTCTTCCCACTGATCACCAATGTAAGGAACATTCATCCCACTGATCACCAATGTAAGGGACATTCTTCCCACTGACCACCAATGTAAGGAACATTCTTCCCACTGATCACCAATGTAAGGAACATTCTTCTCACTGATCACCAATGTAAGGGACATTCTTCCCACTGATCACCAATGTAAGGAACATTCTTCTCACTGATCACCAATGTAAGGAACATTCATCCCACTGATCACCAATGTATGGGACATTCTTCCCACTGATCACCAATGTAAGGAACATTCTTCCCACTGATCACCAATGTAAGGAACATTCTTCTCACTGATCACCAATGTAAGGAACATTCTTCTCACTGATCACCAATGTAAGGAACATTCATCCCACTGATCACCAATGTATGGGACATTCTTCCCACTGATCACCAATGTAAGGAACATTCTTCCCACTGATCACCAATGTAAGGAACATTCTTCCCACTGATCACCAATGTAAGGAACATTCTTCTCACTGATCACCAATGTAAGGAACATTCTTCTCACTGATCACCAATGTAAGGGACATTCTTCTCACTGATCAC
Organism: Lithobates pipiens; assembly: GCF_037356315.1. Classification (NCBI taxonomy): domain Eukaryota; kingdom Metazoa; phylum Chordata; class Amphibia; order Anura; family Ranidae; genus Lithobates; species Lithobates pipiens. The sequence goes on from NW_027507903.1 coordinate 642,843,993, forward strand.
CAATGTAAGGAACATTCTTCTCACTGATCACCAATGTAAGGGACATTCTTCTCACTGATCACCAATGTAAGGGACATTCTTCCCACTAATCACCAATGTAAGGAACATTCTTCTCACTGATCACCAATGTAAGGGACATTCTTCTCACTGATCACCAATGTAAGGAACATTCTTCTCACTGATCACCAATGTAAGGGACATTCTTCCCACTGATCACCAATGTAAGGGACATTCTTCCCACTGATCACCAATGTAAGGGACATTCTTCCCACTGATCACCAATGTAAGGAACATTCTTCTCACTGATCACCAATATAAGGGACATTCTTCTCACTGATCACCAATGTAAGGAACATTCTTCTCACTGATCACCAATGTAAGGGACATTCTTCCCACTGATCACCAATGTAAGGAACATTCTTCTCACTGATCACCAATATAAGGGACATTCTTCTCACTGATCACCAATGTAAGGGACATTCTTCCCACTGATCACCAATGTAAGGGACATTCTTCCCACTGATCACCAATGTAAGGGACATTCTTCTCACTGATCACCAATATAAGGGACATTCTTCCCACTGATCACCAATGTAAGGGACATTCTTCCCACTGATCACCAATGTAAGGGACATTCTTCTCTCTGACCACCAATGTAAGGGACATTCTTCTCACTGATCACCAATGTAAGGGACATTCTTCTCACTGATCACCAATGTAAGGAACATTCTTCTCACTGATCACCAATGTAAGGGACATTCTTCTCACTGATCACCAATGTAAGGGACATTCTTCCCACTGATCACCAATGTAAGGAACATTCTTCTCACTGATCACCAATGTAAGGGACATTCTTCTCACTGATCACCAACGTAAGGAACATTCTTCTCACTGATCACCAATGTAAGGAACATTCTTCCCACTGATCACCAATGTAAGGGACATTCTTCTCACTGATCACCAATGTAAGGAACATTCTTCTCACTGATCACCAATGTAAGGGACATTCTTCTCACTGATCACCAATGTAAGGGACATTCTTCCCACTGATCACCAATGTAAGGAACATTCTTCTCACTGATCACCAATGTAAGGGACATTCTTCTCACTGATCACCAATGTAAGGAACATTCTTCCCACTGATCACCAATGTAAGGGACATTCTTCCCACTGATCACCAATATAAGGGACATTCTTCCCACTGATCACCAATGTAAGGAACATTCTTCCCACTGATCACCAATGTAAGGGGCATTCTTCCCACTGATCACCAATGTAAGGAACATTCTTCCCACTGATCACCAATGTAAGGGACATTCTTCCCACTGATCACCAATGTAAGGAACATTCATCCCACTGATCACCAATGTAAGGGACATTCTTCCCACTGACCACCAATGTAAGGAACATTCTTCCCACTGATCACCAATGTAAGGAACATTCTTCTCACTGATCACCAATGTAAGGGACATTCTTCCCACTGATCACCAATGTAAGGAACATTCTTCTCACTGATCACCAATGTAAGGAACATTCATCCCACTGATCACCAATGTATGGGACATTCTTCCCACTGATCACCAATGTAAGGAACATTCTTCCCAATTTTTCTTTATTAAAAAGTCTTGCAATCATTAAGCATAAAATCACAATATATAAATATACATAAATATATACATATTTACATAAATTAATATGAATATAGCAAAACTGCTCTCAAACCAAAAAAAAAAAAATACTTTACAGCAATAACATAAATCCTATTACGACTCACACCATTACACCAGACATCAAACTTGTGAGGTTAAGAAACAAACCTGTACCCATTATGCATGCAGCCCTTCTTCAAAAAGAAGATACTAACCAAAAAAAGCTAAGGGAGTGAAAGAACCAGAAAAAGAAAAGAGCTCCTCACCCAGAGATGGGCAGTTCACCAAAGGCAGGTCTGATATTCCTCCACGCCCTTATCCAGACTGCCCGAGGCTCCCTGCCCTTCTCAAGACCCTGAATTTTCCCAACCTCACCCAGAATATCGTGCACCACCACCTCAACAGAGAGGACTTTCTTCCGCAGGGTAATCTGGCACCGTGCATTCCATGTGAAGTAACGGACAACTATACTAACTAAAAACAGTGTATCCAAATCAAAATCCCAGTGAGTCGGGAATGCCCCATACACCCACTCCGCATAACTCATGCGATAGAAAAAGGGGATGCCTAGAGCCCTCCCCACCCTTTTATACACCTCTATGTTAAAGGGACACTGGAGCAAAAAGTGGTCCATAGACTCCACTTTACCAACACACTCCGCTCTAGGACAATCCCGATCATCCACAGGGCGATGCTTCAAGTTCCCTCTCACATAGAGCCTTCCATGGAAGGCGAGCCAGGCTTGATCCCTAAACTTCAAGGGGATTCTTTCTAAATTGATTAAACGCAACCCCTCCCTCATTACAGAGCCTGGGCAATCCCTTAAGGCCAGTGACACACTGAAAGCAGAGCCCAAAATCCTCTTCTCCAGAAGCTTCCTGGGGAGGGACTTGATATCCTCCACTGTCACCTGCCACTGCCGAAGTATTTTCAGACACGGGGCAACATAAGCCGGGAGCTTGCCATGTCGGACTCTCAGACTTTTCACTGGTCCGCCATCTTCCCAGGATCGCAGAAAAGGCCTAAAACAAGATTGAAAAATACCCACCCATCCCGGCGGGTTCTCTGCTAGCATGTTACCAAGATTGTACTTTAAAAACAGCAGAGAAAAGAAAACTATTGGGTTGACCATTCCTAGGCCACCCTCCCGCCTAGACAGGTAAGTTACATTGCGTTTGATCAGGTTCAGCCTACTTCCCCATAACAGTTGGAAAAAGCAGCTGTACACCCTTGCATAGAGAGATACTGGCAAGATACAGACGAAGCTGACATATAAAAAAATTGGGACCAGGTACGTTTTGATCAAGTCAACCCTCTCCCTCAATGAAAGCTTCCATTTCTTCCAACTTGTTACTTTGGCATTGGCACACACCAACCTGCTTTCCCAATTTCGATGACCATAGTCACCAGGACCAAATTTGATGCCCAACACTTTAATTTCCTGCTGGGGCTCTGGGAAGGCATCCGGAAGTTCGAAGCTTTCACCTTCCTCACCCATCCAGAAAACTTCACTCTTTTCATGGTTGACTTTAGAACCAGAAGCCTCCGTGTACTGCTCTATCATAGAGACCACCTCCTGCGCCTCCTCCGTTCCAGAGACAATAACAGACACATCATCGGCATAGGCCACGACCTTCAAAGGTGGCACACCAGCAATGCCCAAAGGCACCCCGCACAAAGATCCACTCTCTAGCCTTCTTATGAAGGGGTCGATTGCGAATACATATAACAGGGGGCTCAGAGGACATCCCTGGCGCACACCAGAGCCAACCTCAAAAGGCCGTCCAACCCAACCATTAACCAGTGGGAAGCTCTCAGCCCCTTTATATAATGTCTTCAGCCAATCTATAAACCTCCCCTGCAGGCCGTATCTACCAAGTAGCAAATACAGGTACTCGTGATTGACTCTATCAAAAGCCTTCGCCTGATCCAATGCCAGCAAGTACTTTCTCCATCCAGCAGCCCTGCATCGTTCCAAAGCCTCCCGGACAGCTAAAACCGCTGAAAAGGTACTTCTACCTTGGACCGAGCAGTGCTGATGACTGGACAACAAATCGCCTGCCACTGACGACAAGCGCCAAAAAAGAATCTTCGCCAAGATCTTTCTATCAACATTGAGAAGACTGATGGGGCGCCAGTTCTCAATCATTGAGGGGTCTTTACCTTTTGACAGAAGAATCACAGCGGATTGCCTCATGGAGGGAGGGAGCGAACCCTCTTCTAGACAGCTGTTATAAACCTCCGCTAAAAAGGGAGCCAGAATGGACTTAAAACACTTGTAGAATTCAGCTGTCAACCCATCTGGCCCAGGCGATTTTTTGGTAGCCAGCTTCTCTATAGCATGAACTACCTCATCCACTGAAATTGGTTCTGTCAAATCCATCAAAGGCAATGTACCATTTCCCAATCCTGGAGTAGAATCCAGAAAGCTTTCCATCTTGTCCCGACAAAGGTCCTTTCTTCCCAGAAGGTCTGCATAATATGATCTGAAGATCTCCAGGATCCCTGATCTGGACTTCACCAGGGAACCCGTACTATCCCTCAGGCCTATGACCGTCTTAACTGCTATGCCTTGCTTACAGTTCTGGTAAGGATCAGGCGAGTGATATTTTCCATAATCCCTCTCCAGAACCAAGGAGGCATGCCGGTCGTATTGACACTTTCTAAGAAGAAACTTGACCTCAGAGATCTCCCCTGGATCTCCTCTATACGAGACAAGACGATCAAGCTTCCTCCGCAAATGCTGGTAGGCAATGTACATACCAAGCTGCTTCTTCTTACTTATGGCCTTGAAAAGTCCAATCGCCCTTTGTTTCACAAGCTCCCACCACTCTGACTTACTGCTGCAAAAGTCCAGAATAGAAACCTGTGCCTGGAAAAAATCCTCAAAGGATTGTCTTACCTCTACGTCTTCCAGGAGAGCCGAATTCAGTTTCCAGGTACCCCTTCCCCTGGGTGGAGTGTCCGAGGCATTCAGAGTCACAGACAGCATACAGTGGTCAGAGAACTCCACCGCCCTCAACTCAGGAGCCGAGAAAGCAGAGTTCTCCTTTAAAAAAAACCTATCTATCCTACTCTGACTATTCCCTCTCTGAAATGTGAATCCCGTGCTGCCAGGGCAGTGCTTAATATGCACATCTACCAGGCCTGCTTGTCTCACCATATCTCTAAGAAAAACGCTATCGTACGCCAGCCTGTCTATGGAGCCTCTCCTGTCTTCAGGCCTAATTATGGTGTTAAAATCACCTCCAAAGACAACCTGCTGGGACGTAAAAAGGAAGGGCTTGATCTCTGTGAGGAGGCATTTCCTGCCCCATCTTGACTGCGGTCCATAGATATTAATCAGACGCAAGTCCTGCTCCCTAACAGAGACGTCCAAGACCATGCATCTTCCAATCTCTACCTCAATTACCCGCCGGCACGTTACCATATCGGTTTTAAAAAGGACCGCAACTCCGCTGCAGGGCTCAGCCGCAAGAGACCAAAAGGAGGGACCGCATCTCCACTCCCTTTTTGCTAGATGGACATCGGCCAAAGTATTGAGCCAGGTCTCTTGCAAAAATAAAATCTCGGCATCAAACTCGCTGAGCAAAAATAAGGCAATATCACGAGCTCTTGCAGATTTCATGCTGGCGACATTAATGGTCGCCACCTTTATCGGAGTGGGAACTGCCATCAGGATGATTGGGGTAGTCGTTTCTTAACCTTTACCACACTCTCATCACCAGAAACAGCTCTCTTCAAACTATGTGACTCCCCCTCATCCATGGATGATAAAGAGAAAGATACATCAGACATCCCATCACCTGACAAAACTGAAAAAGGGTTACCAGGAGGAACCCCTCCTGGGTCCGACTCTGAGGAAGAAATAACTACTTTATTTGTCTTCCTCTTCTTCTTTTTCTTCCTCCTAAACGTCTCCCACCCCTCATCATCTGAATCCCCCCCAACAGAGGGTGAGACATGGGATATGGACACCCTTCCATCCGCCCCACCCCCATCCAGCACCCCCACATTCCCCTGACCACGTTTGCGCTGCCGAGGGACAGGGACTGGAGGCTGAGAAGGAAGATCCGCTAAACCTGCCCCCCCAGCAGCTTCCGCTAGTCTGGAGGACCTACGTACAGCAGGAATAGGGACAACCACATGGGGGACAGACTTAGGGACCACATCACTAGAGGGAACAGAATCTGAAACAGAAGGAACTGACACAGGAGGGACAGATTCAGGGACAACATTACCAGGGGGAACAGAACCTGAAACAGATGGAACAGACACAGGAGGGACAGACTCAGGGACAACATTACCAGGGGAAACAGATGGAACTGACACAGGAGGGACAACAACAGTTACAGCGGCCTGATCCTCCTTATCCAGCCTCTGCAGCTCAGCCTCCAATCCTTGCAGGTTATGTAAAGCCTCTGGACACTTACTGTAAGGATGGCCAAGCTGTTGGCACAGATTGCACCGAATTTGGGTACAATCTTTCGCCAAGTGGTCCAGACCCTGGCATAGCGAACACTTTTTACGGGTGCAGGTAGAGGCAAAATGGCCCTTTTCACCACATTTATTGCAGACTTTGGGCTGTCCCTGGTAGAAAATAGTCAGCCGATCTCTTCCCAGAAAAGCTGAGCAGGGCAGATGTTGGACTACATTGCCCAGCACCCCCAGTTTTAGTGACACCGTCCAGGCCCCTGTCCATATCCCATGCTCATCCAGGACCTTCCGCAGTGGAGTGAGGACCTCACCATATCGGCGTAGCCATACTACCAAATCAGCCTCTGGTATGGATTCGTTACGCACCAGGATGGTCACCGATTTTATCAGAGGCTGCCTGGAAATCACCTTTGGCACCAAACCACTCCACTGCGAAAGGCCCTGGCACCTCCTATGTCGCTCCCAAAATAAATCCAACCCCTCAGGTTTTACAAAAGACAAATCAAATTCATAACTCCCCACTGGGCAAATCAAAGCAAAAATATCCACAGCTTTAAACCCCATTTCCAAAATCAACTCTGCCACCCTCCCCCTCACTGGTGGGGTCCCCTCCCCCTCCCACTTGAACTGAACCACATTCCTCCTCCTATACCCACCACCAAACCCCCTATATTGTGACCACCAATATTTACAGTATTCCCCCCACCCTCCTTGGTGCGACTCCCCACAACAGATGCATAACTCCCCATATTCCTCCCAGCAGAAGAGATATTTGTGTGTTTTGAACTGTCTGAGACATCTTTAGCAGATATCGATTGTACAGATTTGGTCTGTACAATCGATGAGTCTTTCCTCTGAGCAGAGAGAGAAATGTCATTTTTGTTTTTCCCAGCAGTATTAACCCCTTCACCATCACCACCACCACCCACCACATTCATTGTTTTATCATGACTGTCATTGTTAATACTTGCTGGTATATTCACATGTCCTGCAGTCTTCCCAGCAGTGTCAGTTCCCACTGCTGTGCTGGTGGAATCTTCATCTGGCCTGTTCTCTTCCATCAGGACAGGACTTTCTGCAGAGGACAGTGCAGGCTGGACTGACACATCCATGGCTTCCATTGCACATGGTGCAGTATTCTGATCCCCTCCCCCACCAGCATCAATCAGCTCTGCTGGAACACAGAGAGGCTCAGGTGAAGCAATCACATTGCAGGTGTCAGACACAGTGTGTGAAACACATGCAGCAAATGTGGTAGTGGAACTACAGGTCTCAGCACATGCGGGTGCAGCAACATCCATGTTCAGGGGATTTGGTGCAGGTTCATCCTCATTACCTGGCTGATTCTTCTGAACATCCTCCGGGACCTCTGATGGATTATCAGACATTACAAGCTTGTCTCCTCTCAGGGGGGATTCCATCCTCTGGATGAAGGTCAGGGTGCCATTCTCACTCTCAACCCCCTGGCTGGTTGCCGCCGGCGACTCCAAGGCCTTACATGGGGGGAGAGGAGCAGAGGCAGATGGACCCGGGTCATCCATATGCTGAGGCTGATCCACTGAACACGATGAGGACTGGCTGACAAACCTTCTCTCGTTTTCAAACTTTTCTTTAAATGCTCCACTTTTTTCTTTTAGTTTTCCCAACAATAAAGTTTGCTGCTTTACTTTTTCCTCTAATTCCTGTAGCTCAGGCTTCATGGCGGTGCGATTCTTACTCCAGGCCTGGAAGTATTTGGCTTTGAAGTTTTTAAGCTCCACTCTCAAAACTTTAAGTTTCTCCTCCGCTCTCCCAATCGCCCTAAAGCGATTAACAACCTTAAGGCTGAAAACGCTGGCATCCATACCAGGGCCCGGACCCACAGACAGATCCTCCACCTCCTCCTCACTGGGCCCCGTGTCATCAGGGGGATCCATCTCAGGGCCTCCCCCAGGATCAGGCATTATTCCTGGGCCGAGCTAGCAGGCAAGGCCCAGGCTTGAAAAATGGGTGGTTCTCACAGAGAGCTCTTTGGGTGTGTCCTCCTCCTCCTTCCCACTGATCACCAATGTAAGGAACATTCTTCTCACTGATCACCAATGTAAGGAACATTCTTCTCACTGATCACCAATGTAAGGAACATTCATCCCACTGATCACCAATGTATGGGACATTCTTCCCACTGATCACCAATGTAAGGAACATTCTTCCCACTGATCACCAATGTAAGGAACATTCTTCCCACTGATCACCAATGTAAGGAACATTCTTCTCACTGATCACCAATGTAAGGAACATTCTTCTCACTGATCACCAATGTAAGAAACATTCTTCTCACTGATCACCAATGTAAGGAACATTCTTCTCACTGATCTCCAATGTAAGGAACATTCTTCCCACTGATCACCAATGTAAGGGACATTCTTCTCACTGATCACCAATGTAAGGGACATTCTTCTCACTGATCACCAATGTAAGGAACATTCTTCTCACTGATCACCAATGTAAGGGACATTCTTCTCACTGATCACCAATGTAAGGGACATTCTTCCCACTGATCACCAATGTAAGGAACATTCTTCTCACTGATCACCAATGTAAGGGACATTCTTCTCACTGATCACCAATGTAAGGAACATTCTTCTCACTGATCACCAATGTAAGGGACATTCTTCCCACTGATCACCAATGTAAGGGACATTCTTCTCACTGATCACCAATGTAAGGAACATTCTTCTCACTGATCACCAATGTAAGGAACATTCTTCTCACTGATCACCAATATAAGGGACATTCTTCTCACTGATCACCAATGTAAGGGACATTCTTCTCACTGATCACCAATGTAAGGAACATTCTTCCCACTGATCACCAATGTAAGGGACATTCTTCCCACTGATCACCAATGTAAGGAACATTCTTCTCACTGATCACCAATATAAGGGACATTCTTCTCACTGATCACCAATGTAAGGAACATTCTTCTCACTGATCACCAATGTAAGGGACATTCTTCCCACTGATCACCAATGTAAGGAACATTCTTCTCACTGATCACCAATATAAGGGACATTCTTCTCACTGATCACCAATGTAAGGAACATTCTTCCCACTGATCACCAATGTAAGGAACATTCTTCCCACTGATCACCAATGTAAGGGACATTCTTCCCACTGATCACCAATGTAAGGGACATTCTTCCCACTGATCACCAATGTAAGGGACGTTCTTCCCACTGATCACCAATGTAAGGAACATTCTTCCCACTGATCACCAATGTAAGGAACATTCTTCTCACTGATCACCAATGTAAGGAACATTCTTCTCACTGATCACCAATATAAGGGACATTCTTCTCACTGATCACCAATGTAAGGGACATTCTTCCCACTGATCACCAATGTAAGGGACATTCTTCCCACTGATCACCAATGTAAGGGACATTCTTCTCACTGATCACCAATATAAGGGACATTCTTCCCACTGATCACCAATGTAAGGGACATTCTTCCCACTGATCACCAATGTAAGGGACATTCTTCTCTCTGACCACCAATGTAAGGGACATTCTTCTCACTGATCACCAATGTAAGGGACATTCTTCCCTGTGACTAATGTACTGTACATATAGTAATTATTAGCGGGGTTCCCTGAGACCGGAAAGTTATTTAATGTGTTCCCCCATGTTAGGACGGCTGAGGAAAGCTGCACTAGATCTGGGTAGATGGACCATTCGGGAAGATGCCCTTAGAGTTTTGGCCATGGTGTTGGTCACAATGTAAGGTTAATCAGCTGCTGATGACCTTTACAAGCCAGGAGTGAGTGAGGACATGACCGAACCTCATGGACATCGATGTCCTCCATCACTCGAGACATTTCCTAAGAGTGGATTCCCAATGGAAGAGCCGTGTTCCAGCCAACTCACCATCCTCAGCTTCTTACACCAGTCTGCCAGAGCGAGACGCACCGGGTGACCATCACATTCACACTGACAGGTCTTGTGGGACAAAGTGATAATCTTTTTGTTGTTGGTGAGTTGGCTGGTCAGCTCCTTGGAGACAGGCTGAGTACAACAATGAGCCAAAGCTCCTTGTCTCCCGTACAATGCACTCTGCATCCTTTACAGCATAGCTACCTGCTTGTCAACACAAGAGGGCCATCCAGATCCGGCCAAACAGGTACCGGCACACAAACTCTCCGAGGAGCTACCATTCAGAAGATCAATCAAGTCACCCGACACCTACAATGCACCACCTGGCCTCCTGCCAACAACAGCCCGTCAAACCCATATTTTTCCATCATGTATTTATTGATTTGTTTTTTTATTTTAGATTTTTATTTTCCATTTTTCCAAATGTCAAGGCATGCGTCAAATAATGCGTCAAATAATAAGATCTACTATGTGTCACTTATAAACTATTTACAAAACTTTTTTTTTTTTGTCAGTGCAGCCTTTACCACTTCAGTTCTGGAAGGTCTTTTACCCCCCCCCCCCTTCCTTTATGACCAGGGCATTTTTTTAAAATATTCAGCACTGTGCTACTTTACTTGGTAATTGCGCAGTCATACAACGCTGTACCCAAATACATTTTTTTTATATATATCATTTTTTTCACACAAATAGTGCTTTGCATTGTTGGTACTTTTACACTACTGTTTGTTTGTTTATACAATAAAAAAAAAAGGCAGAATATTAAAAAAAAAATATTTTCTGCTATAAATCATTTCTAATATTTTTTTTTTTATTAAAAATCCCAATAAGGGTATATTGATTGGTTTGGGTAAAAGTTACATTGTCTACAATTTATGGTATGATATACTTGAGTTTATCTTTATTTTTTACTTTCTGCTATAAAACATTTATAATAAAAAAAAAAAAATATATATATATATATATATATATATATATATATATATATATATATATATATATTTTTTTTTTTTTTAATAGAATTTAGGATATAATGTATTCTTTTTTTTAATAAATTCTTTATTTTTTCATCTTTTCTTTCCATAGATTTCACATTACATTTCGTTATATATCTACAACTTCTTTAACAGCTATGTCTTATAATATTTCAATCCATACCTCAATTCCATGTCATCCTCCCCCATCCCTCACCCTTCCCTCCCAGAAAAAAATAAAAATAAAAAAATAAATAAACAAACTAAAAAAAATTTAAAAAAATAAAATAAAAATTATATCTTTGGTAAAAAAAAAAAAAAGAAAAATCCCAATAAGGGTATATTGATTGGTTTGGGTGAAAGTTATAGCGTCTACAATTTATGGTATGATATACTTGAGTTTATGTTTATTTTTTACTTTATGCTATTTAATTTTTTTTTATTAGATATGTTTTAATATCTAATAAAAAAAAATTAAATCTAATTTAGGATATAATGTATTCTGCTACATGTCTTTGGTAAAAATAAAATAAAAATAAAATCCCAATAAGGGTATATTGATTCGCTTGGGTGAAAGTTGTAGTGTCTACAATTTATGGTATGATCTCTAACATATCTAACATATCTAAAAAAAAAAACATTTTTTTAAAATCAAATTTAGGATATATTGTATTCTGCTACGTCTTTGGCAAAAAAAAAGAAAAATCCCAATAAGGGTATATTGATTGGTTTGGGTGAAAGTTATAGTGTCTACAATTTGTGGTATGATATACTTGAGTTTATCTTTATTTTTTACTTTCTGCTATGAAACATATCTAATATATTTTTTTATCAAATTTAGGATATAATGTATTCTGCTACATGTCTTTGGTAAAAAAATCCCAGTAAAGGTATTATGATTGGTTTGGTTGAAAGTTATAACTCCTACAATTTGTGGTGTGATATATGTGAGTTTATCTTTATTTTTTACTTTCTGCTATAAAACATTTCTAATAATTAAAAAAAAAAAATAATAATTTAGGATATAATGTATTCTGCTACGTCTTTAGTAAAAAAAAAAAAAAATCCCAATAAGGGTATATTGATTGGTTTGGGTGAAAGTTATAGCGTCTACAATTTATGGTATAATATACTTGAGTTTATCTTTATTTTTTACTTTCTGCTATAAAACATTTCTAATATTTTATTTTTTTTTTAAATAGAATTTAGGATATAATGTATTCTGCTACATGTCTTTGGCAAAAAAAAAATACCAATAAGGGTATATTGATTGGTTTGGGTGAAAGTTACAGCGTCTACAATTTATGGTATGATATACTTGAGTTTATCTTTATATTAATTTATGGTATAATATACTTGAGTTTATCTTTATATTTTATACTAGTAATTAGGGATACACCAATACCATTTTTTTTACAACGCATACCAATACTTTTTTTTTTTTAGTACTCGCCTTATTGTCAGGAAAGGGTCTGTCCGCTGGTAAGATGTATTATTTGGTGTGCAGTACTGATGTCCTCCAGCAGGTGTCTCCTGGCAGTATGGAATTGTCAGGAGACTCTTTCCCTGCTGGTGTTATTTCATCATTGGGCCGCAGTACTAACGTCCACCAGCGGATGGATCCTGGCAGTGTGGAGCAGACAACACCTTCTGCGCTCCGGTGTTACATGAGGACAATCACTGGCAGTCCCATAAATACCCGGCAAACCCTAACATGCTTGCCTTGGTATCTTTCTTCTTTGTGACCTGCACCCTGAGCCTGCACCCGATCCCATCCCACCCCGATCCCATCCTGATCCTGTCCCTCCTGTGTTCCTGTTCCCTTGTAAGCCTGATCCCATCCATTATCTCCCTCTCCTGTCCTGCCCTTGTTCATTTGCTGATCCCCTGTGTATGGCCCTGGCCTGGCTGACGTGTTTGATTTCGGTACTTCCCTTTGGCTGTATATAATATCTGTTGTCTGTGGGTTTCTGTTGGTTGGTTGAGCACTATTTGTATTTGTGGTGTTTACATATTGATATCGCTTATCTTAAATAAACATTATTCTTATTCACTTTACATGTGGTTTGGTTTCCTCTTTGCGGTCCACACAATCTGGTCACACATGTACATGGCAGTATACCAAGGCCATCCCTGACCAGAAGTGGTTGCACTGAGGAACCATCTCGGTTCTGTTTCCCGCTGCTGAGATCGATTCAGATATAATTGTTTATTATGCTCTGCTGGCAACAGAGAGTTCTGAGTATCTCCGGCAGACATTGAAGGGGAGGTCCAGTGATCAGCTGCTGGAGATTATCGGTTTAGCTGACTCTGTGATTGATCAGGGCAGTGTACTGTTTGAGGATGTTCAGCCTTTGATTGGAATGTGTACAGAGCTGGCTCTGCCCTGTATCCCAAAGAGCCATGATGACTTCCCCCCCCCCTCCTTCACCATTAACCAGGTTGCCTGCTCAGACATCCTTTCTCCCATCACCCCTGGCAACCTCAGCTACAGCCCAATATACCCCGCTCCCCACCAAGTATCAATACCCTGTTTCTACTTCCTGCACATATCATGCCTTTAACCCACCTGCCTCTTCTCTACTACCTGCAACTGCCCCACAAAAACTTCCTCTGGCCGCTGTTCCCCCTTCCTTGCCATATCCCAACCCTTCGTTTCAGTATGCCTCACCTCCTACCTACAGTCCTACAGCCACCTACAGATCTCCAGCAGTTAAGCCAAAGAAGAAACGGAAGTTCTTCCCCACTCACACAATCCTGCCAGTAACCCAACTTGCGTCCACACCAACCAACCTGCTCCAGTCTGCTTGCATGCCAGCTGAACCTGATAACCCACTTGCTTATGCCAAACCTCTGCCTGTTATCCAGCTAGTGTCTCCGCCTGAAGTTCCTGTGCCCCAGTCTGATGTTCCTGTTGTGCCGGTGCCTGCTGTCCAGCCTGACGTCCCAGTCTTCCAGCCTGATGTCCTGGTGCTGGCCTTCCAGTCTGATGTCCCGCTGCCTGCTTCCCAGTCCGATGTGCCAGCCTTCCAGTCCGATGTGCCAGATTCCCAGTCTGATGTGCTCCTGCCTGCTGCCCAGCCTGATGTGTTCCTGCCTTCTGCCCAGCCTGATGTGTTCCTGTCTGCTGCCCAGCCTGATGTGTTCCTGTCTGCTGCCCAGCCTGATGTGTCAGTGTCTGCTACTCAGCTTGTTGTGCCAATGCCTGTGCCCGCTGTCCAGTTTGAGGTCCCAGTGCCTGCTGCTCAGCCTGACATCCCAGTGTCCATGTTCCAATCTGACGCTCCAGTGACTACTGTCTGATGTACCTGTTGTTCAGCCTGTTGTGCCAGTACCTGCTGTTCTACCTGTTGTGCCAGCGCCTGTGCCTGCTGCCCAAATTCCAGTACCGGCTGCCCGGTTTGAAGTTCCAGTACCTGCTATCCCGTCCAATGCATCTGTTGTTCTGCCTGATGTGCCAGCGCCTGTGTCTGTTGCCCAGTCTGAAGTTCCAGTAACTGTGGCCCGGTCTGATGTCTCAGTTCCCGTTTGTCCAATCTGATGTGCCTGCCTTCCAGCCTGATGTCCTGGTGCCGGCCTTCCAGCCTGATGTCCTGGTGCCGGCCTTCCAGTCTGATGTCCTGGTGCCGGCCTTCCAGTCTGATGTCCTGGTGCCGGCCTTCCAGTCTGATGTCCTGGTGGCGGCCTTCCAGTCTGATGTCCTGGTGGCGGCCTTCCAGTCTGATGTCCCGCTGCCTGCTTCCCAGTCCGATGTGCCAGCCTTCCAGTCCGATGTGCCTGCTTCTCAGTCTGATGTGCTCCTGTCTGCTGCCCAGCCGGAGGTGTTCCTGTCTGCTGCCCAGCCTGATGTGTTCCTGTCTGCTGCCCAGCCTGATGTGCCACCATCTGCTGCCCAGCCTAATGTCCCACCATCTGCTTCCCAGCCCAATGTGCCAGTGTCTGCTACTCAGCCTGTTGTGCCAATGCCTGTGCCCGCTGTCCAGTTTGAGATCCCAGTGCCTGCTGCTCAGCCTGACATCCCAGTGTCCATGTTCCAATCTGACGCTCCAGTGGCTACTGTCTGATGTACCTGTTGTTCAGCCTGTTGTGCCAGTACCTGCTGTTCTACCTGTTGTGCCAGCGCCTGTGCCTGCTGCCCAGTCTGAAGTTCCAGTACCGGCTGCCCGGTTTGAAGTTCCAGTACCTGCTATCCAGTCCGATGCATCTGTTGTTTTGCCTGATGTGCCAGCGACTGTGTCTGCTGCCCAGTCTGAAGTTCCTGTAACTGCGGCCCGGTCTGATGTCTCAGTGCCCGCTGTCAAATCTGATGTGCCTGCCTTCCAGCCTGATGTCCTGGTGCCGACCTTCCAGTCTGATGTCCTGGTGCCGGCCTTCCAGTCTGATGTCCTGGTGCCAGCCTTCCAGTCTGATGTCCCGCTGCCTGCTTCCCAGTCCGATGTGCCAGCCTTCCAGTCCGATGTGCCTGCTTCCCAGTCTGATGTGCTCCTGTCTGCTGCCCAGCCTGAGGTGCTCCTGCCTGCTGCCCAGCCTGAGCTGTTCCTGTCTGCTGCCCAGCCTGATGTGCCACCATCTGCTGCCCAGCCTGATGTGCCACCATCTGCTGCCCAGCCCGATGTGCCAGTGTCTGCTACTCAGCCTGTTGTGCCAATGCCTGTGCCCGCTGTCCAGTTTGAGGTCCCAGTGCCTGCTGCTCAGCCTGACATCCCAGTGTCCATGTTCCAATCTGACGCTCCAGTGACTACTGTCTGATGTACCTGTTGTTCAGCCTGTTGTGCCAGTACCTGCTGTTCTACCTGTTGTGCCAGCGCCTGTGCCTGCTGCCCAGTCTGAAGTTCCAGTACCGGCTGCCCAGTCTGAAGTTCCAGTACCTGCTATCCAGTTCGATGCATCTGCTGTTCTGCTTGATTACTACTATTTGTATTTGGGGTGTTTACATATTGATATCATTTATCTTAAATAAACATTATTCTCATTCACTTTACATGTGTTTTGGTTTCCTCTTTGCAGTCCACACAATCTGGTCACACAGGTTCATGACACTTATACACACAATGCTCCGGCTCTCTGCCCCCCCTCCCCTGGATCACACCGCTGCCTTATACACACAATGCTCCGACTCTCTTCCCTTCCCCTACCTGGATCACACTGCTGCCTTATACACACAATGCTCCGACTCTCTTCCCCCCCTCCCCTGGATCACACTGCTGCCTTATACACACAATGCTCTGACTCTCTTCTCCCCTCTCCCTGGATCATACTGCTGCCTTTTACACACAATGCTCCGGCTCTTTGCCCCCCTCACTCTGCATCACACTTCTGTCTTACACAGACTCATCATTGGACCTCACTTCCTTATCCAGCCATGTGCTTGAGCTCTGTGCTCCCTCCCACAGTCTATGATCAGCGCTGCCATTGGAAGTCCCCACCTTCTTCACCTCTAGCTCCTGGCACTACTCCTGGCACCTCCCTCTGAGTTCACAGGAGCCGAAACTACAGAGGAGGCATTGGGTATCAATGTGCACTGACAGCATTGACTGGAAACAACATTGGGTGGTATACAGTACATTCACCACAATGTTCATTTGCAGTAAAAACCCTGGGGACCACCAAAATTTGAGGCAGGCACCAAAGTTCCACGGACCGTTGGGTGGCAACCGCTGCTCTAAGTTATAGGAGGTCACAAGGGCTCAATTCCAAATAATTTCCGCAGAAGGCAGCACACCGTACACGAATCAATTTTTATCTTCCACCACCCCACCGATCCAAAATAATATCAATCAGGATTCCTGATCATTAGGCCGCGTACACACGCGCGGACTGTTCGCCCAACTTTGTCCGCTGAACAGTGTTTGGGCGGACAGTCCGCTCGTGTGTGGGCTTTCAGCGGACAGTTTCAGCGGACAGTTTGACGAACAAGGTTTTTCGGAAATTCCGTAAAACTGTCCGCTGAAACCTTGTTTGAGCGAACAGTCCGCCCGTGTGTAAGCTTGTTCGTCAAACTAAGTTCCGCGCATGCTCAGAAAGGATTTACACGCCGAAAGTTATAATGCAGTGTATAGGACGTCGTATTTTTCGTCCCGTCGTACGTGCCGTTCACGTCATCGCGCACGGTTTCAGCAAACTGTTCGTTCGTCGTGTGTGGGCATGTCCGTCCATGCTAATTTTGAGCGGACTGTTTGCCGAAACTGTTTGACGGACAAAGTTGGGCGAACAGTCCCCGCGTGTGTACGCGGCCTTAGAGTCCCTCATAAAAAAACAAATAAAAACATACTTCCACATATACGTTGGTGTGTGCAGGGCTTGTAGCACGCAACTCTCATTCTACAGGAAGTACTGCCGTAGATAGAACCCACAACGCGTTTTGATGATATCAAAGTGATGACGTCACAAGAGGTGGGTTTTCTGAGCTGATGCGTAGCGTTGCGTCCCTGGGCTGGGCTTCATCAGAGGTAAGGAAAGTATGTTTTTATCAATAAAATCCAGCAGAGGGCGTCAGAGATTGTTTTTTCTTCTGTGTAAAACTGGTGTGTGCAGTCCATACATGATGCAATGCGTGGTTACAAGTCATTGCAGCGTTTCCTTTTTAAACTTTATTTAAAAGTGACACACATTCAAGTCTATGCACGACAACTGCAATGCTCTGACAGATGCCGTAATACGTTTTTGTGTATTTTGCTACATGAAATTTTTTTTTTGTGAATGTGGAACATAAACGCCAATTCATTTTGCGTTGATTAACTCAGATCAAGGCATCTCAATGCACCTGGTGTAAATGAGCCCTTAAAAATGCAGTTCAACCTGCAGTAGGCATTACAAATGCAGGTTAGGGTGATTTTACACATATCAATATACACTATATTACCAAAAATATTGGGACACCTGCCTTTACAAGCATGAAGTACCATAACTAGCCATAGGAGGCACTCTGATGCTGTCATTTAACACTAGAGCTCGTTCGTGGCACATCACACGTAAAAAAAAAAATCATCCCAGTCTTAGTCCGTAGGGTTCAATATTGAGTTGGCCCACCCTTTGCAGCTTTAACAGCTTCAACTCTTCTGGGAAGGCTGTCCACAAGGTTTAGGAGATGTGTCTGTGGGAATGTTTGACCATTCTTCCAGAAGCGCATTTGTGAGATCGGGCACTGATGTTGGATGAGAAGGTCTGGCTCGAAGTCTCCGCTCTTATTCATGTTAAAGCATGCCTTACACCAGCTAGCCTTACATCAGGGTCCCCAGAGTGCCCCCCCCACTTACATCAGGGTCCCCAGAGAGCCCCCCCACTTACATAAGTGTCCCCAGAGAGCCCCCCACTTACATCAGGGTCCCCAGGGAGCTCCCACTTACATCAGGGTCCCCAGGGAGCCCCCCTTACATCAGGGTCCCCAGAGACCTAGCCTTACATCAGGGTTCCCAGAGTGCCCCCCACTTACATCAGGGTCCCCAGAGAGCCCCCCACTTACATCAGTGTCCCCAGAGAGCCCCCCACTTACATCAGGGTCCCCAGAGTTCCCCCCCTTACATCAGGATCCCCAGAGATCTAGCCTTACATTAGGGTCCCTTGAGAGCCTCCCCCTTAAATCAGGGTCCCCAGAGAGCCTCCCCTTGCATCAGGATTCCCATAGAGCCCCCACTTACATCAGGGTCCCCAGAGAACCTCCCCTCCCCTTGGGGACCCATGCAGAGACTCGAGGCTATGGCCCTGGGATTGGGGGCTATAGCCCCAAAAGCCACCCCCCAGCGACGCCACTGTCCACCACACTGTCCTCCTCCTGTCTGCTCACTGGACTACTGGTGGCCATCATCATTTTGTTGACTCCCGGAGATCTCTCACCTAGGCACCAAATTAGATCAGCTTACCTTCCAGCTCTTCAGCTCACAGAATAGATGTTCCCACCGCAAGCCTGATTTTAGCTTTCAGCTGGTGTGTGGCATCTCTGTATAAAGACAGGTTAGCTTTTAAGGAAAAAGACTGCGTACATGAACCAATGAGATCACTAACACCTGACTGACTGAGAACAAGCTTACCCAGAGGTTACTGCAGGTCTCCCTAAAGTTGGACCGGCTCCCAAAAGCCACACATAGACGGTTCGAATCTTGGCTGGTTCAGCAGGCATGGGCCGAGATTCGAACCATGTATGGGCAGGCTGAATGTACCCAAGTTGATCCATTGATCATTTTGGGTATAATCATCCTAACGGGTTTTACATGCGATTATTGCCAGCGGCTATTATAGCCACCAGCAGTAATCAATGTGTTTTCCCAGTGGGGGTGGCTTCCTGTGCTGTAGCCGGCCAAATGATTTGCATTCCAGTCCTGAGATTTACACAGCTCTGCCACACAGAGCAACCCTGCCTGGCAGAGAGGAGACCAAATTGTTCTCCCCTGCAGATAAAAATTACAGGTTTTTCCCCTTCCCCGGTCTGTGACAGTGAAAGGAGAAGCAGCAGACTGATGAGCTCATCTTCCTGTCCCTTTGGTGGCTCCTCCTATCAGCGTGCAACACTCCTAGCTCCTTTTATTACTTCTCCCTCCCCTAGTCTGAGCTCTTCTGTACAGGGACTGCAAATGGCTAATAGCAAGTCTAATTCATCCTTTAATGATGTAGTAATGAATACAGAGCTGCATTCATTTGTGCCTTTTATACCTGTTTGGATTTCAATTTTAAAGTCAGGAGGCACTGGTGACCTAGCCTTCCCAGGGGGAAGATGTTAAGCACTGGTGACCTAGACAACCCAGGAGACAGCTGGGTGGCATTGGTAATATAGCCTTCCCAGGAGACAGTTGGGAGCCACTAGAGACAAAGAGGCAGCTGGGTGGCCCTGATGGCAAAGCTTTCCCAGGAGGGAGCTGAGAGATATTGGTGATCTAGCCATCCCCGGAAACAGCTATAAGAAACTGGTAATATAACCTCTCCAGGAGGAAGCTGGGAGGCACTGGTGACATAGCCTTCCCAGGAAGCAGTTGGCAGGCACTGGTGATCTAGTCTTCCTAGGAGGAAGATATTAGGCATTGGTGACCTAGCCACCCCAGGAAGCAGCTGGGGAGAACCTGGTGACATAGCCTTCCCAGGAGGCAGCTGGGAGCCACTGGAGTCAAAGCCTTCGCAAGAGGCAACTGGGTGGCCCTGCTAACAAAGCTTTCCCAAGAGGCACCTGTAAGAAACTGGTAATGTAGCCGTCCCAGGAGGCAGCTGTAAGAAACTGGTAACATAGCCTTTCCAGGAGGTAGCTGGGAGGCACTGGTGACATATGCTTCCCAGGAGGCATCTGGGAGGCAACAGTTATGTAGCCTTCCCAGGAGGTATCTGGGAGGCACTGGTGTCATAGCCTTCCCAGGAGGCAGTTGGGCGGCACTGGTGACCTAGTCCTCCCTGGAAGCAGCTGGTGAGGACCTGATGACATCACCTTCCCAGGAGGCAGCTGGGAGGAATTGATGATGTAGCATTCCCAGGAGACATTGCCCTGGGAACCACTGGAGACAAACCCTTTCCAAGAGGCAATTGGGCGGCTCTGTTAACAAAGCTTTCCCAGGAGGCATCTGTAAGAAAGTGGTAGTAGAGCCTTCCCAGGAGGTTGCCCTGGTGACATAGCCTTCTTAGGAGGCAGCTGGGTGACATTGGTGATATACCCGTCCAAGGAGGCAGCTGGGAGGCATTGGTGATGTAGCCTTCGAAAGAGGCAGCTGGGAGCCACTGGAGACAAAGCCTTCCCAAGAGGCAACTGGATGACCCTGTTGACAAAGCTTTCCCAGGAGGCAGCCAGGGGACACTGGTGACATATCCTTCCTAGGAGGTAGCCTGGAGGCACTGGTGACATATCCTTCCCAGGAGGCATCTGGGAGCCAATAGTTATGTAGCCTTCCCAGGAGGTAGCTGGGAGGTACTGGTGTCATAGCCTCCCCTGGAGGCAGCTGGGAGGCATTGGTGACATAATTCCCAGGAGGCCCATGAGGTGGCTGAGAGATATTGGTGATGTAGCCTTCCCAGGGGGTACCTGGGAGGCACTGGAGACAACACCTTCCCAAGAGGCAACTGGTGGCCCTGTTGGCAAAGCGTTCCCAGGAGGCATCTGTAAGGAACTGGTAATGTAGCCTCTCCAGTAGGCATCTGTAAGAAACTGGTAACATAGCCTTTCCAGGAGGCAGCTGGGAGGCACTGTTGAAATATCCTTCCCAGGAGGTATCTTGGAATCACTAGTGAAGTAGCCTTCCCAGGAGGTTTCTGGGAGACCCTGGTGACATTGTTTTCTCAGGAGGCAGCCATGAGGCATTGGTGATGTAGCCTTCCTAGGAGGCAACTGGGAGGCATTGGTGATGTAGCCCTCCCAGGAGGCAGCTTGGAGGCACTGGGGACAAAGCCTTCCAAAGAGGCAACTGGGTGGCCCTGTTGACAAAGCTTTCCCAGGAGGCAGCCGTAAGAAACTGGTAACATAGCCCTTCCAGGGGGCAGCTGAGAGGCACTGGTAAAATAGTCTTCCCAGTAGGTAGATGGGGGGCACTGGTGACATAGCCTTCCCAGTAAGCAGCTGGGAGGCACTAGCAATATAGCCTTCCCAGTAGGCAGCTGGAAGACACTGGTGACATAGCTTTCTCAGGAAGCAGCTGGGAGCCACTAGTGACAAATCCTTCCCAGGAGGCATCTTGGAGCCACTAGTGACATATCCTTCCCAGGAGGCATATTGGAGCCACTAGTGATGTAGCCTTCCCAGGAGGTTGCTGGGGGCCCTGGTGGCATGGCCTTCCCAGAAGGCCAATGGGAGGAACTGGTGACATAGACTTCCTAAGAGGCATGTGTGAGGCACTGGTGACACAGCCTTCTCAGGGGGAATTTTGAAATTGTGGAAGCTCAGTTGATGTAGCCTTTCCAGGAGACCACGGCGGGCCCTGACTATGTCACCAGTGCCCAGGGAGAGTCTGAAGGCGCATGTCTTTGTAAGTTTAATTTTAAGAAAATTAGATTAAGAATGAGAATGTACAAGGTTTTATTGTATAGGTACGTGCGGACGATGGGCTCATCTATGTAATTAAACTCTACGGTCCTTCACCGATCACATGGTCTGGATTCCACCACGTTCTGTATACAATTATCGTATTTGTTTCCATTGTATGACTTTGTCCCTCCTCTGACTTATCCAGGTCTTGGTGCAGCTCAATAGAGAACTGATGCTTTGCTTAGAGCGCCACCTGCTGTCTGTGATGGTAAACATAAACTATTTGAATGCAACATTTCATATTTAAAGTGGAACTCCAGCAAGCTACTTCCTTACCTGGTCCATAAATGATCTCCATTCCTTTGTAAAGACCATTTTCTGGCAGGATCAACAGGTACATGTTTGTGCTTATTGAGCAGATATCACAAAACACTTTGAAAGGGTATATTTAGGAGATCAAAAGGGTGGAAATATATATATTTTTAAATGTTTTATTAAAAAAAAAATAATGGCATTATTACCAAAAACTTAATAATAAAAAAAGGTAAAGTGAGAAAAGGTAGGAATGGATTTTTATCAGAACCAGTAAAGGAACGGTACAGGTATGCCTCCCCTTCAGAGCGCATGCGTCGGTGACGTCACCCCATGTGAATATCTCCTAAACAATGCAAGTTCAGGAGATATTCACTGTACCTACAGGTAAGTCTTATTATTGTAGCAATAGGTGAACTTTACTTCCACTTAAAGCGGTTGCAAACTCTGTTACACCCTAGGGCGAACTGTTGCCTAGAGTGTCGGCCACTGGTGTTCCTACTCTCTGCAGCAAGCAACTAAGTCTCAGCATCAGCAGGCAGCTGCCGCTCCATTTACACATAGTGTCAGAGTCGCAGCAGCGGAGGACTGTGTCTGTGTCCCGACTCCCGAATGAATGGAAGCAAGCAAACATTCACTGATGGGCGCTGGTGAGGCTGCATTGATGGGCACTGGTGAGGCTGAATTTGATGGGCGCTGGTGTGGCAGCATTGATGGATGCTGGTAGGCTGCATTTGATGGGCGCTGGTGAGGCTGCATTAGATGGGCGCTGGTGAGGCTGTTTGATGGGCACTGGTAGACTGCATTGATGGGCGCTGGTGAGGCTGCATTTGATGGGTGCTTGTGAGGCTGCATTTAATGGCTGCTGGTGAGGCTGCATTTGATGGGCGCTGGTGAGGCTGCATTTGATGGGTGCTTGTGAGGCTGCATTTAATGGATGCTGGTGAGGCTGCATTTGATGGGCGCTGGTGAGGCTGAATTTGATGGGTGCTGGTGAGGCCGCATTGATGGGCACTGGTGAGGCTGCATCGATGAGCGCTGGTGAGGCTGTATTGATGGGTGCTTGTGACGCTGCATTTGATGGACGTTGGTGAGGCTGCATTTGATGGGTGCTGGTGAGGCTGAATTTGATGGGTTTTGGTGAGGCTGCATTGATGGGCGATGGTGAGGTTGCATTGATGGGCGTTAGTGAGGCTGCATTGATGAATGCTGGTAGGCTGCATTTGATGGGCGCTGGTGAAACTGCATTTGATGGGCACTGGTGAGGCCGCATTTGATGGGCGCTGGTGAGGCTGAATTTAATGGGCGCTGATGAGGCTGAATTTGATGGGCGCTGGTGAGGCTGCATTTATGGATGCTGGTAGGCTGCATTTGTTGGGCGCTGGTGAGGCTGCATTTGATGGGCGCTTCATTAAAATGGTGGGGTATACATAGGCAGAGCAAAAGGGGTGGAGTCAGGGGTTAGGTCAATGGGGGGAGCAAAACTAGGTTTCACCTAGAGTGTCAAAAATCCTTGTACCAGCCCTGTCTGTAGGTACCGTTTCTTCAGTATCTGTGCCGTGACTGGCGGCACCCGTGTGGAGCCTGCAAACCCGGAAGTAACTCCAGTGAAAGATACTGGCCGTGGGAGCGGAGTGCAGGCGCCACTGCAGGGCATCGCTCTAAGGTAAGTATTTCATAAGGAGCTAGTATACAATGCACACTAGCTCATTATGCCTTTGTCTTACAGTTTTTTTTTTTTTTTTCCGGAGGTTTACGACCTCTTTAAAGCAAAAATTATCACTGATGGGGGAACAGGAAAAGCACGGGGGGGAGGCAGAAGGGGCATGAGCCCCATGTGGCAGCTGTATGTATAGGGGGAGCACACTGAGAGCTCTCTTCTCCCTGCATTTCACAGAGAGGAATGACTCCACCTCCAGCACTGGCCACATGTTGTGAACACTGAAGCACCTTCCGGTGCCAATTCTGTTTAAAAATGACAGCGCCTCTTCAGTTCAGGTGTAGCAAGCATGGAGTGCATTGCAGGACTTGGGAAAAGCTGGGTGTGGTTGGTAGAGGGCAGTATTTGGGGAAGGGGGGATTTGGGAGGAGAGAGATCAGTGTATTGGGGGAGTGGGAGGAGGGGGAAGCTCAGTGTACTGGGGGTTTATGAGGTGGTGGGGGGAGGGTCTCTGTACTGGAGAGGAAGGGGTGCATCTATCTATTCTGAGGGGGAAACTAGGGGATGGTGGGAGCTCTGTACTGGAGGATGGGAGGAACAGATAGCTTTGTGTACTGGGGGGGTAGGAGGAATGGAGAGCTCTGTGTACTGGGGGGACTAGTGGGTGGGGGCAGCTTTGTTTTGGGGGGCTACGGAGTGGGGGGAGCTCTGCATTGGTGGATGGGAGGAGGTGGGGAGCTCTATGTACTGGGGGTTAGAGAAAGTGGGAGCTCTGTGTACCGGGTGGGGGCAGCACTCTTCTGGGGGGCTACAGGGTGGAGGGAGTTCTGATGGATGGGAGGAGGTGGGAAGTTCTATTAACTGTGGGGTTGGAAAAAGGGGGATCTCTGTGTACTGGGGGAAATAGTGGGTGGGGGCAGCACTGTTCTGGGGCGCTACGGAGTGGGGAGAGCTCTGCACTGGTGGATGGGAGGAAGTGGGGAGCAGTATGTACTGGAGGCTTAGAGAAAATGGGAGCTCTGTGTACTGGTGGAACTAGTGGGTGGGGGCAGCGCTCTTCTGGGGGGCTACAGGGTGGGGAGAGCTCTGCACTGGTGGATGGGATGAGGTGGGAAGCTCTATGTACTGTGGGGTTGGAAAAAGGGGGAGCTCTGTGTACTGGGGGACTAGTTGGTGGGGGCAGCTCTGTTCTGGGGCGCTACGGGTGGGGCGAGCTCTGCACTGGTGGATGGGAGGAGGGGGAGCTCTATGTACTCCAGGGTTGGAGAAAGGGGAAATTCTGTGTACCGGGGGGGACTAGTGGGTGGGAGAAGCTCTGTTCTGTGGAACTACAGGGTGGGTGGAGCTCTGCACTGGTGGATGGGAGGCAGTGGGTAGCCCTATGTACTGCAGGGTTGGAGAAATGGGGAGTTCTGTGTACTGGGGGAACTAGTGGGTGGAGGCAGCTCTGTTCTGGGGGGCTACAGGATGAGGGGAGCTCTGTACTGGTGGATGGGAGGGGGGAGCTCTATTTACTGGGGGGTTGAAGCTCTGTGTACTGGGGGGGCTAGGGTGAGGGTGGGGGAGCTCTGTTCTAGGGCATGGTTGGGGTACTGTACTAGGGGCTGGGAGAAGGGGGGAGCTCTATGTACTGGGATGGGGGCTAGGGGGTGAGGGGAGCTTTGTACTGGGGGTGAGTGGCTTCTCCTGCCTGCCCTATAGAAAAGCTTTACTGAGCGACTCTGCAGCTGCTGTTGCTTAGAAAATTGGCAATAGCAGCTGCAGTGTTGCTCAAGAATGCTTTTCTATGGGCGGGGCGGGAGAAGTGCCGTGATTCAGCGTTTTTTGCGTGAAAAAATGGTTGGTTAAAGTGGAGTTCCACTCCTAAAATTATTTTTGCATTAATCAGCTGCATTAAAAAACGATTAATAACATTAACCTCTCTCTCACCTCTTAATGCCTGTTGCTAGGGGGTCCCTCGTAATCTGCCTCCTTGCTCACCTCGGCTCCTTACATCGCTTTCCTCGGCACCTCCACTTGCTACTGATCCTGAGGGATGTGTGTTGTCATTTCCCAGGAGTCAGCGGGCTGCGCCGAGGGCTGGGTTGCCATAACAACGGGGTGGGCACTTTCTGACAATGACGCCGCCCGTTGTTATGGCAACCTGAGTAGTTGACGGCGCTCCGATAATGGATGATCGCGCATGCGCGAGATCGGGGAGAGAACGGACAGTGCATGCTGGTCGCTCAGCAGTATCCTGGAAGAGGATGCTTGCGGGCTTCACATGCCCACAGGCAAGATGAGAACTTTCAGTAAGAAATTATATAAGTCACTTTTCGATACGAAAACGGACATGGGGGGATATTTTTCACCAAACAAGTGAGTGGTACATTTTGATTGGATGATCTTAGAAATGTAGAAAAAAAAATGTTTTTATTATACGTTGGAACTCCGCTTTAAACCCACTACCGTTTTTACCATTACTATTCCTTATTATTGGCTTTTGTAGCAGTTTAGAAATTAGATGAAAGGTTTATCACATGGCCTAAACTGAGGAAAAACATTTTTTTTAGATATATTTTGAGGATATTTATTATAGCAAAAAGTCAAAAATATTGTGTTTTTTTTTCAAAATTGACGCTTTTTTTTGGTTTATGACGCAAAAAATAAAAACCACAGAGGTGATCAAATACCACCAAAAGAAAGCTCTATTTGTAGGGAAAAAAGGACATCTGGAAGGGGCCGTAACATGTTGGTATAGTTATATAGTATAGTAAAAAAAAAAAAAAAACTAGAGAACTGTATTCAATTTAAAGGTTAAATTGTAAAAATAATAATAATAATAATAATAATACAAAAATTAATGAAAAATTAAATTCTAAAAAAAAGTAAGGTTTTTAATTGAATGGGTCATGATCAATGAGGGTATCATTTCTGCCACAGCTGGGAAGCACAGGATCGCGGCTTTGGCATTTTAGTAAAAATACAATTTGATATTTTCAGGTGGGGGGATGTGTGAGGTTGTATGGGCGCCCCGTGATTTCCAAGCCCTGCCCATAGCCTTTTTTTTTTTTTTTCAGTAATTTTTTCCGTTAGCCCTAAAAATGGCTAGAACTCACTTCCTATAGATTTCAAAGATATTAGTACATTTTATACACTGTTCGTTAGAGCCGCACGATTCTGGATAAAATTTTGCTTAGAATAAAGATCACGATTCTGGATAACATTTTGCTTAGAATAAAGATCACGATTCTGAAGGACTTTTTTTTTTAATTTTTAAAGATTTACAACCCCTGAACATTAACTTTATCAAACAAGATGGTAATCAAATTTAACTGCTTGCCACCCGCCCACTGTCAAATGGCGGCAGGGCCGTGCGGCTCTTGTTCTAGGACGACATCATATGACAGCATCCCAGAACGGCTGCTCTCCTGTGCCGGCAGGGGGCGCGCAGCATGGCGATTGTGACTGCACCACGTTGCTAGGACACGGCGCAACCCCGATCTGTGTAAAGAGCCACGTCCGCGGCTCTTTAACCATGTGACCGGCTGTGTCCAATCACAGCCAGTAGTCACATGTACAGAAGGAAGTGACGATAATCGGCTCTTCTCGCCTCATAATGACAGAGTGTGAGGAGAAGAGAGCCGATCAGCGGCATCTCCTCACAGGGGGACATGTAGGAATGTAATCAGGGCACTGATTGCAGTAAAGAAATATAGTGTCAAAATACAGTGCCCACCAATGGCAGCATACAGTGTCCACCAGTGGCAGCAATCAGTACCCACCACTGCCCACAAGTGCCACCAATCAGTGCCCATTAGCCATGCCAGTGAGTGCTGGCAATCAGTGACGCCTATCAGTGCTGCCCATCAGTGCCCATCACTGCTGTCCAACAATGCCTATCAGTGCCACCCATCAATGCCCATCAGTGCCCATATGTACTGTCTATCCGTGCTACCTATCTGTGCCCACCAGTGCACCCTATTAGTACCTGCCGCTGCTGCCTATCAGTGCCCACCAGTGTCGCCTTTTAGTGCCCATCAGTACCACCTAACAGTGCCCATCAGTGCCGCCTATCAGTGCCCGCCACTGCCGCCTATCAATACCCACCAGTGTCACCTATTAGTGCGCATCAGTGCTGCCAGTCAGTGCTCATCAGTGCCACATATCAGTGCCACCTATTAGTGCCCAGAAGTGTGGCATAATAGTGCCTCCTCATCAGTACCACCTCATCAGTGCCCATAAGTGCCACCTCATCAATGCCCACCAGTTCAGCCTATCAGTGCCCATCAGTGCCGCCTCATCAGCGAAGGCGTAAAATGACTTAGTTTCAAAATTTACTGACAGAAAAATGTAAAAAAAAAAGTTTTCAAAATTTTTGGTCCTTTTTTTTTTTTTGTAAAAAATAAAAAACCCAGCAGTGATTAAATACCACCAAAAGGAAGCTCTATTTTTGTGAAGAAAATGATAAAAAAAAATGTGGGTACAGAGTAACAGGACGGCGCAATTGTCATTCAAAGTGTGACAGCCCTGAAAGCTGAAAAATGGCCTTGGCAGGAAGGGGGTAAAAAAATAGCCTGGCCAGTAAGTGCCCGGTAGGCAAGTGGTTAAAGGAGGATTTTTAAAAACTTGTGTGTGTTTATTTACAACAGATTTTTTTTGTGTGAACGTTTAGGGGTAATATACCGTACTCATTCACGTAGGAGACAGATATACATTGGCTCCCTTATCTTAAAAATGACTTGGATAAGCCCCTTCCACACCTTCATGAGGTGATGGATGGGGGAAGAGGACCTTGCTCCCAACAACATGTGGGCCCACCAATCTTGAGGGCATGTGGCCTAGTATGGTTTAGTGCCATTATTTTTTTTTGCTAAGGGTCCCCCCTTAAAATCCATACCACTTCCAAAGGGTCTAGTATGTATTTTGGAGGTCCCCATGACATTTTTGGGGGGGGGTTTTGTTTGACCACCCTAAAATCCATACCAGGTTTGGCATTGATTTTGGAGATCCCATGTTATTTTTATTTTATTTTCCATGTATAACAAAAGCAACATAATTGATGAGGTTCTGGTATGTATTTTGGAGTAGTGATGGACAAACTTCCGACGGGACGTTTCGCGAACGTGATCCGCGAACGTGCCCAAAAGTTCGCGAAACGCAAGGTTTGCGGCAGACCCCATTCACTTTAATGGCAGGTGAACCTTAAAAACCTCCAGGTCATATTTTTAGCCACAAAAACTTAATAGCTGTGCACACATAGTCCCACAACATGGACACTGACATAACACATGTATGAAGTGAATCTGGGATCCACAACTACAAGCATTCTTTTTTTATCTGTGAAATTTTGACAATTCAGGATTCAGGAGCGCATGAAGGCCATGGAGAAGAGGCAAGGTCAGGGCAGGCTATGAAGGGGGTGCAGGAGATGATCAGTGCCACAGTCAGGGCAGCGCAATCCTGTGCCATTGTCCCAGTGTGCTAACCTGTGCTTGAGCCCCTCCCTCTGCCCCCACCTATGCAGGGCTCCACTGCGGTGGTCCGGAGGTGCCAGTCCATTGCTGATCCTCAGCCATGGTGCTGGCACTGCCTGCTGATTGGCTTCTCCGCTGCTATCTCCCTCACTGTCTGAAACCAGCATCGCGATAGAGAGCACTGACACCACACCAGCACCGTGATAGAGAGCACTGACACCAGCACCGAGATAGAGAGCACTGACACCAGCACCGTGATAGAGAGCACTGACACCAGCACCGTGATAGAGAGCACTTCTGCACTTTGCCACTTTGGCTCAAGCCTGTTGCTCCTGCCCTACCCCTACCACCCCTGCGGAAGGGCCTGCCTCTTCCTCTGCCTGTCATTTTTTAAATGACCCTGTGACAAAAGTCTCTAGAGAAGTGCAGTATGTATGTAGAAGAAGGTATATAACACCCTGCTTCAATCTGTCGTTTTTGGGGGCCACTGGTCTATCACACCAGTTATAATACTTTTTTCTAATTGCATTTGTCACTCTTTGTAGTATCGCTACAGAACCGATCAGCAGTCACAATGCTGCACAGTGGAAACGCGCTATACTATGCTTTCTATATTTGAAAGTATTTTATACGTGTATTACACCCCTATATACTGCACACCAAATAGTACACCTATACCAGTCCTTAAAAGGACCTTTGTGGACCTAATAGTAGCTAGCTAGTAGCTAGTGAATTGCAGAGTGTCCCTGCTCCAAACACCAAACTGTCCCTCCCTACACCGAGAAACGACAGCTGCAGAATCGGTCAGCAGCACAGCAGTGCAGTGCACTATAATATGCTTTCTATATTTGAAACAAAGTATATTATATGTGTATTACAACCCTATATACTGTACACCTATACCAGTCCTTAAAAGGACCTTTGTGGACCTAATAGTAGCTAGCTAGTAGCTAGTGAATTGCAGACTGTCCCTGCTCCAAACACCAAACTGTCCCTCCCTACACCGAGAAACGACAGCTGCAGAATCGGTCAGCAGCACAGCAGTGCAGTGCACTATAATATGCTTTCTATATTTGAAACAAAGTATATTATATGTGTATTACAACCCTATATACTGTACACCTATACCAGTCCTTAAAAGGACTTTTGTGGACCTAATAGTAATAGCTAGTGATTAGACTGACTGTCCCTGATCCACACAGCGTCCTTTCCCTACACTGACAAAAGACAGAATGTAAAATGGCCGTCAGATCATGTCTATTTATAAGTTAGGGGGAATGTCCAATTGTCTATGTGCTGAAATGTCTCAATTGGCTGTCCTGTACCCCATGATGGAAGTGTCATGGGTCAAAGTTCTTCACAATGTAAACGAATATGTCCGCCGCGAACAGCGCCAGAAGTCCGCCGGTTTGGCAAATCAAGAATGAGCAGAGTTCGCCGCGAACCGACCGCCAGGCGAACTGCAAGGCCATCTCTATTTTGGAGGGACCCCATGTCATTTTTATGGGGTTTTGCTTGACCACCCTATAATCCATACCAAACCTGAAAGGTCTGGTATGGATTTTGGGGATCCCATATAACAAAAGCAACATCATTGATGAGGGTCTGGTATATATTTTGGGGGGAGGGGACCCTATGTCATTTTATGTGATTTTGCTTGACCACCCTATAATCCATACCAGACCTTTCAGGTCTGGTATTGAATTTGGGGATCCCATGTTATTTATTTATTTGTTTCCATGTATAACAAAAGCAACATCATTGATGAGGGTCTGGTATATATTTTGGGGGGCCCCGTGTAATTTTTATGGGATTTTGCTTTACTACCCTATAATCCATACCAGACCTAAAAGGTCTGGTATGGATTTTGGGGATCTCATATAATTTATTTATTTGTTTCCATGCATAACAAAAGCAACATCATTGATGAGGGTCTGGTATATATTTGGGGGGGGGGGCATGTAATTTTTATGGGATTTTGCTTGACCACCCTAAAATCCATTCCAGACCCCAAAGGTCTGGTATTGATTTTGGGGATCCCGTATTATTTATAAAAAAATTTCCATGTATAACAAAAGCAACATCATTGATGAGGGTCTGGTATATATTTTGGGGGGCCCCATGTAATTTTTATGGGATTTTGCTTGACTAACCTAAAATCCATACCAGACCTCAAAGGTCTGGTATTCATTTTGGGGATCCCATGTTATCTATTTATTTTTTTCCATGTATATGTAGCGGCCATAACCAGTTGCAGGGCGGCCTTGACTTAATAGGCTTACCAATTACCTTCTCTTGGCCTGCTCTTCCACTTCTAGGGGTTCCCAGGGTTGATACCCAACGACTTGTACACTGACACAGATGAAGTCCTTTCAAAAAGGTTTTATTTTGCAGTATAACTTTCAATTAACATAGGGAACAGAGGGCATGGGTGAAGAACTCAGGCACCTTGAACTGCAGGTCTAGCAAAGTCTATATTTCTACCCAGAGAGTAGCCACTCGCAGCTGGGCACTTCAAGGCTGAACAGATCTCTAGCCAGAGATCATGGCAGTCAGCACGTTGACTCAAAACTTGAACAATCAACTAAGGGTAAACAGGAACCTTTTTCCTCCGTACCTGGAACATTGTCTCCTTTCTGGTACTGGAAAAGTGTGAATTTGTCAATGTCCTTCTCAACTCAGTAACCAGGCACTTCTCAGGATGCCACTTGCCGGCCCTCCTCCGAAGAGTCCTCCCCCGGTCACTTCCATGAGCTGCGGTGCTCCTCCAAGCCGAGAGCACACCCAGACACTTTGAATCCTCCCTCAGTTACTGCACCTCGGACCAGCCGGTTACGAGACTCAACAACAGACTGATCCCTACCCCAGACCAAGCAGGTCTATCAGGGGCCACTGACAGGAACATGTTGCGGCGTGTCGAACACCCCGTGACCGGGACCCCTCACGGGGCTACCCCAGTCCTGGAACCAGTCTAGACCACACGGGTCTCTCGAACAACTCCGGAACCCCGAACACGTGACCCACACCCCCTTAAGTACCCCTTCCCAGACTCCTCAGCGGGCCCTGACACTCCCACTGATTGACTCCGAGAAGGCCGATACCCAAACATCCAACCAGACTTGGTTCTAACCTGTCATGTGCACCTCACCGTTCACATGACCAGGCAGAACTTCCAAACACAGCCTGGCCAGACTGGTGTTAAGGCCTACCTACAAAATTAACCCTCAGAACCTTTACTGTTCTGAGGCCAAAAACTAAATTTACAGGTGTGTGACATTTGATCCCAAATGTGATCTGCTACATATAACAAAAGCAACATCATTGATGAGGGTCTGGTATATATTTTGGGAGGCCCTTGTTGCATTTTTCACAAAAAAATAATGAATCTTGCAGGGAAAAGTAAATTAACGGCTAATTAACCACTTGCCGACCGCCGCACGACGATGTACGTCGACAGAATGGCACGGGCAGGCATAAGGGCTTACATGTACGTCCTTGCCTGCCCGCGGGTCGGGGGCCCGATCGGGCCCCCGCCCGGTGCCTGCGGCGGTCGGTATTCGTTCGGGAGCGATCCCGGATGAGGGGACGGCCATTCATTCATGGCCACCCCCTCGCGATCGCTCCCGACGAATGAAAATGTCCGGTGACATCACTTCCTCTCCTGTAATGTAAACACAGGAGAGGAAGTGATGTATTCTCTCCTCCGTGTCGGTATTTTTCGTTCCGGTGTAGTGTCACATTATGCTGCCTATCACAGGATGCTGCGGAAGTGACGTTTCCGCTAGAAATTGCGTACTGCGCATGCGCCGTGCGTTCCAAACGCTAGCGCCGTGCGTTCCAACATATGTTCGGCAATACAGTTAAGCAAAAGCATCAAAGAATGTTACGGAAGTGACGTTTAGCGTGCGTTCCAAACGCTAGCGCCGTGCGTTCCAACATATGTTCGGCAATACAGTTAAGCAAAAGCATCACAGAATGTTACGGAAGTGACTGTGCAGACAACACAAACACTGGGCGTTACAACACCAATACTTCCCTTGTTACCTCGGATCAGTTTTTAAATAACCATGCTGATTATGGAGTGCTGGGACTTGTAGTGCCTATGCTAAGCTACGTGTGCTGTTAGGTTATGGAGTGCTGGGACTTGTAGTGCCTATGCTGAGCTACGTGCGGTCTTCGGTTATGGAGTGCTGGGACTTGTAGTGCCTATGCTGAGCTACGTGCGGTCTTCGGTTATGGAGTGCTGGGACTTGTAGTGCCTATGCTGAGCTACGTGCGGTCTTCGGTTATGGAGTGCTGGGACTTGTAGTGCCTATGCTGAGCTACGTGCGGTCTTCGGTTATGGAGTGCTGGGACTTGTAGTGCCTATGCTGAGCTACGTGTGGTATTAGGTTCTGGATTGCTGGGACTTGTAGTGCCTATGCTGAGCTACGTGTGCTGTTAGGTTCTGGATTGCTGGGACTTGTAGTGCCTATGCTGAGCAACGTGCGGTCTTAGGTTCTGCATTGCTGGGACTTGTAGTGCCTATCCTGAGCTACATGCTTCAATGTTCAGTGTCCTCATCCCTATCCCCGAGCTTTAATGTTCAGTGTCCTCATCCTTATCCACCAGCTTCAATGTTCAGTGTCCTCATCCTTATCCCCGAGCTTCAATGTTCAGTGTCCTCATCCCTATCCCCGAGCTTCAATGTTCAGTGTCCTCATCCCTATCCCCCTGCTTCAATGTCTTCATCCTTATCCCCCTGCTTCGATGAGGACACTGAACATTGAAGCATGGGGATAAGGATGAGGACACTGAACATTGAAGCTGGTGGATAAGGATGAGGACACTGAACATTGAAGCTCGGGGATAAGGATGACGACACTGAACATTGAAGCTCGGGGATAAGGATGAGGTCACTGAACATTGAAGCTCGGGGATCGGGATGAGGACACTGAACATTGAAGCTCAGGGATAGGGATGAGGACACTGAACATTGAAGCATGGGGATAAGGATGAGGACACTGAACATTGAAGCAGGGGGATAGGGATGAGGACACTGAACATTGAAGCTTGCGGATAGGGATGAGGACACTGAACATTGAAGCTCAGGGATAAGGATGAGGACACTGAAAATTGAAGCATGGGGATAGGGATGAGGACACTGAACATTGAAGCAGGGGGATAGGGATGAGGACACTGAACATTGAAGCTCGGGGATAAGGATGAGGACACTGAAAATTGAAGCATGGGGATAGGGATGAGGACACTGAAGCTCGGGGATAAGGATGGGGACACTGAACATTGAAGCTCGGGGATAGGGATGAGGACACTGAACATTGAAGCATGTAGCTCAGGATAGGCACTACAAGTCCCAGCAATGCAAAACCTACTAGGTAACAAGGGAAGTATTAGTGTTGTAACGAACGGCCCAGTGTTTGTGTTGTGTGTAACATCACTTCCGTAACATTATGTGATGGTTCCGCTGAACTGTATTGCCGAAACTATGTTGGAACGCACGGCGCGAGTGTTTGGAACGCATCGCGCATGTGCAGTATGCAATTTCTGGCGGCAACGTCACTTCCGCAGCATCCTGTGATAGGCAGCAAAATGTGACACTACACCGCACGTAGCTCAGCATAGGCACTACAAGTCCCAGCACTCCATAACCGAAGACCGCACGTAGCTCAGCATAGGCACTACAAGTCCCAGCACTCCATAACCGAAGACCGCACGTAGCTCAGCATAGGCACTACAAGTCCCAGCAATCCAGAACCTAACACCACACGTAGCTCAGGATAGGCACTACAAGTCCCAGCACTCCATAACCGAAGACCGCACGTAGCTCAGCATAGGCACTACAAGTCCCAGCACTCCCTAATCTAACAGCACACCTAGCTCAGCATGGTTATTTAAAAACTGATCCGAGGTAACAAGGGAAGTATTGGTGTTGTAACGCCCAGTGTTTGTGTTGTCTGCACAGTCACTTCCGTAACATTATGCGATGGTTTCGCTGGTTCAAAAGTTAAACGTCACTTCCGTAACATTCTGTGATGCTTTTGCTTAACTGTATTGCCGAACATATGTTGGAACGCACAGCGCTAGCGTTTGGAACGCACGGCGCATGCGCAGTACGCAATTTCTGGCGGAAACGTCACTTCCGCAGCATCCTGTGATAGGCAGCATAATGTGACACTACACCTGTTCTCCAGTCTTCCATGACTCCGCTGCCTCCATGTTTGTTAAGGGCAACTCCTGCTTTGGCTGTGTAGTGTCACATTATGCTGCCTATCACAGGATGCTGCGGAAGTGACGTTGCCGCCAGAAATTGCATACTGCACATGCGCGATGCGTTCCAAACACTCGCGCCGTGCGTTCCAACATAGTTTCGGCAATACAGTTCAGCGGAACCATCACATAATGTTACGGAAGTGATGTTACACGCAACACAAACACTGGGCCGTTCGTTACAACACTAATACTTCCCCTTGTTACCTAATAGGTTTTGCATTGCTGGGACTTGTAGTGCCTATCCTGAGCTACATGCTTCAATGTTCAGTGTCCTCATCCCTATCCCCGAGCTTCAATGTTCAGTGTCCTCATCCTTATCCCCGAGCTTCAGTGTCCTCATCCCTATCCCCATGCTTCAATTTTCAGTGTCCTCATCCTTATCCCCATGCTTCAATGTTCAGTGTCCTCATCCCTATCCCCATGCTTCAATTTTCAGTGTCCTCATCCTTATCCCCGAGCTTCAATGTTCAGTGTCCTCATCCCTATCCGCAAGCTTCAATGTTCAGTGTCCTCATCCCTATCCCCCTGCTTCAATGTTCAGTGTCCTCATCCTTATCCCCATGCTTCAATGTTCAGTGTCCTCATCCCTATCCCTGAGCTTCAATGTTCAGTGTCCTCATCCCGATCCCCGAGCTTCAATGTTCAGTGACCTCATCCTTATCCCCGAGCTTCAATGTTCAGTGTCGTCATCCTTATCCCCGAGCTTCAATGTTCAGTGTCCTCATCCTTATCCACCAGCTTCAATGTTCAGTGTCCTCATCCTTATCCCCATGCTTCAATGTTCAGTGTCCTCATCAAAGCAGGGGGATAAGGATGAGGACATTGAAGCAGGGGGATAGGGATGAGGACACTGAACATTGAAGCTCGGGGATAGGGATGAGGACACTGAACATTGAAGCTCGGGGATAAGGATGAGGACACTGAACATTGAAGCTGGTGGATAAGGATGAGGACACTGAACATTGAAGCTCAGGGATAAGGATGAGGACACTGAACATTGAAGCTCGGGGATAAGGATGAGGACACTGAACATTAAAGCTCGGGGATAGGGATGAGGACACTGAACATTGAAGCATGTAGCTCAGGATAGGCACTACAAGTCCCAGCAATCCAGAACCTAACACCACACGTAGCTCAGCATAGGCACTACAAGTCCCAGCACTCCATAACCGAAGACCGCACGTAGCTCAGCATAGGCACTACAAGTCCCAGCATTCCATAACCGAAGACCGCACGTAGCTCAGCATAGGCACTACAAGTCCCAGCACTCCATAACCTAACAGCACACGTAGCTCAGCATAGGCACTACAAGTCCCAGCACTCCATAATCAGCATGGTTATTTAAAAACTGATCCGAGGTAACAAGGGAAGTATTGGTGTTGTAACGCCCAGTGTTTGTGTTGTCTGCACAGTCACTTCCGTAACATTCTGTGATGCTTTTGCTTAACTGTATTGCCGAACATATGTTGGAACGCACGGCGCTAGCGTTTGGAACGCACGCTAAACGTCACTTCCGTAACATTCTTTGATGCTTTTGCTTAACTGTATTGCCGAACATATGTTGGAACGCACGGCGCTAGCGTTTGGAACGCACGGCGCATGCGCAGTACGCAATTTCTGGCGGAAACGTCACTTCCGCAGCATCCTGTGATAGGCAGCATAATGTGACACTACACCGGCACCGAGGAGAGAGCATCGGTGAGTTGCACAAGCACTACACTACACAGTAGAACATGCCAGGCACACTCACACCCCCCCTTTACCCCCCGATCACCCCCCAATTACCCCTGCCCCCCCAGTCATAGTGACACCAATTGCTTTTTTTTTTTTTTTTTTTGCATTGGTGTCATTTGTGACTGTAATAACTGTTAGGGCAGTTAGGGTTAGCCCCCTTTAGTTCTAATGTGCCCCCCCTAACCCCCCCAATAAAGGTTTAACCCCGTAATCACCCCCCGTCGCCAGTGTCACTAAGGCTGGGTTCACATTGCAGCGGTTTATGAGAACGAATGTGATTCGCACCGCACTGCAGTGCAAATCACATCCGATCTCTGTGCGATTCAAATTCAGCCATACAGATAGTATGGCTGAATTCGTGTCGCACCCGCCGCACCCGCCGCACCCGCCGCACCCGCCGCAAATTCGCACGGGACCCTTTTTTTGGCCCGCAGCAGAATCGGATCGCATGGGTGTTCACACCATGCGATCCGAGTTTGCAGATCGCACTGCAATATGCGAACTGATCTGGGGGTGTCATTAACATTTCACTGACACTCCCAGCAGTTCGCATAGGGCAGTGTGAACTGCCGCCGGGAGGCATGCGATGCGGGAACCCGCCGCGGATTCGTGGCGTTCCCGCATCGCTCCAGTGTGAACCCAGCCTAATAAGCGATCATTTTTCTGATCGCTGTATTAGTGTCACAGGTGACGCTAGTTAGGCAGGTAGGTATTTAGGTTCGCCGCAGCTTTTTATAGCGCCAGGGACCCCCATATACTACCGCATAAAGCCCCCTGATTGCCCCCTAGTTAACCCTTTCACCAGTGATCACCATATAACTGTTACAGGTGACGCTGGTTGGTTAGTTATTTTTTTATAGTTTCAGGGCACCCGCCATTTATTACCTAATAAAGGTTTAACCCCCTGATCACCCGGCGGGTGTCATTTGTGACTGTAATAACTGTTAGGGCAGTTAGGGTTAGCCCCCTTTAGTTCTAAGGTACCCCCCTAACCCCCCCAATAAAGGTTTAACCCTGTGATCACCCCCCGTCGCCAGTGTCACTAAGGCTGGGTTCACATTGCAGCGGTTTATGAGAACGGATGTGATTCGCACCGCACTGCAGTGCAAATCACATCCGATCTCTGTGCGATTCGAGTTCAGCTATACAGATAGTATGGCTGAATTCGTGTCGCACCCGCCGCACCCGCCGCAAACTCGCACGGGACCCTTTTTTTGGTCCGCAGCAGAATCGGATCGCATGGGTGTTCACACCATGCGATCCGAGTTTGCAGATCGCACTGCGATATGCAAACTGATCTGGGGGTGTCATTAACATTTCACTGACACTCCCAGCAGTTCGCATAGGGCAGTGTGAACTGCCGCCGGGAGGCATGCGATGCGGGAACCCGCCGCGCATTCGTGGCGTTCCCGCATCGCTCCAGTGTGAACCCAGCCTAATAAGCGATCGTTTTTCTGATCGCTGTATTAGTGTCACAGGTGACGCTAGTTAGGCAGGTAGGTATTTAGGTTCGCCGCAGCTTTTTATAGCGCCAGGGACCCCCATATACTACCGCATAAAGCCCCCTGATTGCCCCCTAGTTGACCCTTTCACCAGTGATCACCATATAACTGTTACAGGTGACGCTGGTTGGTTAGTTATTTTTTTTATAGTTTCAGGGCACCCGCCATTTATTACCTAGTCTCACTAGTGTACCCCTAAATTTAGGGGTGTCTACTTTCCAAAATGGGGTCATTTGGGGGGGGTTTGTGCCATCTTGGCATTTTATGGCCTTCAAAACTGTAACGCCCTTAGAAATCCTGAAGGCAGTGCTTGGTTTTCGGGGCCCCGTACGCGGCTAGGCTCCCAAAAAGTCCCACATATGTGGTATCCCCGTACTCAGGAGAAGCAGCAGAATTTATTTTGGGGTGTCATTTCACATATGCCCATAGCATGTGTGAGCAATATATCATTTAGTGACAACTTTGTGTAAAAAAAAAAAAAAAAATTATTTTTTGTCATTATTCAATCGCTTGAGGTAAAAAAATAAAATATTCAATGGGCTCAACATGCCACTTATCAATTTCCTTAGGGTGTCTACTTTCCAAAATGGGGTCATTTGGGGGGGTTTTGTACTGCCCTGCCATTTTAGCACCTCAAGAAATGAGATAGGCAGTCGTAAACTAAAAGCTGCGTAAATTCCAGAAAACGTACCTTAGTTTGTAGATGTGACAACTTTTGCGCAAACCAATAAATATACAATTATTGACTTTTTTTTTACCAAAGACATGTGGCTGAATACATTTTGGCCTAAATGTATGACTAAAATTGAGTTTATTGGATTTTTCTAATAACAAAAAGTAGAAAATATCATTTTTTTTTCAAAATTTGCGGTCTTTTTACGTTTATATCGCAAAAAATAAAAATCGCAGAGGCAATCAAATACCATCAAAAGAAAGCTCTATTTGTGGGAAGAAAAGGACGCAAATTTTGTTTGGGTACAACATTGCATGACCGCGCAATTACCAGTTAAAGCAGCGCAGTGCCAAATTGTAAAAAGACCTCTGGTCATTTACCAGCAAAATGGTCCGGTCTGAAGGTGGTTAAACTGCTTTTATTCCTTTGTAAAAGTCACTTTCGCTATACTACTTTGTTTATCTTGTGGAGATGTACCACTGCACAGGCAGGTTTAGGGGAGACTCCAAGCAAGTTTTCTTAAAGAAATAGTGATTGTTAATGTTACACTTTCATCTGAGTGAGTGGAATAAAACTTCTATGGGGCCACGGTACATCTCCTGAGGGACCACACCAACCTCATTCCAGAAAATGAGAAGAGCACTTTGACATTCTAATCTCTGTCACCAGACCATTCATTCCAACAACAATCTTACCATAAAATGATATATGCATTTAAAAATGCATACTATTTTCTGGTGAAATCCTCCCTCGTGTAGATATCCAAATGCCCTGAGACTGCTGTTGGGTGACGCCATCTTGTAGACTCAACTTCCACTCTATAGTATTCCTCTTCCCTCCTTCCCCTGTAGCCATAATACCATACGTCATATGCCATACATAAAACATTCCCCGAAGTGTTTAGCGGTAATATGACATATGGAAATGTAACTTTTATCACCCAGAGAGCAGCCGGGGCCCCGTTCAACTGAAATCTTTATAACACTGGGGGCCACAAAGGAGGAGCGAGAGGAACGTATGTAGACCAAACTTGGACCATTGGTCCAGTCTGCAGACCCAACAACTTCTCCATGTTTAAAATATTTTACAAATAGAAAACACTTGTATTTTCTGTTAAATGATAGAAGTCGGAGTGGGGGATCTCCTGATGATAATATTATCTGTAGGAAGACATTCCCCTTTCCTGTCTCAGGAATTCGGGAGGAGAACACACAGAGTACATGGAGCTCCTGATGTTATATCTCAGCTCTTAGCCCTTGTACACATGGTCGGACATTCCGACGGAAAATGTCCGATCGGACCGTGTTGTCGGATAATCAGACTGTGTGTGGGCTCCATCGGACTGTTTCCGTCGGAATATCCAACGGACAAAGTCTTTAGAGCTGGGCTATAAAACTTTGATCCGATCGGACTTTGTCCGATTGTGTGTAGAGAATTCTGATCGGACAAAGTGCCACGCATGCTCAGATCAAATTCCTAGACCAAAGCTATTGGCTACTAGCCTGAACGTAGTCCCGTCGTAAGGAAAAAACGTCATCACGTTTAGAATGATCGGATTTTCCGACAACTTTGTCCAACCGTGTGTATGCAGCACCGGTTTCGGACAAAATCCGTCGGACTAAATCCTACGGATTTTGTTGTCGGAATGTCCGACCGTGTGTACAAGGGCTTATACAGACACGAACACTGGAAGAATACTGGGGACCCCACACATTACAGGATGGAGACCAACCAAGTTATAATCCGGGCTGGTGGGGACAATGTACTACCGATGGGTTCTCTTCATCCACCAATGTCCTCCATATATGAATCAGACTTGGAGGGAATGTAATGTTGTTGTACAGATGTTCTTTGTTCAATTATAATGTTCAGGACTATAAATTATTGCTTTATAATACGTTTCTAAATATTTTTATTCAGACCAATAAGAAGTATTGTGATATGTTAATTATTTATATTTGGCCAGTGCAGCCAGCAGGTGACACCGATGGGTCCATTTTCCAACTAAAGCCCCATACACACTATCGGTTTTTCAGCTGAGTTTTTCCTTCAGGTTTACCAAAACCATGTAGTAGAAGGGCCTGCCTGATTGCATACACATTGAAACTCCTAAGGTTTGACCTCATATTATATGGTTTTGGTAAATCTGAAGGAAAAACTCAGCAGAAAAACTATAGTGTGTATGGGGCTTAACCTATGACCAATGTATCCCAGATATCCTCATTTCTCCCCTGACATCCTATTTACCAAAACCACCCTTTCCCATTTTCCTTTTCCTTTACCTTCTTACCCAAAATAAATAGGCAACACGGGAGTTTGGAGTGTAACTGGCCATAGCAGGCTTTTATTAACAAATATTTAAATCAATATAAAATTAACCTCAATTAACATATATACAACCTTTTTACGACGGTATTTTTACTCCCAGTCTGTTGGTCTTTGACAGCACCCCGAAGTTCATCTTTTCCACTTAAACACTTACCACCAGTACACTGCGGGACCAACTTTTACCATACCAGGCCTCTGGCCGTTTATCAGCCCCCTTACCCGCAGTGCAACCATCCCGTATTCCAGCCTACCCTTCCGCTGGAATACACCAAAAGGGTGCACATACCAGGGCTGGACTGGGACAAAAATTTGGCCCTGGACTTCATCCAGACCAGCCCACTTTAATTTTGCAAACAAGCACAAAAACAGTTTATAAAACTATACGCAATTGTGCAAAAAAAAACATAAGTAGTATAACATAAGGAATCCTCATTAACCTCTTTTATTATTTCACTTATTCTCCTCTGTATTTTTCTCATCTTTCTCACATCACTGCGTGAAGTTGAGGGCAAGCCACGCGGCCATTACTTTGTCACTGAAACCGGCCCACTGAGCCATCGGCCCACCGGGAAACTCCCTGTAGTCCCAATGGTCAGTACATGCCTGGCACATACCACCTATGAGCCCCCCCCCCCCCCCCACCATTCCATCCCATCAGTTTACTTGCCACCATCAAAGACCAAAGACACCACCGCTACCACTGCTATGATGACCCGAATTCCAGAAACCTGTAAAAAAAGAACACAAACAACGAACAAACGAAAACCTTCAAGACAATCCCCCAATATCCGGAGGGTGGGTGGGAAACTCTGGTTGTCTCCTACACTCTCCTTCTCTCTGCTTCCCCTCTTTATAGCACTCCTCACCCCCCAACATTAATCCCAGCCTGCTTCTCCTCCCTTCCTTACTCTTCAAACTTTAACCCCTTGTTCCTCTACTAGTCACCTTTGTCATGCCCGGCCCTCCATTATTTCTTTTCTCTTTCATTTTATTTCGGGCCTCTCCTTCTTCTTTGTCCTGTGAACATTGTAATTTGATTTCCTGCTATCCAGACCACAGATGGAGGAGTCAGAGGAAGGACACCCCTCTACCTGTCTCTGCCCCCCCCCCCTTGTCTCTGTATGGGGGGAACAAGTAGAGGGAGACAGTCCACAAGTGACCAGCTAGTGCCGGGTTGTCTTATTGGAAACACAACGTCATGGAAGAGATCTGTATTAAATGGTTATTTCTAATATGAAAATTTCATACAAGTAATAAGAAAAGTGACATAAAAGATCAGATTATAAATCTGTAAATATTCAAAAAAAAAATGTATAAAACAACCAAAAGTCATTATAGATTATCATTCAGCATTTTATATTCGGGTAAAATGAAAATAAACACAACAAGAAATTCCCCGGCTGTGACTTCCATTACACCTGTACTGAGGGGAATATGGAGGGGCCATTGCTGGACGTC
The DNA here is from genome assembly GCF_037356315.1 of Lithobates pipiens. NCBI lineage: Eukaryota > Metazoa > Chordata > Amphibia > Anura > Ranidae > Lithobates > Lithobates pipiens. The sequence goes on from NW_027507903.1 coordinate 642,887,287, forward strand.
TTCTGAAAATGCTATTCTCCTGGCTGTCTGAGGACTCGGTATTTGGGGACACTGACCTGGAACAATCATTCCGATCAGGAAATCAGAGTTAAGTCAGAACTCCGAGTCTAAATACTTGTTCCGGGTCACTGACATAGAAAGTACAGAAGCCATTAGATCAGAATGACAGCCAGGGAACTAGTATTCTTTAGAAGTAGTTATCAGTGGCGGCCACCATACTTCCTCCATACAGATTCCTATAATACAATTGTGTAGGATGCAGACAGGTTAGTGTGTGATGATATATTAGCAGTATGTGTCTCCTTTTTATGTCCTGTACATCCTGGGGAAGGTGAGAGCTCTATGCAGCTCTGTACACACATACCCCGGGTTATACCGCTCCCAGGGGCGGACTGACCATTCGGGCACTGGGGCACTGCCCGAGGGCCCCAAGCCACTAAGGGGCCCCATCAGGGACAGTATGTAAAAATCTGTGTTTTTTTTTTTTTTCAAATCACAAGATTATAGCTGCCCCCGCCTCTCCAGTACCTTTTCAGTGTGTGTATGTGTATTCTGTGTGTGTATACTGTGTGTGTATTATGTGTGTGTCTGTGTGTGTGTGTATACTGTGTGGCCCCATAATCTATTGCTTGAGGGCTCCATAATCTCCTATTGCCTGGGGGTCCCATCATCTCCTATTGCCCAGGGGCCCCATAATCTTCTCCTGTTGCCCGGGGGCCCCATAATCTCCTGTTGCCCAGGGACCCCATGAGTTGTCAGTCTGCCTCTGACCGCTCCTCTTCCTCCGCCCCTCCCCCAACATGCTCTATTGTCACCCTTCACCCCTCCCCTCCCCCGATCTCCATGAGTCCTCCCAGTACAGACAGAGCTCATCACCCCCTCAGCATCGACCAGCCTCTAACTATGTCCTATAACATGTCCGGGTCCGTGCGGTTTGTAAACTTTGGGCGTCCTGTCAGTAAATTTCACTCCGGGAGTTGGCAACACTTATGGTAACTACAGCCAGATAGCATAACCCCTGTCAGTTTGCATTGCCGTTAATCTCACATTGTGGAGATTTTCCTTCACTTCCTTCACTTCCTGCTCCATAGCCAAAACAGGAAGTGACAAGAAATCCCTCCAAAGTGAGGGAATCCCTGGCTGTCATCAGAACTAGTGTCCCTATTAGAAGATTTTCCCTTTTTTCTGTGCTCGTGAAAACCCAAAGTTTGGGATTCACTTTTCCTTTCTGTGATAATGGTCACCAGGACAAAAGAGGGTACATCTTTGGGACACAGACAGCAATAACAACCTTACAGGGCTCCAACCCCTCTGCACTCCACCCACTACTAAAAACGCGGTGTCTACTTTTACTTAAACAAAGAAAAAATATACTAGATAAGCTTGAGATAGATCACACCCCTTCCTGGCCAAAATAAATAAAGCCTTTATACTATGATTGGACAGTTATTACAGCTAATCACAGTGAGCTGAGATAAAGAAGAAAATACTGCAGGACTATTGACTAAATATTCCACAAATCCCACCCCCCTCTGTGTGATGTCATTAGTCTCTGGGCGGAGTTCACATATCCCTCAAATCCCCCCCCATATCTTTATACAACCTCCCCCTACCCATATCCCAGCATGGAGGGGCTCAGTGAAGGTGGTGGTGAAGGTGTGGAGATGTCGGATCGGGTCACACAGATGATAAAAGGAGATCCGTCCGGCATCATAATCCAGATATATCCCGACTCTCTTACTGGGGGTACTAGCAAATAAGGGGATCCATTTACTGTCATGTATCACCTCATACCGATTACCATTCCTGCCCAAACCCCAGGACTTGTTATTATATCCAACCCCTGACTCCAATTCTCTCCTGTCTATACTGGGGTAACACATCCCGACTATCCATCCATCTGATCCCCCGACATCCACTTCCCAGTAATGTCTCCCTGAGGAGAAACTCTGAGAACTCAACACTTGAGAATAACCCTGAAATCTCTCCGGTGTTTCTGGACGATTCTGATATATATCTGACCTGGATACAGTTTTCCTGTCATCTGATATATGGAGATAATTATGAGCTGTATTTACATCCAGTAATATGTCTGCAGCTCCCTGTATATAGAAGTATACATTTATGTCTGTTATTATATCAGATAAACCTGTGTATAAGACCCCATCTCCATCCAGACCCCCTACATCATGGAGGAGCTCCTCATGTCTCTCTCTGTCCTCATTATCTCCATCCTCAGTATCACACAAGTCACCTGTGTCTGATTCCTGTAAGACAGTCAGTGGATCCGTCACGTTACACAGCTCCTCAATGTGACGCAACTTCCTGGACAGCTCCTCCTTCTTTTTTTCAAGATCCTGAAAGAAATACGAAATGGACAGAGAGACCCTCTCAGCCCACCCAGAGATCTCCTTCAGGACTGTCTTCTCCAAGTCTTCCAGACGTCTCCTGAGATTTCTAAACAGGACAGTGACTCTCTCGGTGTCACCAGCTGCTTTTCCTTCTACTTTCCTCCTGTGTTCCTGCAGACTCTGGACTCTTTCCTCCGTCTCCTCTCTCTTTGTCAGAAGTTTCTGCAGAACATTCCTCAGTGTCTCCTTCTTCTTCTCAGAAGCCTCATCCAGTGACTCCATCTCATGTCCTTTATGTCCTCCAATCATACAACAAGACACACAGATACAGGTATTATCCTCAGTGCAGTAATACTCCAGGATCTTCTTATGGACGGAGCATTTCCTGCTCTCTATGGACAAGGTGGGGTCACATAAGACGTGTTCTGGGGACTTTTTGTGGACTCTCAAGTGTTTATCACATAGCGAAACCTCACAGAGCAGACAGGATCTAACAGCAGGTACAGGAGAGTCCACACAGTAAGTACAGAAGACCCCGGACTCCTCCAGATCTGGCTGAGCAGACAGGAACTTCTCCACTATGTTACGTAGTGTTATGTTCCTCTGCAGTGCAGGACGATCCGGAAACTTCTCTCTGCATTCAGGACAGGAATATCCTCCAGACCCCTCCTGCATATCCAGAACACGATCAATACAGACCCGGCAGAAGTTGTGTCCACATCTCAGGTTTACAGGATCTGTATAAATGTTCAGACAGATGGAACATTCTAGCTCAGCTCTCAGATCAGCAGATGCCATCGCTGACAGCAGAAGAGAGAAAAGACCAAGAAAGCCTCTGATGCTGGGGAGGAAATGAATGCCGTTGGACCAGTGTCAGAATGCAGCCGGGTGTGTCCTCATTTAGAGGGCGAGACTGAGTGGTGATGTGAACTAAATGCATATGTTTAAAGTGTTATTAAATTTAAAATAACAAACATGTCTCTACTGACCTGCTTTGTGCAATACTTTTGTACAGAGAAGCCCAGATCCTCTTCTTCTGTAGACCCTCACCAGTGCTCCAAGCCTCTCCTTTTCAGTGGGTGCCCCCACTGAAAGCTGCTTTCCATGGGAGCATCCTTGCATGCTTCTCCCCAAGCCACCCTGTCTGTGTCTGACAAGCCCCACTCCCATGTCACAACATTTGATTGACAGCTGCAGGAGCCAATGGCTCACCGCACAGTGCCCAAATGGAGAGAATTTGGCAGATCTCACAGCAGAGTTGGTAAAAGCGTTGAAGAAGCTATTCCCCGGAGGCCCGTGGGAAACTTCAGAGCCAACCGGGTGCCAATGTACAGTACATAGCACCTCGACTGAAAGAGACTGCAGTGGACGTCCGAACCCTCTGTGTGTGTATACTGTGTGACTCAGTGTCCTGCTCCCTTTAACAGATACTGCCTGGTGTCAGAAGGTCAGTGCACACCAGACTCCAGGAACTCAATGGAGAACCAAGCTGGATCAATGCACACCAAACTCCAGGAACTCAATGGAGAACCAAGCTGGATCAGAATTCCCACAAGAAAAGGAGCACAGATACAGGCCACAGAACAGGCTGAGGATACCAGGTCCGGCAAGTTCCCTGCCAAGCTCATGGGATCTTCTCCAGTTGTATCCATTCAAGTAGAGGAATCTACACGAAAGCCCTCCTGGATACTGGGGCACAAGTGAACCTTCTCTACAGAGACTTCTACGATAAGTAGCTTAACCACTTCCCACCTGGCCAATGCACATATACGGCCGGATGGGAGCCGTCTACTTCTGATAGGACGTTCAGGAACGTCCTTCAGAAGGAGCGGGATCGTGCGCGCGCGTGCCCGCGCAGCGGCGCGATCCCGATGTGCTCGTGTCATCCGGACACGGTGCATCTCAGATCGGCAGGAGGGCTCTGTGATTGGCCCTCCCGATCACATGACAGCCGTGTCCAATCACGGCTGTCATGTGATGTAAACAAACAGCCGGTTGCTAGGCAATCGGCTCCTCCTCTCCTCACACAGAAGTCATCGCTGAGGAGAGGAGAGCAGATCGCTGCAGCCGGCTGATGATCAGTGAGTATGAGCTGTTTTTACAGCTTTTTACTCACTGATCATCAGTCTAGTGTAAACACACAACACACCACACAGTATAAACACAATGTCCCCAAAACACACATGTCCCCAAAACATACATGTCCCCAAATAATAAAAACACATGTCCATAATAATAAAAACATGTCCCCCACATATGTCCCACTAAAATCACATGTCCCAATGATTATCTGTACACATATCATATGTCCGTGATCACACAAACCAATTATTATACACTTAACGGAATTTTTTTTACCAAAAACATGTAGCAGAATACATTTTGGCTTAAATTTATGACAAAATTAGATTTTATTGGATTTCTTTTAAAATAGAAAAAAGAAAATATTGTTTTTTTTCCAAATTTCCGCTTTTTTGCGCTTATATCGCAAAAAATAAAAAACGGAGTCGTGAATAAATACCACCAAAATAAAGCTCTATTTGTGCGAACAAAATGATAAAAATTTCATTTGGGTACAGTGTAGCATGACCGCGCAATTGTCACTGAAGGCGCTAGAGCGATGAAAGCTGAAAATTGGGCTGGGAAGGAAGGGGGCGAAAGTGCCCTGTATTGAAGTGGTTAAGCACCTGCCATTCTGAAAGTTGGAGGAGTTAGAGATATGGGGCACTGAGACCCAGATTTTCCCCTGTGGTGGCTATCTGCCAGTGAAGCTGACCTTTGACCCTTTCATGGCAGGGAAAAACAGAGACTTGTAACACATTGGCAGGGGTCTGTCCTCACCCCCCAGGGGCCAGCAAGAGTTCCCTGATTATAGGGACCAATTCTGATCTTGTCAGAAGATGCTTTTTACTTTTATCGACAGTGCTCATGCCAGTCATTTATGTGTGCCCGGCACGGCTAAGATTCCCCTTCATGAGGACTCTTTGGGAGGAAGTTGTAGGTTTCATCCTTTGCCACTTCATTCCCACCTGTATCCAGGTTGCCGTGCCGGTGGGACGCTGACACTCCATGTTGCGTGGCATCATTGCGCATGTGCCGTGTGATTGACATGGCACACGCGCGTGGCAGCGCTTGCGCCATGTGGTGGCATGACATGACATGTAATTGATGTCCCTGCTTTACTCAGGTATGTTTAATTACTCTACTGGGTTCCATTAACTATGACTGCAGTTTGAACATCTTCCTTATACATTTTATTTTATTATACATGTCCTTTATTCTAAATTTTCCTTTTTCTGGGCCTAAGCACACATGTGACCCTTGCTGTATTTGAGTTTCCAGACTTCAACTCTCTTTGGCGTGATTAAGGATTGGATCCCCACACAGCATTTGATTATTCCCCCCATTTAAACTGACTTTAAACCAAAGTTACAACCGTGTGAACGGGATACGCAAGGGATTCCTATGTGACAGTGTCATTCTCTTTTTTAATCAATGTGGATACTCCTATGTACATGCAAATGGCTATGATGTAAGTGTTCAACACCCTCAGTATTGTATATATAATTATCCAGTAGTATTTGGAAGGGTTGTACTATGATTGATCATTTTGCATTTGAATTTTATAGATATTATACTTTCTGTGAAAATCCCTGATGAAGGAGGCAGCATTAATCTCTGAAATGCGTCGGGTTCAGGAAATTATATCGTTCTTTGCATTTTTGTATAAATTGTTTCCACAGTTATGTGCAATATTTTATATATGTTCTTCAATAAATGTGTATTTCTCTATTATTTCTTACTGTTTATGTGGTAGTGCTTTTAAAGTCCCACCCTAGGGGGTACTTTCCTCTTTCTTGGGACTTCCAACAGTTGTCGCCCAAGATAACTGAGAGGTATATCTCTGTATTGCAAACCTGGAGCTTTGGTCACAAAATTAACTCAGACAGTGTGATTATCCGCCGGGCCTAACATGAAAGACATTCGACATTACTACGGTAAATGCTAAAGGAGAAACCCTGAAGTTACGGGTCCCAGATATTACTGGTGAATGCTCTTGGATTGTGTTTCATTGACACCATACGGATTACAAGTGTGTGCTTTGTGGAGTTAAGACGCTATGCTGGAAACCACTCTACCTCTTGTACAGCAAACTCTTGTTGGCTGTATGGCCACGACTGTGTTGGACTGTACGCTGCTGACAGATACAGGGAGTTCCCACTTAAGTCATGCTGGCTAGGGCTCTGGAATTGCCAGTGTGCCTCCCTTGGAAAGTAGCACGTTGATCGGACATTCAGCGTGTTTGTTTCTTCAACCAATGAGGAAATTAATTCTCAGTCCCTGGCTCTTGTGTGGTCAGAATGAGATTACCACCGCAAGGGGACCTGTCTCAAGAAGTGCGGTCTCTTGCACCATGGCCTGGCTGCTTGTTGCCTGATGGCAGCCATGCCTTCTCTCTCTGGAGTTGTCCCGGAGAAGAAGGGAAGCTGCTGTGAAAAATTTTGCTCTACCCCGGGTGGAAATTTGATGGACTTTGAGGCTTTAAGGACACTGGGGTGTTTAGTTAGTTAGATAGAATAAGCTGTGGCAAAAGGGGCAAATTCTCACCTTACAATTTGAATGATGGACTGTCAAGTGTACCAGGATTGTTTTTCACAAGCTGGCTACCAGGTGGCGTGAGCCGTGCCAACCTGCATGATCCCTTGTTCATATTATGTACTCATCTGATAGGAAATGCTAAGAAGGTTTTCGGTAAGATAGCCATGAAAAGGGGTGGCATGCTCGGATGGGGATGGGGCCCAATTTCACTTGTATATGTGTTTAGATATAGAGATCATTGTACTTTAGGCATATTTTAGGGTGTATTTACACGACTTTGCTGCTCTCGACTGAGGGTAATTAACATTTACTCAAGACTCACTTATGTATATATTGCACTGTTATCATAGGCATAGGATGCATTTCTTTGCTGTCTGTTTTTTCTCTTTTAGGTGTTCCTGCACCCATTGCATCCTCCTTGGACAAGGAGAGACAGTGATTCGATGTGGCTAGCAATGCTAAACTTTTATGTCCCCCCACTACTGTATATATTAGATATATAGTTAGAATATAAGTCTACTGCTTATATTTTTCCCTTAACTCTTTGGGTGGTACGCCACACGTAAAATTGTATTTAATGTCTGCTATTTATCTGCCCTTGTGTGAACAGCTACTTGCTCATGTATATGTTATGAATATTTACTACATGTGGTACAACACATGTATTCTTATTGTTATTATTGTTCATTTCCTGTTTCCCAACTCATCCCAGTTTTTGCCAGGACATTCGCTCTCAGGCTTGAGAGTTCAAATTATTTTTCTGCAAACTCCAAGACGTAGTTTTCCTAGGAAGGGGGAGGATGTAGCAGCCTGATGTTTAGGCAGGGCTGCAATCAAATTTAGTTGCCAGGCCATAGTTGCCTTGGCCAATTGTTAGAAGATCAATTGATTTCCTCCTAATTCTGGAATTGCTGCACTTTTCTATTCTGTCACTAGGTGGTGCTGTAGCTGGTGACATTAGATAAGACAAAGGCATTGCAAGGACAGATTATGAATGAATGGGGTGTCTCAGCCAATTGGCAGGGGTTTCTTTAAGTCCCTTGGTCTGCTGGGAGAGCCTATTTATTTGGGTGTAGTCAGGTGATCTGTGTTCTGTGTTACCTGGATGGCTGTCTAGGTGGACGTGTGTTGTACTGCCCCGGGCTGCTAGGCCAGAAACCTAAGGCCTATCCCAAGGACATCTGGCTGCTAGGCTGTCTGAGGGCCTATCCAGAAGCAGGATATGTAGTGTAGGGTGGGGACCGTGGGCTTGTAGTCCAACCCGAAGTAACGGTTCCGTACGCCGGGGGAACCAGTCATGGTCGGAGGTAGAGGGGAAGCTGTTGCCACTAAGGGACCATCCACCTTGTTAATGGAGACCACTGTGAGTAAGCTGAGGCCAGTACCAGAGCAGACCTCTCGCCATTCAGCACTTGGGAAAACTTCAGCAAGTGCCAAGTCAGTGACCCAGCGGGACAGCAGAGGTGACGCTTGTGGAACATCAGTGAGTGCCAAGCCAGGGACCTAGCGTGTCAGCAGGGGTAATACTTGAAGAGTATCTGTGAATGCCAAGCCAGGGACCCAGCAGGGTGATGCTTGAGGAAGATATCGAGTGCTAGAAGTGGAAGATCTCAGGGGATCCAGTAGCTATTGGATCTGAAGTCTAGTGAGAGACTGGGAGCTCGTTGAGTGAAGACCCACAGTGAGTGATTGTGGGGTAATCTGAGAACTGTTGGTGTTGCAAATAGTTGAACACAATTACCATTAGTAACTGCTTTAAGAATGTTGCCATCGGAGACAGCGGTCCTACCTATACAGAAGTGGTGTCCGGCTGGAGGCCTTCACCTGTATAGCTGTCTGCCTATAGAAGTCTCGGAGTCTGCCAATTATCTTTGCATTTACCTAATGGTGTCCTGGCCCTAACCCTCTGTCCCACAGTTCTGTTCAAGAGACAATATATCTCATTCAAAAAGTGTCTGCCGTCTATCGTTTCATCTTATAGTACACCCACTATGCCTTGTAACCCACTCTACACTGAAGGATGTCAGCTCTCTCTAACTCTGGAAGTCACCATTAGGCCTCAAGGGACCCGGGACTTTGCTACACACAGGTTCAGTTAGGAATGGAATGTTTTTGCATGTTATACGTGCTTGCCAAGTTACAGTACACAATGATTCAACTGCTCAGAGCCTTATCTGAAGTTATTCAAGAGGTGGCATATCATCAAAGAACTTGGGTCCTTAACCACAGTATGAGGTATGTGTAACATCCCTACGGTAGAGGTTCATGAGTAACTGCAAATCAGCAATCGATCATTGACATGGTACCTGATAGGTGACAGGTTCTCTGGTAGCGAGGAGGTCAGTGCCATGACTCCCTCCCTTGTTGTCCATCTCCATCCACCACCAGGAGTGGAATGCCATTATGTAGATCTATGGCCTGGTCACTTGGTACAAAAAGAGAAGGGTTAAGTGAGAGCAGGTATAAGGTCCAATTTATGTGCTTAGCGGGAACCCATTCTGTTACTGGGAGTGAGGTAACAGAGGTACACTGACTGGGCCAGCCTGTCCCTCTGAATGCAATACAAACATCAGTACAAGTATATAGGACATAGGACGAGGAAGCTTAAGGGGGAACTTTGTACCTTGGGTACTGCACACGTGGCATGAGATGGGAGACCACCTTAACATTTGACTTTTCACTTGACCACAGCTTCTGCCTGGTCCCCGGGCATTGGTGAGCATGTCTTTGGACAAAGTATATCCCCACGTGCAAGGGTTAGTGATCTCGTTCTATGGCTGGCATAGTCCAAAAATAAAACACCCTGAGAGGGAACCTCTTAGGTAGCCCTTGCTTGGCACCCAACAAGAGAGGGAAACATGGAGAACGTGATGGACAACCTGTCTATCCCCCTTACATGCTTCCTGCCAGAGGTGCTAGAGGTAGGATTTTTGTGATAGCTGTTAGGCAGGTAAATTTAGGCAGGCCTATTCTGCATGGTAGGCCTGCTTGTTTTGATCTGGGGGCAGGGAGTGGTTAGTGTAGCAGTGGGTGTGACCACCTGTACTTCAGTCCTTGTGTGCCTTCCCTGCTTCCGGGGATAATGTTCTGGAAGAGGGGCAAGGCTGGGGTCTGGAGAGACAGGGAGCTCATGTGAGGAGCACTGACCAATCCCCACTTGGTATTGGCAGGGGGCAGGTCTCCCATATAAGCTCCGGTCCAGCCCACTGGAAGGGAGTTGTTGGCTGGGAGAAGTAGAAAATGGAGTGCTAGATTGTAAGCAGGAGACCTGCCCCCATCTGGGGGGGTGCACGCCTCGGCCGAGGAGCCAGGGAGAGCTGGGATGGAGCCTTGCCCATACACAGTGTCCCGAAACAGGAGGGCTATGGAAGCGATTGGAGCGCATGACCGGTTACGTTTTCTACCATGGACCCAAGGCAGGAGAAGGTCGGTGAGTGAGCCACAGTGGATATCTAGAGTAGGCATGCCAGGGGAGCTGGGTACGAGGCCAGAGGAGAGACTGTGGGGTTTGTATCAAATCAATGTGTCCTGCCTCCACAGGATTTGCAAGTTTGGGCTAGCTGGGATCAGTATCCACCAACCAACAAACGCTGCTGAACTACTAGGCCGCTGGGGAGGGGTACTACAGACCCCTGGCCTACTACTAAGCCAGCAAATTCATCAATTTCAGTAATTCAGTCAGCACCTGGGATTATTCAGAGTGATCCCTGGTGTAATAGGAAGATGATGGGGCAGAAAGACTAATGCTGCGTACACAGAACAAATGTTAGATGTGAGCTTGTTGTTAGAAATTTCGACAGTGTGTAGGCTCCATCGGACATTTGCCGTCGGAATTTCCGACAACAAAAATTTGAGAGCTAGATCTCAAATTTTTCGACAACAAAATACATTGTCATAAATTCTGAGCATGTGTAGACAATTCTGACGCACAAAAGTCCATGCATGCTCGCAATCAAGCAGAAGAGCCGCATTGGCTATTGAACTTAATTTTTCTCGTCTCGTCGGAGGTGTTGTACGTCACCGTGTTCTTGACGTTTGGAATTACTTTTGGCATTAGTATACCTGTAGTATGATGGGCTGCAATCAGCCAATCAGCAGGAGTTTCTCTAGCCACTGAGTATGCTGGGAAATAGTATAAATATTTGGGGTGTCAAGTGATCAGGGTCCTCCCACCCAGACCTTGGTCTGGTGTGGATGTGTAAGGAACAGCTGCTGTTCTGCATAGGCCTAGCCATGTGCTCAAGGCTCTGCAAGGGAGAGCCTGCTTATGGACTGGGGGCATGAAGGAAAGTATGGAGACCTGAGAGGAAGTACCAGCAGGGCCGGTGTTGTGAAGACGTGTCCGCCGTCTAAAAGTGCCCATGCAGGCACAGAACGGAAAGGCACTCCAGCTGAGTTGCCGATCAGCTGTAGTGAAGTCCCATAGCACATCGTAGGAGCCTTTTTTCAACGGGCAATACCATTTCTTGACCAGAATTTAATGCAAACAGCGGTGGGACACTGTATTTGTCATATTGTGCCACGCTGTTGCGTCACGTGTTTACACCGAGGCACAATCTGAAATCTACGGTGTCCCTCTGCTCTTTGCATAACTTTCAATTAAAAAATAATTGAAATGGTATCGCCCGTCGAAAAAAAAACGACCGGCAACTCAGCTGGGGCGCTCTTGCGTCCTGTGCACACGCGGTCACTTTTCAACGGCGGGCACATATCTATAGAACACTGGGGCTCCCCATAGGTGAACTAGGCTGCCACCTGTGGCACGTTGCTGCCTAGGGGGCACAGCCACGGCCGCTGACTTCCCCATTAGCCTGGCCAGGGGGAACATGGGGGGCCCTACAGAGGGCTGGGATGCTGACTGGCTCTCCAGAGAAAGCAGCAGCTGTGGAGGACATCCATCATGGTTGTTGCAGAGGAGGTTAGCAGCAGCTCAGCCTGTGAGGAGGGTACTAGGGCAGCAGAGGGGGTGGGCACGAGGACAGCTGGTAAGGCTGAGGAGGTGGGCATGAGGACAGCAGAGGAGGCGGCACTATTAGGATTACCACCTCATCCCTTTAAACCCAAACACATATGAATTACACAGGTTCTAAAGCAAATTTATTGCAGATAAGGCACCAAGTGAGTTTAATTACCACCTAAATCAGCCACAGATCCTGTATAATTAATATGTGTTCAGTTTTAAAGGGATGAAGTGGCAACCCTAGGCACCATGTCTCTGGACGTAGCTGCCGCCCCAGTGAATCCCCTGATCCTTTTGTAGTCACCTGCACGGCCCTATGCAAGACTAACAACACCCACACCCACTCAACCCCCCAACTAACACCCCCCCCCCCCACCTTGCAGGGGGGGTTTAGTCTTGCTTAAGGCACAAAATGGTCAAGCACTGGCCCTGAGTACCAATAGTTTCTCTGCCATGGGCCGAGGAACCGTGGAGAGCCTGGGAAAGCATCTGTACTGCTGTCTACCTTTTCTATTTTTGTCTAAGGAAATTGCTGGTCTTCTAGTCTGCTGCTTTATTTGACTAAAGCCTCATACACACGATCGGATTTTCTGCGGACAAAGCGTAGAACTTTTGTCTGAAGGGCATTGGCCAGGAATTTGTCTTGCATATGTAGCACTGACCCCCGAAGGAGCTGCTGGTTTTATTGGGCTTACCGTTACCTTCTTGACCTCTTCTCCATCTAGGGGTTCCTGTGAAAGATGGCCCAAAGAAATGTGGAAACTGACACCGAATCCTCTTTTGGGTTATTTATTTGAACCAGAAACAGAGTCTTTAGACAAGGGTAGAGGGTTAGGATTACTGTAAGTTCAGGTACTTTAGACTGCAAAAAATGGAAAGTCTCTTGTAGGAAAAATCCAGAGAATAGCGACCGTTTCACAGCTGTAGTTTACAACCCCCAGATAGACCTCCTCTCACTAGGCCTAGTAGCTGGCAGGGTGCTAAGGAAAGTCTCTGCTACAGACTTGAGCATAGAATACTTGAGTAAAAGTCTCTGCCACAGACTTGAATGTAAAATACTTGAGTAACTGAGGGACATAGACAAATTTAAAAAGCTATCATACGGTACCAGTAACTCTCAGCCAATCCAGAGATACTGTATGAGTGTAGATCCATGTAGTGTCCTTCAACTGAGCCTCCAGGCTCCTTGAGAGAAGCCAGCCTTGTGCACGGCCTTTTCCTGAAGAGTCCTCCCCAGTTTCTCCAGTTGTTGGGCCTCTCCCTTTGACGAGACGGCACCGGACCACCTTTGAATAAATAGGACCCGAGATCCATTCAGGCCTGTCCCTGCAGTTGCATTGCCTCGGGCTAGCCAGCCCAGAAACTTGGAAATGCATGGTTTCCGCACCCCAGGCCAGAAGGGCCATGGGGCTGGTCAGGAGGACAAGAACCAAACAGACAGAAAACAATCTCCGGAACCCGGAAGCATGTGATGTCAGTACCTTAAATACCAACTGCCAGAATGCACAGCTTGAGAACACTCCCACTGGGCTGGTTTCAAAAGAAACATGGCATTCAATACACCCAGCTAGACTGCGTACTTACCCTTGCCGGTGGTGACAGCGACACCTGCGGCCAAGGTGTAAACCCAGCTGGACTGGTACTGAAACCATAAATTTAGTAAATTAGCCCCAAAACCAAACTGTGGTTTCAGGAAAGTTAACTTTGAAAAAACCATAGCGCCTGCTCGTCAGGAGCCAGCGCTACACATACAAACGGCAAAGAATTGTTGGTCAACAAACACAAAACTATGTGGTTTTACAGCTCTTTAGCACCACCCTTTGGGCAACTTCTGCGAATGCTGTGTTATGGTGAGCATTGCTTCCGAGCATGCATGTTTGTACTTTGCAGTTTTCTCAGACGGACTTGTGTACACACGCTCGGAAAATCCGACAACACACAATTGTTGGCAGACAATTTTAAAGCATGCTATCCCACATTTGTCCATGGAAAAGCCAACAACATTTGTCTGATGGAGCATACAAAAATGTCCGGATTTTCCGACAACAGCCCGTCATCACACAATTCCCGTCCGATAATCCAATCGTGTATACGAGGCTTAAGGGGGCCCTGTTTCCTACCCCTCTCTCCCTGAATTGTTTGCTGTTCTGAGCTCTAAACTCAGTTTGTTCAATCATAAAAGTGACTGGCGCCCATCTTTTCTACCTTGTACACCACCCACCATGCCTAGCAACCTGCACCCAGAGGTGAAACGTCAGCCCTCGCTGTCTCTGGGGGTCGCCATCACGCCTCTAGAGGTCGGGGGTGCTACACGAAAGGCCCGTACACACGATTGGATATTCCCACAATAATTGTCCGATGGATGTGTTTTGTCGGATTATCCGACCGTCTGTATGCTCCATTGGACAATTGTTGTCGGAATTTCCGACAACAAATGTTGGATGGTCATGCTCTCAAATTGTCCGACAATAAAGCCTCATACACACGATCGTACTTTGTACAAACTTTCCTGTGGATTTTTGTACAAAGGGCGTCGGCTGAGAACTTGTATTGCATACACACGGCAGAACCTTTTCAGCCAACTTTCACCAAATCACGTGGTGTTTCTGTTCTTTTCCGCCCTGATCTTTTGCATTGATTCTGAGCATGCGTGTTTGTACTTTGTACAAAAGTCCTATTGTTTTCTGTACACACGATCGGACTTTGCTCCATCGGACTTTTGCTGCCAGAAAGTTTATCCGTTCGCACAGCCAACAAAAGTCAGATGTAAACCAAAAAAAATTGTCAGATGGAGCGTACACACGGTCGGATGTTGCCTTAATACAGATAATTTGTATGTTTGTTGTCAAAAAGTCTGATTGTGTGTATGGGCCTTAAATGTGTCCTGTCGGATTATCCGATTGTGTGCACAAAAATCCGTCGGACTGAAATCCAAAGTACAAAACACGCATGCTCCTAACCAATGCTAAACATCAGACAACAATAGCAGAAGTTGCCCAAAGGGTGGTGGTAAAGAGCAAAAAAAAACACATTGTTTCGTGAATGTTGGCTGAAAAAGTTCTGCCATCTGTATACAGAACAAGTTCGCGGCCAACGCCCTTCGGACAAAAATCCACGGATTTGTCCGATGGAAGTCCGATCGTGTGTATGAGGCTTAAGAATCTGAAATATTTCTGTGTGTGAGAGCCTACAGTGGCAGGAGGTGCCCATTATTGTCCTTTCAGGAGGTCATAATACACCCAATCACTGCGATTATTTCTCAAACTGGGAGCACCATTTGTAAAAAGAAATAAATGTCCTCCATAAGATGCCACCTATAGTCCTTCTCCCTCAGAGGAGGCAATGTGGTGGGTTCTGATTTGTATTATCATTGTGTGTGTGTAGAGGCACCTGGAAGGAACTCTGAATACATTACTGGTATTTTGTGAACACTGAGGAAGGGTCCGCTGAACATCTGGAAAATGCTGGAGGTGCGAGACAAACTATTGAAAGAAACTGAAAAAGAAACGTGAGGGTGTATGGAAATGAGAAGGTGAACTTTCTCCTTAATGTCCTCAGAACCATCACATTGTGGTGAACACATTACTGGGGGGGTGCCAGTTCTAGAGTAGGACCAGCCATCTTCATGTAGTTGGATTTGGAGTCAAATTAATAGTTGTCACAAAAATCTGAACACTACTAGGGATGGCCTTGCGGTTCGCCCGGCGGTCGGTTCGTGGCGAAATTTTCTCGTTCGCGAATCGCCAAAACGGTGGACTTCTGGCGCTGTTCGCGCGGCGGACATATGCATTTACATTGTGAAGAACTTTGATCCATGATGACACATCCATCATGGGGTACAGGACAGCCAATTGAGACATTTCAGCACATGGACAATTGGACATTCCCCCTACCTTATCAATAGACCTGATCTGGCGGCCATTTTACATTCTGTCTTTTGTCAGTGTAGGGACAGGATGCTGTGTTGAGCAGGGACAGTCAGTTTAAAGCGGAGGTCCACCCTAAAGTGGACCTTCCGCTCATCGGAACCCTCCCCCCCTCGGCGCCACAATTGGCACCTTTCAGGGGGGAGGGGGGTGCAGATACCTGTACAGTACAGGTATCTGCACCCACTTCCGGGATAGCTCTCTGCGGAAAGGGGCGTAGATTACGCCCCTTTCCGCAAGTGCCCGCCCCTTTCCGCAAGTGCCCCGCTGCCTGCTGGGAAACACACAGATCCCAGAGGAAACGGGGACCGTCCTTATTGCGCAGCGCGACTCGCGCATGCGCAGTAGGGAACCGGGAAATGAAGCCGAAAGGCTCTATTTCCTGATTCCCATACCCAAGATGGCGACGGCAGCACCCGAGAGACGATCTAGAGATCGGCTTCGGGTGCCGACATCGCGGGCACGCTGGACAGGTAAGTGTCACTATTTTAAAAGTCAGCAGCTGCAGTATTTGTAGCTGCTGGCTTTTAAAAAAAAAAAAAACGCGGAGTCCCGGCGGACTCCCGCTTTAATCACTAGCTATTACTATTAGGTCCACAAAAGTCCTTTTAAGGACTGGTATAGGTGTACAGTATATAGGGTTGTAACACACTTAGAATATACTTTCTTTCAAATATACAAAGTATATTCTGGTGCACTGCTGCTGACTGCTGTGCTGCTGAGTACACTGCTGACCGATTCTGCAGCTGTCTTTTGTCAGTGTAGAGACAGGACGCTGTGTGGAGCAGGGACAGTCAGTTTATTCGCTAGCTATTACTATTAGGTCCACAAAGGTCCTTTTATAGGTGTACAGTATATAGGGTTGTACACGTATAATATACTTTCTTTCAAATTTAGAAAGTATATTATGGTGCACTGCTTACTGCTGTTCTGCTGAGTGCTGACCGATTCTGCAGCTGTCTTTTATCAGTGTAGGGACTGAGGGACAGTTTGGTGTTTGGAGCAGGGACAGTCTGCAAATCACTAGCTACTAGGTCCACAAAGGTCCTTTTAGGGACTGGTATAGGTGTACATTATATAGGGTTGTACACGTATAATATACTTTCTTTCAAATATAGAAAGCATATTATAGTGCACTGCACTGCTGTGCTGCTGACCTATTCTGCAGTTGTCGTTTCTCAGTGTAGTGACTGATTGGCAGTTTGGTTTTTGGAGCAGGGACAGTCTGTAATTCACTAGCTACTAGCCACTAGCTAACTACTATTAGGTCCACAAAGGTCCTTTTAAGGACTGGTATAGGTGTACTATTTGGTGTGCAGTATATAGGGGTGTAATACACGTATAAAATACTTGCAAATACAGAAAACATAGTATAGTGCATTTCCACTGTGCAGCATTGTGACTGCTGAGCGGTTCTGCAGCGATACTATAAAGAGTGACAAACGCAATTAAAAAAAAAAGTATTATAGGGTGTGATAGACCAGTGGCCCCCCAAAATGACCGAATGAAGCGGGGTGTTATATACCTTCTTCCACATACATACTGCACTTCTCTAGAGACTTTTGTCACAGGGTCATTTAAAAAATGACAGGCAGAGGAAGAGGCAGGCCCTTCCGCAGGGGTGGTAGGGGTAGGGCAGGAGCAACAGGCTTGAGCCAAAGTGGTAAATTGCAGAAGGTGCGTTCAACTACGTCAAAGGACGCACCAGACTTGGTTGAGTGGCTCACTCAGCCTTACTCTTCTGCACCCTACTCATCCTCTCGATCTGCACCCTCTTCTTCACTCTCTGCTGTGTGCACCCCAGAAGACACTACCACCAACACCACCACCATATACCTTCCGCTTGAGTCACAGGAATTATTTTACATTCCATCACAAGACATTGCCAATGCGCAGTCACTCTTGGCATTGGATCAGGAAGAGGAGGTAGCAACAACCGCCACTCAGCAGTCTGACGACAGTACCCAGATCAGTCCAAGGAGGAGGTTGGTCCCCGGTGTTGCTGCCTACTCCGAGATCTCTAATTATAGCGGTGGGAAAGGTGACGTCGATGATGACGTGTCTAGTGATGTCACATGGGTGCCCACAAGAGAGGAAGAGGAGGGGAGTTCAGAGGGAGATATGGACCAGCAGATAGGGAGGAGAAGCAGGCGGAACTTAGATTGCACAGGAGGGACAAAGCAGACTGCTAATGTATCAGGAGCGAGGCATCAACCATGTACGGTCACATCTGGTGCTCCCAGGACGCCGGGACATGGCTCCGCAGTGTGGGCTTTTTTTAACGTGTCCGCTGCTGACAATAGTGTTGCCATCTGCAATCTTTGTAGTCAACGCATAAGTTGCGGTAAGCCCAACACTCACCTAGGGACGACCACCTTAAGAAGGCACATGAGCTGCCATCACCGAGCCCAGTGGGAGCAACGGAACCCACAAAGCCACACCCCAGGCTCTCACCATCCAGCCTCGTCTTCTACTTCTCCTCTCTCCTCACAATTGTCCTCCACTCCACCTTCCATCATGCCGTCCTCATGTTTTTCTGGAAAAAGGCAGGCTTCCATGGGCCAAATGTACGAGCGTAAAAAAATGATGACGCTGGATAACCCTCTTGCCCAACGGTTGACGGCTGACCTGTCAGAACTGATAGCTACTGCCATATAAACTGGTGGACTCGGAGGCCTTTAGAAAATTTGTGGCCATTGGAACACCACAATGGAAGGTCCCAGGAAGGAAGTATTTCTCACAGAAGGGCATCCCAGAGCTATATGGCCATGTTCAGCAGCAAGTGAATGTATCTCTGGCACACAGTGTTGGTGCCAAGATACATCTGACCACAGACACGTGGTCTAGCAAACACGGGCAGGGAAGGTATATAACTTTACCTGCCCACTGGGTGAACCTTCTGACGGCCATCAAGCATGTAACCCGTGGCACCCGTGTAGATTTGGTTTTACCGCCACAGATTGCATACAGGCCTGGCTCTTCTTCTCCTCCTCCTACTCCATCCTCCTCCCTCTCCTCCTCGGCTGACTCCTCCTTTTCCGCTGCTAGCGTCTCTTCTGCTGCACCGCCCAAGATCCCCAGAACCTATTCGACATGCCAGGTGAGACATTGCCATGCTGTGCTGCATCTGTTGTGCCTGGAAGCCAAGAGCCACACTGGCCCGGCACTCCTTTCAGCTTTGCGTTCACAGGCAGATCAGTGGCTAACACCGCTCAATTTGACAGTTGGTAAAGTGGTGTGTGACAACGGTGCCAATCTGCTTAGCGCATTGAAACAGGGCAAAATTACGCAGGTGCCATGCACGTCTTAAACTTGGTCGTGCAGCGATTCGTTGTCAAATACCCTGGGGTCCAGGACATTTTGCATCAGGCAAGAAAAATCTCAGCCCATTTCATAAGATCTTACACGGCCATGGCTCGCCTTGCTGACATTCAGCGGCGACACAATCTGCTGGTCAGACGTCTTATTTGCGATTGACTGACGCGATGGAACTCAACCTTCTATATGCTTGATAGGCTGCTCCAGCAGAAACGTGCAGTTAACGTCTACCTGTATGAACTCTGCGGCAGAACAGGTTCTGGGGAGCTGGGTTTTTTTTTCACCGTGTCAGTGGCTGCTCATGGGCGACGCATACAGACTTCTGCGGCCATTTGATGAGATCACCAAACTGGTCAGTCTCAGCCATGGCTCCATCAGTGACATGGTACCTTATGCCTTCTTTATGGAGTGCACATTGCGTCGTGTCATTGATCAAGCCCTGGAGGAGCAGGAGCAGGAAGATGAGGAAGTCGTAATGCTGGATGAATTCCCAGAGGGGGCTACTCTATCTGAGACAAGTCAACAGCAGGAGTCTGAAGAGGAGTCAGAGGAGGATGATGCCGGGGCTGATGAGGAGGAGCAAGAAGAGCATGCTTTAAACCTTTCTGGGATCCCTATTGTTGTGCATGGATGGGGAGAGGAGAACAAGGAGGATGACATTATCCTGGATGATGAGCAGGAGCCAGGCCACCACACCGCTTCCAGTTTAGTGCAAATGGGAGTCTTCATGCTCCAGTGATTTAACAGGGACCCCCGTATAAAAAGCATAAAGGTCAAGGACCAGCACTGGGTGGCAACATACTTAGACCCCTGGTACAAACACAAAATTGCGGAAATGTTATCACCATCACAGAGGGCTGTGAGAATGGAGAACTTACAGGCCTTACTTCGAGAAATGCTGCATTCTGCTTTTGCGTGCGCTGGCAGAGGAGGAATTCCCACTCCCAGAGAATGAGTTGCGGGTACCAATCCAACAGTGCCTGCAAGAAGAGGGCAGTTTGAAGATTTGTTGGTGACTTCTGATATGAGGTCATTCTTTCAGCCGACCCATCGACAGGTCTCATCCGGATCCAGCATCAGGGAACGCCTAGACCGACAGGGTTAACGTCCGATGTGGACGCTCTGAGAAGTGATGAACCCCTGGACTACTGGGTGGGCAGGCTTGACCTCTGGCCAGAGCTTGCCCAATTTGCAGTGGAACTGTTGGCCTGCCCCTCGTCCAGTGTCCTGTCCGAAAGGACGTTCAGCGCAGCAGGGGGATCGTGACCGATAAGCGCACTCGCCTAGCTCACGACAGTGTTGAATACCTCACATTTATTAAAATGAATGAGGCAAGCGAGTTGCTGGTATCAGTGCTGGTGTCAGTGCTCTCTATCTCGGTGCTGGTGTGGTGTCAGTGCTCTCTCTATCACAGTGCTGGTGTGGTGTCAGTGCTCTCTATCACAGTGCTGGTGTCAGTGCTCTCTCTCTATCTCGGTGCTGGTGTCAGTGCTCTTTATAACGGTGCTGGTGTCAGTGCTCTCTATCTCAGTGCTGGTGTCAGTGCTCTCTATCACGGTGCTGGTGTCAGTGCTCTCTATCACGGTGCTGGTGTCAGTGCTCTCTATCACGGTGCTGGTGTCAGTGCTCTCTATCTCGGTGATGGTGTCAGTGCTCTCTATCTCGGTGCTGGTGTCAGTGCTCTCTATCACGGTGCTGGTGTCAGTGCTCTCTATCATGATGCTGGTGTCAGTGCTCTCTATTTCGGTGCTGGTGTCAGTGCTCTCTATCACGGTGCTGGTGTCAGTGCTCTCTATCACGGTGCTGGTGTCAGTGCTCTCTATCACGGTGCTGGTGTCAGTGCTCTCTATCTCGGTGCCGGTGTCAGTGCTCTCTATCACGGTGCTGGTGTCAGTGCTCAGTCTCTATCGCGGTGCTGGTTTCAGACAGTGAGGGAGATAGCAGCGGAAAAGCCAATCAGCAGGCAGTGCCAGCACCATGGCTGAGAATCAGCACTGGACTTGCACCTCTGAACCACCTCAATGGAGCCCTGCATAGGTGGGGGTAAGGGCCGGGCAGAGGGAAGGGCTCAAGCACAGGTTGGCACACTGGGACACTGGCACAGGACTGCGCTGCCCGGACTGTGGCACTGATCATCTCCTGCACCCCCTTCATAGCCTGCCCTGACCTTGCCTCTCCTCCATGGCCTTCATGCACTCCTGAATTGTCAAAATTTCACACATAAAAAAAGAATGCTTGTCGTTGTTGATCCCATATTCACTTAATACTTTTGTTATGTTAGTGTCTATGTTGTGGGACTATGTGTGCACAGCTAGTAAGTATTTTGTGGCTGAAAATATGACCTGGAGGTTTTTAAGGTTCGCCTGCCATTAAAGTCAATGGGTTCCGCCGAGATCCTTGCGGTTGGCGAACTTTTGGCCGCGTTCGCAGTCCGCGTTCGTGAAACGTCCCGTCGGAAGTTCGTCCATCACTAAACACTACAATCAAATATTGCCATTTCCACAAAATCCACTAGGGTCAATTAGGACGGAGAAATGATAGTGGGGACAATGGGTACAATGACCAATAAATGACTACTGAGGGCTCCTTTCAACTATCTTCTCTATCTGTTTTTGTGTCATAAATATTGGCCTTTATTAAGTGGAAACTAGATATTGAGGAACAGAGTTGGACCTTTCATACACTGTTATGCCGTGTACACACGGTCGAACTTTCCGTCAGAAAAGGTCAGACGGAATAATTTCATCAGATATTCCGATCGTGTGTGGGCTTCATCTGACTTTTTTCTTCAAAAATTCTGACGGACCTAGAAATAGAACATGTTTCTGACCATTTTTTTTTTTATTTGACGCGGGGTTCCCCTTAATATCCATATCAGACCTGAAGGGCCTGGTAATTGAATTTGGGGGACCTCCATGCTTTTTTTTTTTTTTTTTTTTTTATCAATGACTTTCAATGAATGTTCTCTGTATTACGGAGCCAACAATTCATAATAGCTGCGAGTGATTTCAAAGGACTTTTTTTCCTGCATAAATGACACTTTGTGCAGGGACAGTTCTAAGCACCAGAAACATGTGCCCCTTCACAGGCATACTATAGACACCCCCCAGGTACGAAATTTAAAGAAATATTACACTTTTATTGTTTCACTTTAATCATTATTAAAATCACTGCTCCCGAAAAAAACAGCCGTTTTTAAAACTTTTTTTAGCATTGATCCATGTCCCCTGGGGCAGGACCCAGGTCCCCAGGGGACATGGATGTCTTTTTAGGACAGTAACTTGCATATTAGCCTTTACAATTAGCACTTTAGATTTTGAACGTTGGAGTCCCATAGACTTTAATAGGGTTTTAAAGTTCACACGAAGTATGCTGTATACTAGCTCTGTCGAATCTTCTTTATACATTCAACAGACACCATAAGCCTTCAAAGACAGATTCGACCGTAATTCATGTGGATTTCCGGACTAACGCAATTTTTGAACGAAAAATGAAATAAATAAAAACGAACTTCGGGAGTAACTAAATAAATACATTTTTCGCACGAAAACGAAATTCCGAAACAAAACATTTTATTCTGCACATGTCTAGGTAAGAGTCCAATTTTTACTTGTGTTACTGGGAAGTCATTACAGTTCAAGATTTGGGAACTACATTTAACCCAGAGAAAGAGACTGAACATTAACTTTTTGAGATTTTTGCACGTTTTGGACCTTTGTGTTTCATTTCACTATATTTTTCTATATAACTGCACACTTAGATTTTACTTCTTTATTTTTCGGTGTTTTTTTAGCACTGGTTATCTAACGTAGATCTTTTACAGGATTCATGTGATTCATTCTACAGTGGTGTGAAAAAGTGTTTGCCCCCTTCCTCATTTCCTGTTCCTTTGCATGTTTGTCACACTTAAGTGTTTCGGAACATCAAACCAATTTAAACAATAGTCAAGGACAACACAAGTAAACACAAAATGCAATTTGTAAATGAAGGTGTTTATTATTAAAGGTGAAAAAAAATCCAAACCATCATGGCCCTGTGTGAAAAAGTGATTGCCCCCCTTGTTAAAACATACTATAACTGTGGTTGTCCACACCTGAGTTCAATTTCTCTAGCCACACCCAGGCCTGATTATTGCCACACCTGTTCACAATCAAGGCATCACTTAAATAGGAGCTGCTTGACACAGTAAGGTCCATCAGAAGATCCTTAAAAGCTACACATCATGCCGAGACCCAAAGAAATTCAGGAACAATTGAGAAAGAAAGTAATTGAGATCTATCAGTCTGGAAAGGGTTATAAAGCCATTTCCAAAGCTTTGGGAATCCAGCGAACCACAGTGAGAGCCATTATCCACAAATGGCGAAGACATGGAACAGTGGTGAACCTTCCCAGGAGTGGCCGGCCGCCCAAAATTACCCCAAGAGTGCAGCGACGACTCACCCAAGAGGTCACAAAAGACCCCACAACAACGTCCAAGGAACTGCAGGCCTCACTTGCCTCAGTTAAGGTCAGCGTTCATGCCTCCACCATCAGGAAAAGACTGGGCAAAAATGGCCTGCATGGCAGAGTTCCAAGGAGAGAACCACTGCTGAGCAAAAAGAACATCAAAGCTCGTCTCAATTTCTCCACAACACATCTTGATGATCCCCAAGACTTTTGGGACAACATTCTGTGGACCGATGAGACAAAAGTGGAACTCTTTGGAAGGTGTGTGTCCAAGTATATCTGGCGTAGAAGGAACACTGCATTTCATAAAAAGAACATTATACCAACAGTAAAATATGGTGGTGGTAGTGTGATGGTCTGGGGCTGTTTTGCTGCTTCAGGACCTGGAAGACTTGCCGTGATAAAAGGAACTATGAATTCTGCTGTCTACCAAGAGATCCTGAAGGAGAATGTCCGACCATCTGTTCGTGTACTCAAGCTGAAACGAACTTGGGTTCTGCAGCAGGACAATGATCCTAAACACACCAGCAAGTCCACCACCGAATGGCTGAAGAAAAACAAAATGAAGACTTTGGAGTGGCCTAGCCAAAGTCCTGACCTGAATCCTATTGAGATGTTGTGGTATGACCTTAAAAAGGCCGTTCATGCTCGAAAACCCTCTAATGTAACTGAATTAGGACAATTCTGCAAAGATGAGTGGGCCAAAATTCCTCCAGGACGCTGTAAAAGCCTCATTGCACGTTATCGCAAACGCTTGGTTGCAGTTGTTGCTGCTAAGGGTGGCCCAACCAGTTATTAGGTTTAGGGGGCAATCACTTTTTCACACAGGGCCATGATGGTTTGGATTTTTTTTCACCTTTAATAATAAACACTTTCATTTACAAATTGAATTTTGTGTTTACTTGTGTTGTCCTTGACTATTGTTTAAATTGGTTTGATGTTCCGAAACACTTAAGTGTGACAAACATGCAAAGGAACAGGAAATGAGGAAGGGGCAAACACTTTTTCACACCACTGTATATATAGAATCACTCTTGATTTTTGATTGTCTCACAACACTTATATATATTTAGCGCAATATTATATATTTTCCAATTTTTTTCTCCATAGTGATATTTGATGGTGTTTTAGTTGCAGCTTTTCTTTTTTACTTTTCCCTAGCGCGATATTGTTTTTATTTTAATATTTACAATATATATACCGACTAGGGCTTCTCACCTTTTCTACTATGCAATCTTTTGGACACCTGACTAGATAATCTAGACTTATAGAGTTCATAGATTTATGGTATTGTCCATGCTCGGATGTGGGCATTTTTCTTTGGGGGTTTGGAGATATCCCCCCCCATGTTTTTCCTCCAGTTCCATCCCGATCTCCCTGTGATGTCACCGGTCTCTGGGAGGAGTTCTCACATCTCCTGATTCCCCCTACATATCTTTATACCACCACTCAACATCTGTAACCCAGCATGGAGGGGCTCAGTGAAGGTGGTGGTGAAGGTGTGGAGATGTCGGATCGGGTCACACAGATCATAAAAGGAGATCCGTCCGACCTCATAATCCAGATATATCCTGACTCTGTTACTGGAGATATTGGTGGGTAAGGGAACCTCATCACCATCATGTATCACCCCATAATAACTACCAGCTCTGTACAAACCCCAGGACTTGTTATTTTTTCCAATCCCTGACCGCCATCCTTCCCTGTCTATACTGGGGTAACACATCCCGACTCTCCATTTATCTGATCCCCCGACATCCACTTCCCAGTAATGTCTCCCTGAGGAGAAACTCTGACTGCTCAACACCTGATGCCAAAACTGAAATCTCTCTGTTGTTTTTGGGCGCTTCTGGTATTTATTAGACCTGGATACAGTTTTCCTGTCATCTGATATCTGTAGATAATTACCAGCTGTATTTACATCCAGTAATATGTCTGCAGCTCCCTGTATATAGAAGTATACATTTACCCCTCTTATTATATCAGATAATGTGTGTAATGTGTGTGATATCCCATCCACATCCAGACCCCCTCCATCATGGAGGAGCTCCTCATGTCTCTCTCTGTCCTCATTATCTCCATCCTCAGTATCACACAAGTCACCTGTGTCTGATTCCTGTAGGACAGTCAGTGGATCCGTCACGTTACACAGCTCCTCAATGTGACGCAACTTCCTGGACAGCTCCTCCTTCTTTATTTCCAGATCCCGGATGGAGATGGAGATCCGCTCTGCCCCCTCGGAGATTTCCCTCAGGACTCTCTTCTCCAGGTCTTCCAGACGTCTCCTGAGATCTCTAAACAGGGCAGTGACTCTCTCGGTGTCACCAGCTGCTTCTTCTTCTACTTTCCTCCTGTGTTCCTGCAGACTCTGGACTCTTTCCTCCATCTCCTCTCTCTTTGTCAGAAGTTTCTGCAGAACATTCCTCAGTGTCTCCTTCTTCTTCTCAGAAGCTTCATCTAGTGACTCCATCTCATGTTCTTTATGTCCTCCAATCATACAAGACACACAGATACAGGTCTCATCCTCAGTGCAGTAATACTCCAGGATCTTCTTATGGACGGAGCATTTCCTGCTCTCCATGGACAAGGTGGGGTCACATAAGACGTGTTCTGGGGACTTTTTGTGGACTCTCGGGTGTTTATCACACAGAGAAACCTCACAGAGCAGACAGGATCTAACAGCAGGTACAGGAGAGTCCACACAGTAAGTACAGAAGACCCCGGACTCCTCCTGATGTGGCTGAGCAGACAGGAAATTCTCCACTATGTTACGTAGTTTTATGTTCCTCTGCAGTGCAGGCCGATCCGGAAACTTCTCTTTGCATTCAGGACAGGAATATCCTCCAGACCCCCTCTGTGTATCCAGAACACGATCAATACAGACCCGGCAGAAGTTGTGACCACATCTCAGGTTTACAGGATCTGTATAAATGTTCAGACGGAACATTCCAGCTCAACTATCAGGTCAGCAGACGCCATCGCTGACAGCAGACGAGAGAAATAAAACTGAAAATCTCTGACACCGGAGAAGAATGCAGCTGGGGGGGGGGGGTCACTTCCTCCTACACAGGATGAGGCTGAGCCGTAGCTTCTGTAGTCATAGGATTAGTTGTATGAAGGGGCACAAATAATAAAAGGACCTCATTTAGAACAATGTAACTGTTCTGGAAAAATGCTCATTTTGTAATTCATACTCAATGCATCCATAGCCAGGGTACACTAGACAAGTGCCTCACATCTAGTGCTGTGTGCCCCAAGTCCTAGCACTGCCTTTACCTCCTGCCATTTCTTCTATTGTGCCACCTGTCAGACCTGCATTACAGCGACGCTGGAGTGCTTTGAAACTCCTCCTCAGCTTTATGCTGCAAGTCAGACAGGTGGGTGGAGACTGGAGCTGGCAGCTGCTTGTCCACCCACACTCAAACCTCTGAGAGTGCAGTGAGATCATATGCAGCTGCACACTGAGCCTATGGAAGGTAGACATGTACACGCTGGAAATTTTTTGATTTGTTTCATTTTGGATGCTTTAGTTAACTGAAGAATTTTGTTTCGTCATATTCGTTATGTCGAACCGATTCGTTTTTGGAATACGATTCATATCTTCGGCATTTGTTTTGTCTATTCCTTAGCCTGGGGGATTCAAAAATTTGCAATTTTTCCAAAAGATTGCTATATATTTGATATGTAGCAAAGTCACGGTTGGGGCCCTGAAGCCCAATGGTGACCTCCAGAGTTAAGGACAGCTGGCATCCTTCTCTGTAGAGTGGGTTACTAGGCATGGTGGGTGTAATGCAAAATGAACAGGTGGGTGACAGACACTTTTTGAATGCACAGAGATTTATTGGTTCTTAAACAGAACTGTGGGAGAGAGGGTTAGGGCCAGGACATCCTGACGTAGATACAATGTTATTTGGCACACTCCAAGACTTCTATAGGTACACAGCTATACAAGTGAAGGCCTCCGGCCTCCAGACACCACATCTGTATAAGCAGGATGCTGTCTCCTATGGCAACAATCTTGTAGTTGTTACTAACAGTAAAGGTATTCAACTATTTGCCACACAAACAGTTCTCTTTACCCCACACTCACTCATTGTGGGTTTTCGCTCAATGAGCTCACATGAAAACAAATAAATTGATCCAATTATAAATATTTTAAAATGTTTTATTATAGAACCATAAACCATTGTACTTTCCTTTAAACCATGAAATCAGGACTGGGGATATGGTGGGGAGGATCTTTGGGCTCATTCAAACCAAATATTCACCAATTCCAAAGAAATCAGTTAGCACCCAATGGAACATAGTTGTAGAGACTAGAGGTGTGGTTGATTCTTCCTTGGAGTTGGTGAATGTATTCTGTTGCTGAACCGTTTAAATATATGTAGCACCCTCGTCCTTAGAATAGGGTAACAGGTAAGTTTAGTTATGCTGGGTGGTAGCTGGCCTGGCTAAGTGGTAGTGTTTAAGTGTCAAATGACTTCTGTGCTAATTCCATTTGAATCTGGCCTTTCCCTTTTGTCAGTAGGTGGCACTGTTACTCTTGACATTGGTATGATGAGCTACAGTACATGCAAGTTATGGATAAACATACTTTTCTCAGCCAATTATATTTTCTGCGTTGCATGCTGGGAAAAGCTATTTAATAGAACAAAGTCAGGTGACCAAGTCAGGCTTCCTGCCCAGGGCTTCGGCCTGAGTGGATGTGTATATAGCTCCTGGCTGCTAGGCCCGAAGCCTGAGGCCTATCCAGGTGGCTGCCAGCTGCTAGGCCTGCCAAGGCCTATCCGGGTGTTCAAGTTCCTGATGAGGAAAGGCTGCCAAAGATCCAGAAACAATTCTAGAGGGATGGAGTTCTAAGGCAGCAGCAGAGGGGACTTTTCATGAGCTGGAGGCTATGAAATGGCTGGGGGGACGTCAGAGAGAACTCATCCAATGGAATCGGTGTATGAAGATGTGAGTAAAGTTCATTTACTAGAGGAGACAGCCTGTCCTACAAAGTACAGATTTGCTGGTTCAAAGGTTTCTTTTTCCTGTACTGCCTAATGTCACCTATTATTGTCTAAGGAGTTTGCCAATCTGCCTGTTGCTGATCGTTATTAAGGGTGCCCTATCCCCTCCCACATTTTTCCTGTTCTATTGTTTAAAGCATAAAAGTGACTGGCACCTAATTTCTTTCTTATTCATCACCCATCATGCCCACAATCCTGCACCCGGAGAATGTAAGTAAGCTATCCCTACCCCAGTAATTACCATCAGGCTCCAGGAAAATTGGGGTAGGCGCTACATCTGGCTCTCAACGTGAGGCAAAGCATTATTTTTGTGGTAATCGCCCCTAGCAATGGACTACAATCACACAGGAATTTTGTTTGGCTCCGTGGGAGAGTGGCAAGTAATGTTCGTGTACCTGAGAGACTGTGCTGTTGTTCTTGTAAATGACGTGGGGAAGAGCCTAATTGTCTTTATGCTCATGGGAGAGTGTCAGCCTGGTCTTTTGTCACTTTACACCAGTGCTGAGGGGGTTAAGGCAGACTCCATAACAGCTTTAGCACGTTGCTGGAAGAAAGAGGCATGCTCTCAAGTTTCTGCTGAGCAGCCGGACCAATCCTTTGGCAGGGGGAGGAGTCACTGCTCTGCAGAGGAGGGCAAGCGGTCGGACGTGTCACCATCTTGGATCCGCATGCTGAGAGACAGAGAAGCAAGTATGGTGTATCCTGGAGTTTCCAGTGCTGATTGGAAAATCTTTACACCAGAGTGCGCTTTATCCATAATGGTAACCTGGCACTCTACATGGCAGGAGGCTACGAAGCAATTGGGCTGCTATGTTTCGAGTGCTCAGTACTGGCTACCAATATCCGGCCCTGGATCATCTGCGGCCACTGCAGGGAATGGCTACTGGAGGTAGTCTTGTCAGCCTTATCGCCATGGGCATTGCAAGTAGATTGGGGAAATTGTGTTGCTATTGCTGCATTGGAACCAGCTTCAGTTGTAGCTGCCACGGCTGTTCTGTCCACTAAAGTATCCTCTTCTACAACCAAGGCTATTGCACCTGCCAGCATCACCGCCCATGCAGTGGAAGTGTCAGTTCCCAATGCCACCGTTCTGTGTAAGTCCTTTGTGGTCACCAATGACCCTGTTCAGGTGCCCGTATCTACTGCAACCATGCCCACTATAAAGCCAGGTGCCTCAGTGACCTTCCACGGCCGAGGTCACGTAAATTCCCTGATGATGGAGCCTCACAGGGAGAAAACTACGGAACCCTGTAACCCAGATGTGAATGAGGGTTGTGTGCCTGTTGGGGCAGTGAAACCCATAGCCACAAAGGGAGCCGAGTCAGGAAAGACTGTCACTGTGTGTTTGAGGCCTAACCTACTCCCGGCTGAAGAGTTCTCCACAGAGTCAGACTCTGATATATTGTTTGATGGAATCTCTGAGTTGTTCTCTGACACTGTGATCACAGTGATCCTGAGCAGCAGAGCCTATAGAGGAGGATTCACCTACCTTTACCTCCAGTAATAAGCCTGAACCATCCACCTCCACCTCTCCTGTTCATGCGTTGTTTCAGGCAAGGAAAGGGTCGCACAGGTGACGCCGCTGGAAAAAGGGATGACGCCGGAGAGATTGGTAAGGATGTTACCTTTTCTAAGTAGGTATCCCGATAGGGCGGCGGCGCATTTGTTAGAAGTTCATTTTAGGATTCTGAGTACAGTGCGGGAGGTCCCGCTGGTCTTGGAAAATTTGCGGTCAGCACGCCTTCATCAGGAGGTGGTGTCAGCCAAGTTGGCCAAGGAAGTGGCCTTAGGGCGAATAGCGGGCCCGTTTGTTGGTCTGCCGATGCTGGGTTTAGTTGTTTCCCCATTGGGAGTTGTACCAAAAAAGGAGCCGGGTCAATACAGGATGATTCATCATCTGTCTTACCCAAAAGGCGGCTTGGTAAACGATGGAATTGACCCACAGGTATGTGCGGTTACCTATACATCATTCGATGCGGCCGTCTCGTGGGTTCGAAAATACGGACGGGGGTCACTTATGGCCAAAACCGACGTGGAGCCGGCATTCAGGTTGTTACTGGTGCATCCCGAAAGCATGTACTTGTTAGGTTGTTGTTGGCAGGGGTCGTATTTTGTAGACCATTGCCTGCCGATGGGCTGTTCAATTTCTTGCGCGTTTTTTGAGGCTTTTAGCTCATTTTTCGAGTGGATCGTTGCAGGGGTTAGTTCAATTATTCATTATTTTGATGATTTTTTGTGTATAGGCCCGCCGGGTTCTCGATGTTGTGGACTCTTGCTGGGGACGGTGCAGCACTTGGCTGAGAGGTTCGGGATCCCCACTGTCAGCGGACAAGACGGAGGGCCCCAAATCTTAGCTGGTTTTCCTAGGTATAACTATCGATTCCATGGCCATGGAGTGTAGATTGCCAGAGGATAAGCTGGTGGCCTAGCGACAGGAGGTGAGTATGGCAAGTGTTAGGCGAAAACTTTGAAGATAGTACAATCGTTATTGGGCAAATTAAATTTTGCCTGCAGAATCATTCCCATGGGACGCATTTTCTGCCGACGATTGGTGGCTTCCACCGCAGGAGTGTGGGTGCCGAATCACTTCATATGACTGACTAGGGAGTTGCAGGAAGACCTGAAGATTTGGGATTCCTTTTTGGCATCCTTTAATGGGAGGTCAGTGTGGCAGGTGGGACCGGTCAGCAATGCGGACCTGGTCTTGTTCACGGACGCAGCAGGATCGGGTGGATACGGCACGTATTGCCAGGGTAAGTGGAGTGCGGGCCCCTGGCCAAGGTGTTGGAAAGAGGCAGGTTTCCTCCGGAATTTAGTTTTGGTGGAACTCTTTCCCATCATTCTAGCAGTGGAGCTATGGGGGGAAGAGTTACGTAACAAGAAGGTGCGGTTTAACTGTGACAATATGGAGGTGGTTGGGGCAATTAACAACATCTCGGCCTCTTCTCCTCCCGTAATAAGATTGTTATGATGACTGGTGCTCAGTTGTTTGCACATAAATGCGTTTGTGTATGCAGTTCATATCCCTATGGTCGACAACAAACTAGCGGATGCTTTGTCTCATTTCCAGTGGGAAGAATTTCGTGAGCTGGCATCGGAAGCAAATCGGGGGGGGGAGCCATGCCTGCCGGAGTTGTGAAAAGTTGTGCTGGAGTCGCCGCAGGATTGATAGTCCCTCAGCGCTGGAAAGTGAAAGGCCTATCAGAAAGTATGGCAGGAGTGGTTGGGTCTGGTGGAAGAGGTAGGAGGGTCGGAGGACCCGGAAGAGATACAAACATGGGCTTTGTGTTTTATCTGTCACAACTATTCCATCGGAGGTTCTGGGGCTGCGATGGGAAAAAAAGATGGCTGCTCTAGCCTTTTTGTTTCAATTGGAAGGTCATAGGGATTTTACAAAATCTTTTATGATCCGCAGGGCATTAAAGGGTTATAGTAGGGGATCCCACAAAAAAGACTTTAGGCACCCTGTGTCCTTTGCGGTGTTGGGGTAGATTTTGGCATGCTTGGGGAAGGTGTGCTCGTCCGTTTTTGAGCAAATACTGTTTCGGACGGCATTTGTGCTGGCGTTTTTCGAGGTCTTCAGAATCAACGAGCTGGTTTCGCCGTCAAAGCGGTTGGCAGGTGGTTTGCATCTGAATCTGGATCAGGAAGTCAAAAATGGATCAGGAGGGGAAAGGAGTCGGGGTGGAATTGTTCAGGGGGCTGGACAACCAGTTTTGTCCAGTTAAGGTTGTGCGGCAACTTATGGCGATTCGCCCGCCGGGGGAAGGGGCGTTGTTGGTTCACCGGGATGGATCGTGCCTATCTAGATTTCAGTTCTCGCCAGTTTTTAGAAAATGTTTAAAAGCGGTTGGTCTCCCTCTGGGGGAATATGCAGCCCACTCTTTCAGGATTGGGGCAGCTACAGAAGCCGCTCGGTGGGAACTTCCGATGGAAGTCATAAAGAAGATTGGTAGATGGGAATCAACTAGGTATAAATTGTATGTTAGGCCACATTTACTGTGATTCTTATCTTGTCTCATGTACGTTTTATTTGCTGTTGTTTTGGGATAGTGGTTGGGCTTTTGAATTTTTTGGATACTGGGACATTCGTATGTTTTTTGGGGGGTGAGAAGGGCGGATGTCAGGCCAGATGGGAGGCAGCTCAGGGTGACCAGGGAGGAAGGCATGGTTAGATGGATCGGGATTCCGGGCATAATGTGGCACAAGGTAGTCCCTGAGGTCCATCGTTTTTCCAGGTTGGACAGGTCCCCTGGTGCTTCATGTTGGGGGCAACGATTTAGGGATTAGGCCCATGCGGCAGGTCATAAAGGACATCCAGTGGGATTTTTTGAGGCTGCTCACAGCCTTTCCGGACATGATAGTAAGACAGTAGTGTGGTCCGATATAGTGGCCCGCATGTCCTGGAGGAGGGCTCGTTCATGTGAGAAGCTGAACAAAACCAGGATAAAAGTGAGCAAGGAAGTGGGAAGGTTCGTATGCCCAAAATGGAGGTGTCGTTATTCGGCATTGGGAATTGGAGGTGGACACTTGGAGGTACTTGAGAGGTGACAGGGTTCATTTGAACCCGGTTGGGATTGACCTTTGGGCATTAGGGCTGGAGGATGGTATACATAGGGCATTGTTGGCGTGGTGGCGGCCATAAGTGTAAGGTTTCACACTTGCGCCACGGTGGCATTGGGTCCTCGACAACAGGTACATATATATGGAGATATATATAGAAAACATGGGCACTTGAAAAGGTTGGGACCCATCCCAGGTATGGAGTCATCCTGGTTGGTCTGGTGTCAGTCCGGATTAACGGCTAATAAGTTATGGTGGTCTGTGGTCAGTTAGCGAGTCCTCGAGGAAAGTTGGCGGCTGGAGACAGATGCTAACAAAAGGGATAACAGGCTCAAAAAGTAATAAGGGGTCGTCAGGGACCAGCAGCCAATTACTTGTTTTTTTTGTAGCTGGAATATTTTAAATGTTTTACAATTGTTGAAAATATTTAAAATAAAATTGACAGTTTTTATTGGTTTTGTTAATAAAGGCTGTTAAGGCCATTTACATCCAAGCAGGTGTCCGTGTATTCATTTAGTACAACAGTAAGTGCCTGCATGTATTGGTGGGGCAGTAAAGTATCTGGCTACCCTAGTCAAGTCATTGCCACTCTACAGTGGAACTCTGTAATGTTACTTCAATACCTAAGGAGAATACCTGTCGGACTTTGGTGTGACAGAGCCAGCAAGATTGTTCACACTAAAGTTTGTACCTACTGAACTTTGGAGATACAGAGGCAGTATGATTCTTCAAAGAGATGACTTTGTGTTGGTGCACAAAAAAAAAATTCCCATTGGACTCTGGGGTTACAGAGACAATGTTATATTCTAGTTAGGTAGTCAGGTAGGCTGTGCTTTTGTGGACTGTTTACATCTGAAACCTATACAGTAGTACATGATCTGTGAAGTATTCAAGAGACTTTTTGTTTTACTACCACTAGACGGCAGCAAAGGAGCCAATCTGAGTGAACAGTAAATGTGTTATTCTCTTACAGTGGAGGGCCACCCTAAAAAAAAATAAAAAAAAAAAAATTTGAAAAAAAAATGTTAATTTACCAGAAACCCCTGTTGCTAGGCAGTCTTCCTAATCTGCCTCTTCCTACTCCGCAGTGATCTTCAGTCTTCTCTCCTCCTTGCGTAGTCTTCTGGGGAAGGTGGTGCGGTGTGTTCTGGGAACTGTGTGTGCCCCAGAACACAGCACACTACATTCACAAAGCGCCACACGACTCGCGCATGCTCAGTAGGAAACGGGCAGTGAAGCCGCAAGGCTCCACTGCCTGTTTCCCTTAGGGAAGATGGCGATGCCGGGACACGATACGAGGGACGTATCGGCCTCGGGGGGGGGGGGGGGGGGGGCGACATCGCAGGTGCCCTGGACAGATAAGTGTCCTTATTAAAAGTCAGCAGCTACAGTGTTTGTAGCTGCTGACTTTTAAAAATGTATTTTTTCTGCTGGAACACCCCTTTAAGTAAACGTTTGAAAGTTCCAATACATAGATAGGATGTGTATATTCTTCTTAGAAGGAGGTGTTACTCTCTATGGCAGGGGTAGGCAACCTTTTGAGCACAGTGTGCCGAAAAATGTTTTCAAAGAAACTGAGCATGCCGATTTTATAACCAAAAAATGTCAACTTCACACTCTCAATCATGAAAAGGATTTTTTATAAAGTAAATGCTGTAAACTACTTTAGTCATGAGAAATTAACATCCTGCATTCTCATGCCTCAGATCAGCCCCGATTCATGCACCTTCACACCTCAGATCACTGTCCCCCCTGCTCAGCTGCCCCACCACTGCCCCCCCGCCCATCTTCCCCACCACTGTAACATCCTGCTCAGCTGCCCCACCACTGTACCACCCTGTTCATCTGCCCCACCAATGTACCCCCTTTCTCATCTGCCCCACCACTGTACCCAATTTCTCATCTGCCCCACCACTGTAACCCCCTGCTCATCTGTCCCACCACTGTACCACCCTGCTCATCTGTCCCACCACTGTACCACCCTGCTCTTCTGTCCCACCACTGTACCACCCTGCTCTTCAGTCCCACCACCGTAACTCCCCTGCTCATCTGTCCCACCACTGTACCACCCCGCTCATCTGTCCCACCACTGTACTACCCCGCTCATCTGTCCCACCACTGTACCACCCTCTTCATCTGTCCCACCACTGTACCACCCTGCTCTTCAGTCCCACCACCGTAACTCCCCTGCTCATCTGTCCCACCACTGTACCACCCCGCTCATCTGTCCCACCACTGTACTACCCCGCTCATCTGTCCCACCACTGTACCACCCTCTTCATCTGTCCCACCACTGTACCACCCCCGCTCATCTGTCCCACCACTGTACCACCCTGCTCTTCTGTCCCACCACTGTACCACCCCGCTTTTCTGTTCCAACACTGCACCACCCTGCACTTCTGTCCCACCACTGTAACCCCCATTCTCATCTGCCCCACCACTGTACCCCCCTGCACATCTGCTCCACCGCCGTACCCCCATGCTCTTCTGTCTCACTACCGAATCACCTTCTCATCTGTCCTAACACTAAAATTATCTGCTCATCTGCCCCACAACTGTAACCCCCTTTCTCATCTGCCCCACCACTGTACCTACTGCACATCTGTCCTTCCACTGTACCCCCTGCTCTTCTGCCCCACCACTGTAACCCCCTGCTCATGTGTTCCATCAATGTACCTCCTTTATCCTTTGTAAAACCCTGCTCCTCTGCCCCACCCCTGTAACCCCCTGCTCATCTGCCCCACCAATGTAACCCCCTGCTCATCTGTCCCACCACGGTACCACCCTGCTCATCTGTCCCACCACTGTACCACCCTGCTCTTCTGTTCCACCACTATACCACCCTGCTCATCTGTCCCACCACTGTACCACCCTGCTCATCTGTTCCACCACTGTACCACCCTGCTCATCTGTTCCACCACTGTACCACCCTGCTCTTCTGTCCCACCACCGTAACTCCCCTGCTCATCTGTCCCACCACTGTACCACCCCGCTCTTCTGTCCCACCACTGTACCACCCCGCTCATCTGTCCCACCACTGTACCACCCCGCTCATCTGTCCCACCACTGTACCACCCTGCTCTTCTGTCCCACCACTGTACCACCCTGCTCTTCTGTCCCACCACTGTACCACCCCGCTTTTCTGTTCCAACACTACACCACCCTGCACTTCTGTCCCACCACTGTAACCCCCATTCTCATCTGCCCCACCACTGTACCCCCCTGCACATCTGCTCCACCGCCGTACCCCCATGCTCTTCTGTCTCACTACCGAATCACCTTCTCATCTGTCCTAACACTAAAATTATCTGCTCATCTGCCCCACAACTGTAACCACCTTTCTCATCTGCCCCACCACTGTACCTAATGCACATCTGTCCTTCCACTGTACCCCCTGCTCTTCTGCCCCACCACTGTAACCCCCTGCTCATGTGTTCCATCAATGTACCTCCTTTATCCTTTGTAAACCCCTGCTCCTCTGGCCCACCCCTGTAACCCCCTGCTCATCTGTCACATCAATGTACCTCCTTTCTCCTCTGCCCCAACACTGAACCCCCCTGCTCAGCTTTCCCACCAGTGTAACCCCCTTATCATCTGGCCCAACACTGAACCCCCCTCCGCTCATCTGCCCCATCACTGTACCTCCCTGCTTTTCTGTCCTACCGCTAAACCCCCTTCTCATCCCTTCGCCCACTGTACCTCCTGCACATCTGCCCTACCACTGTACCCCCTTGCTCTTTTGACCCACCACTGCAACCCCCAAGCTCATCTGCCCCATCAATGTACCCCCTTTTCTCATCTGCCCCACCACTGTACCTCTCTGCACATCTGCTCCACCGCCATATTATCATACTCTTCTTTCTCACTGCTAAATCACCTTCTCATCTGTCCTAACAGCGAACCCATCTGCTCATCTGCCCCACCACTGTAACCCGCTTTCTCATCTGCCCCACCAATTTACCTTCTGCACATCTGTCTCACCACTGTACCCCCCTGCTCTTCTGCCCCACCTCTGTTCCCCTGCTCTTCCGCTCCACCTCTGTAACCCCCTGCTCATCTGTCCCTCCAATACACCACCTTTCACATCTGCCCCACTGCTCTACCCCCCTGCTTTTCTGGCCCACCACTGAACCCCCTGCTCATCTGGTCCAACACTGATCCCCCTGCTCATCTAGTCTAATGCTGTACCCCCCTGCTCTTTTGTCCCCTTCTGTCCCACTGCTGAACCCCCTTCTCATCTCTTCCACCACTGTACCTCCCTGCACATCTGCCCCAACACTGTACCCTCCTGCTCATTTTCCCCACCGCTGTAGCCTCCTTCTCATCTGCTCCACCACTGTACCCTCTTTTCATCTACGATATGCGTGATATTCAGAGTGGTCAAAGGAAGCAGAGTTGAGACACATCTACCTGTCCTGGCACACTCATCCTGCTGATCCACCTCTCGCATCCAGCCCACGTGCTTGTATGTGATGTATGGGATGTATGAGATGTATGGGATGCTGTATGGGATGTATGTGATGTATGTGATGTCAAGCATCTGGAATGGATGCGCAATGATGAGCTTAGGTCAGGGGCATTTTCTGAAAGCAGTGGGCCTGTGTGCAGGATCATAAGTTGGGCCCCCGCAGCTGTGAAAAAATGTGTCGCTCTGCGCCACAGGAAAAGTTAGGTGTGATTTTCATTGTGCTGAATACTGGCTGTGGCTTAAAGAGACACAGAGTGCCGGGGGTTCAGTAGTAAGTGACACAAAGGTTCAAGAATAATTTCAACAAGTTCCCAGAAGCTCAACATCAATTCCACAAACTGTCACCTGATTGTGGTTTTCTCAATCACAGCGAAATCCCATATTTCTGAGATTGGTAGTGGCAACCAAGCAAGTCATCTTCCTCCAGATTGTGGACAGGGCTAGCAGGACTGTGATTGGCTTTATTAGTGGCCAATGACAGTCCTCCTCCTGGAAACAGGGACTGTCCCCATTAGCAGAACTACACCCAATCTCTTCCTCATCACAAAAGCTGACGATCACAGCTACAGCAAAGATAGAGATCCAAACAATGTTTCCCATCTTTTACAATGTGTGGGGGCACAGTGCCTCCCCCTCAGTGCAGGGGTGGTATGGGGAATTCTGAAATTGGAGTGCATTAGTGTCTGACTGACTGCTCCACTGATGGAGAGGGAGTCAAGTGCCGGAAAAAGGGGCTTTGTGTGCTGCTTGTGGCACCATTGCCGGGGGTTGAATGCCCCTGCTCTAGGGAGTAGATCCTGCTTTATACTGTTGATATTTCATTGTATAGTTGATTGCTAGGACTATAGAGTATAATAAAAATATACTATTGTGAGTATACCTTATACACTCTTGTCTTCCTTGGCTGAGAGCGGACAATGTTCTAAATAGATATGTGTAATGTATAGTGATAATACTTATCTTCTTTGGCTGAGGACAGACAGCATTTCAAACAAATACATACATTTTTGCTGTAGGATAGATATTACTATAGTGGTAGATATAGTATAGTATGTTGTTGAGATGTTCTATTTCCATATTGCATTTCTATACATTGCGTCCTCCTTGGCTAAAGAGAGACAGTGTCTTAAATTGGTTTAACAACCAATATTTTCTTTTAATTATCGTATAGTATATTAGATAGACAGTTAGGATGTGATGTCATTCTGTAATGTCATTGCTTTATTGCATGTTCACCTGTTTTCATGTGGAATGCCACCCATACTTGTACTTCAAAGTTTAACCTTTCCTTTACCCCTTCCCATCCACTTTTTTGCCAGGACATCCACTCTCAGGCTTGAGAGCAATTTTTATTTTTGCAGACTCCGAGGACGTAGTCTCCTTGGCTGGGTGAGAGTGTAGCACCCCCTGCCTAAAAGTAGGGCTAATGGTAAATTTAGTTATGCTGGGTGGTAACCAGCCTGGCTAATTTGTAATACTTAAGTGTTAAATTCTTCTGTTCAGTTGTGGCTTCTCCCTTTTGTCAGTAGGTGGCACTGTTGCCTTTGACATTGGTATGATGAGCTACAATATACGCAAGTTATGGATAAGCATACTTTTCCCAGCCAATCATATTTGCTGCTTTGCATGCTAGGAAAGGTTGTTTAATGGACAGAAGTCAGCTGATCATCAGTCTTCCCACCCAGGGCTTCGGCCTGGGTGGATGTGTGTACAGTTCCTGGCTGCTAGGCCTGAAGCCTGAGGCCTATCCAGGTGGCTGCCTACTGCTAGGCCTATCCAGGTGCTCAAGTTTATGCAGAGGAAAGCCTGCCAGAGGGATAGAGTTCTAAGGAAGCACCAGAGGGGATATTTCATGAGCTGGAGGCTATGAAATATCTGGGAGGGCTTCAGAGAGAACTCATCCAAGGGAATCGGTGTATGAAGCTGTGAGTAAAGTTCAGTTACTAGAGGAGATTATTCCTGTACTGCTGTCTGCCTTATCTCACCTATTTTTGTCTAAGGAGTTTGCCAGTCTGCCTGTTGTTGATCGTTACTAAGGGTGTGCCGTGCCCTTTTCCCCTCTCTCCCACATTTTTCCTGTTTGAGAAATAAACTTCTCTCTTGTTTAAAGCATAAAAGTGACTGGCGCCCAATTTCTTTCTTGTTCATCGCTCACCATGCCCCCAAACCTGCACCCTGACAATGTATGTCAGGTATATCTACCCCCGGTAGTCACCATCAGACTCCCGGAAAAATGGGGTAGGCGCTACAGTACCATAAACCATTAAACTTTCCTTCAAATCATGAAATCAGGACTGAGGATATGGTTCGGGGACCTTTGGACTCACCCACCCTGAATATTTACCAATTGCACAAAAGCAGTATCCACACTCAGAATTCCAGTCTGACAATCAACTTTATTGATACAACACCATCTGCACAAATTATAGAGACTAGAGGTGTGGTTGTTACTTCTTGGAGTTGGTGAATGTATTCTGTTGCTGAACCTTTTTCATTATATAATGATTATATTCAGGTCTTAGTAAAAAATGTAAAAAAAAATGTATTCCAGGCACATATAAAATATTGTTTATGAATATTTCACATTTACCAAGTGCACACAGCATTTGGTGCTATTGGGTCAGTTCTCCAGAACTCCTCCATTTACTGACTTATGTGCTGTGAAGTCTGTAATTTGATCTCCTGACATTCAGGCTACTCACAGCTGGATGATTCAGAGGAAGGACATGCCCACCTCCCCGCCGCTCTCGATCATGGGTGCTTAACCTGTGGCCCTCCAGCGGTTGCAGAAACTACCAGTCCCATCATGCCTCTGCCTTTGGGAGTCATGCTTGTAACTGTCGGCCTTGCAATGCCTCATAGCTCCGCAACAGCTGGAGGGCCACAGGTTGGGCACCCATGCTCTAGATCATGGGTCTTCAAACTATAGCCCTCCAGTTGTTCAGGAACTACAATTCCCATCATGCCTAGTCATGTCTGTGAATGTCAGAGTTTTACAATGCCTCATGGGATGTGTAGTTTCACAACAGCTGAAGGGCCGTAGTTTGAGGATCCCTGCTCTAGATCAAAGATCTCCAAACTATGGCCCTCCAGCTGTTGTGGAATTACATGTCCCATGAGGTATTGTGAAACTCTGACATTCACAGACATGGCTAGACATGATGGGAATTGTAGTTCCTGAATAACTGGAGGGCCATAATTTGGAGACCTCTGCCTCTAGTTCATACAGCTTTGTGTGGAGGATCAATGAGAGAGAGACAACACAAAAAAGTCAGCAGCTGCCGCTGGTCTGTCTGATCGGAAAGCCCAGAGTGCCTAGTGACACCGTGCCTTGTCATCAATGGAAATATTTTTACCAGTATATATATACAAGTTATAGAAAAAAAGTGACAAGATTATTTATAAATGCAGTGTGATCACTGTGATGGGATAGGATGTGGTCACCTCCCCTCTCTTTCCTCCTCCTATTCCATGTACACTGAGGAGTGGTGTCGGTGTCACTGTTAGCAGCACTGAAGTGTATGTCACTGTACAGCATGTTCTTCAATCTCCTCCTCGGCTTCCCCACCGATCGGTGAGTGTGATATTCTACAGAAACTCCTCATACATTATGTAAAACACATGAGACCGGAGAACATGCAAGACAGCAACGTCCATCGCAGTCCTGTCGACACCGACACGACATTGACACCACTCTCAGTGTACATGGATTAGGAGGAGGGAAGAGAGGAGAGGTGACCATATCCTATCCCATCACAGCGACCGCACTGCATCCTCCGAATCTGATCATTGCTGCCACCCAACACAGAGAGACCACATGTGGGGGAGGGACAGAGAGTGGGGAGGAAAGGTTACCAGTGTCAATCTTCTTGTCCTAGTGACTGTCCAATAGAAGTGACTCCAGGAGTCAGTTAGTTATCCTTTCACCAATCTCATTCCCCCCCCCCTCTCTTCCTGTGACGTCACCAGTCTCTGGACAGAGTTCTCACATTTACTAATCCCTACCACACATCTTTATACAACCTCTCCATACATATATCCCAGCATGGAGGGGCTCAGTGAAGGTGGTGGTGAAGGTGTGGAGATGTCGGATCGGGTCACACAGATCATAAAAGGAGATCCGCCCGGCCTCATAATCCAGATATATCCTGACTCTGTTACTGGAGAGATTGGTGGGTAAGAGGACCCCTTTACTGTCATGTATCATCCCATACTGATTATCGTCCCTGTACAAACCCCAGGACTTGTAATTATTTCCAATCCCTGACTCCTCTCCTCTCCTGTCTATACTGGGGTAACACATCCCGACTCTCCAGTAATCTGATCCCCCGACATCCACTTCCCAGTAATGTCTCCCTGAGGAGAAACCCCGACTGCTCAACACCTGAGACCAATACTGGAATCTCTCTGGTCTTTCTGGACGATTCTGTTTTCTATGTGACTTGGATACAGTTTTCCTGTCATCTGATATATGTAACTTATTATTAGCTGTGTTTACATCCAGTAATATGTCTGCAGCTCCCTGTATATAGGAGGATACATTTACCCCTCTTATTATATCAGATAATGTGTGTAATGTGTGTGATATCCCATCCACATCCAGACCCCCTCCATCATGGAGGAGCTCCTCATGTCTCTCTCTGTCCTCATTATCTCCATCCTCAGTATCACACAAGTCACCTGTGTCTGATTCCTGTAAGACAGTCAGTGGATCCGTCACGTTACACAGCTCCTCAATGTGACGCAACTTCCTGGACAGCTCCTCCTTCTTTATTTCCAGATCCCGGATGGAGATGGAGATCCGCTCTGCCCTCCCGGAGATTTCCCTCAGGATTCTCTTCTCCAGGTCTTCCAGACGTCTCTTGAGATCTCTAAACAGGACAGTGACTCTCTCGGTGTCACCAGCTGCTTCTTCTTCTACTTTCCTCCTGTGTTCCTGCAGACTCTGGACTCTTTCCTCCATCTCCTCTCTCTTTGTCAGAAGTTTCTGCAGAACATTCCTTAGTGTCTCCTTCTTCTTCTCAGAAGCCTCATTCACTGACTCCATCTTATGTCCTATGTGTCCTCCAATCACACACAACATACAGGCACAGGTATTATCCTCAGTGCAGTAATACTCCAGGATCTTCTTATGGAGGGAGCATTTCCTGCTCTCCATGGACAAGGTGGGGTCACATAAGATGTGTTCTGGAGACTTTTTGTGGACTTTCAGGTGTTTATCACACAGAGAAGCCTCACAGCGCAGACAGGATCTAACAGCAGGCGCAGGATAGTCCACACAGTAAGTACAGAAGACCCCAGACTCCTCCTGATGTGGCCGAGCAGACAGGAAATTCTCCACTATGTTATGTAGTGTTATGTTCCTCTGCAGTGCAGGCCGATCCTGGAACGTCTCTCTGCAGTCAGGACAGGAATATCCTCCAGACCCCCCCTGTGTATCCAGCACACGATCAATACAGACCCGGCAGAAGTTGTGTCCACATCTCAGCATTACAGGATCTATATAAATGTTCAGACAGACGGAACATTCCAACTCAGCTCTCAGATCAACAGACGCCATTGCTGACAGCAGAAGAAAGAAATGAAACTGAAAGTATATGATACCGGGGAAGAATGCAGTTGGGTGTGGGGGGGGGTCACATCCTCCTACACAGGGTGAGGCTGGGCTGTGACTTCTGTATTCATAGGATTAGCTATGTGAAGGGACACAGATAATAAGAGGGCCTCATTAAGAGCGATGTACTTGTTCTGGAAAAAATCTCATCTTCTACATCATACCCACTGTGTCCATATAAGCAGGGGCATACAGTGCCTTGTGAAAGTATTCGGCCCCCTTGAACTTTTCAACCTTTTGCCACATTTCAGGCTTCAAACATAAAGATATAAAATTTTAATTTTTTGTGAAGAATCACCAACAAGTGGGACACAATTGTGAAGTGGAACGAAATCTATTGGATATTTTAAACTTTTTTAACTAATAAAAAAAAGAAATGTGGTGCGTGCAAAATTATTCGGCCCCTTTACTTTCAGTGCAGCAAACTCACTCCAGAAGTTCAGCGAGGACCTCTGAATGATCCAATGTTGTCCTAAATGACTGATGGTGATAAATAGAATCCACCTGTGTGTAATCAAGTCTCTGTATAAATGTGTATGTGCCATGTGTATTTGGGGGGTGTCATTTGTGGTATACACATGCCATGTGAGAGAAATAACCTATTACAATGACAATTTTGTGAAAAAAAATCTTAATTTTGCAAAGAATTGTGGGAAGTAATGACAACATCAAAAAGCTCACCCTGCCTCTTACTAAATACCTTGGAATGTCTACTTTCAAAAATTAGGTCATTTGGGGGGTATTTGTACTTTCCTGGCTTGTTCGGGTCACGAGAAATGAGATCGGCCACCAGTACATCAGATGTGATTCATTTTTTATGATTTGCACCACAGCTTGTAGACTCTCTAACTTCCACAAAGACCAAATAATA
Organism: Lithobates pipiens; assembly: GCF_037356315.1. Lineage (NCBI taxonomy): Eukaryota > Metazoa > Chordata > Amphibia > Anura > Ranidae > Lithobates > Lithobates pipiens. The sequence continues at coordinate 642,931,415 of NW_027507903.1, forward strand.
TCCACTCATTTGGGTTATTTTTTACCAAAGACATGTAGCAGTATAAACTGTGGCCAAAATTTATGAAGAAAAATTAATGATTTGCAAAATTTTATCACAGAAACGAAGAAAAATATTTTTTTTTCAAAATGTTCGGTCTTTTTTCATTTATAGTGCAAAAAAATAAAAAACCCAGAGGTGATCAAATACCACCAAAAGAAAGCTCTATTTGTGGGAAAAAAAGGGACAAAAAATAATTTGGGTACAGTGTTACATGACTGAGTAATTGTCATTCAAAGTGTGAGAGTACCGAAAGCTGAAAATTGGTCTGGTCACGAGGGGGGTTTAAGTGCCCAGTTGTCAAGTGGTTAAAGTTTTGCACCCCTTGGCAAGCGGAGCAAGGTATGCAGTAAAAGGTGCATTGTCATTTTATATGTTTTTAGGCATAATTTGAGTCTATGATGTTAGTTAAAAGATATGCTGTAGACAATCCACATGCTTGAACATATATTCATGCTTTCTTAAATGTTTAATGTTAATTTAGATACATTTGTATAGATAATGGAACACCAATTTGTAACTCCACAGTTGTAATTCTGTTGTAACCCCTTTTGGTGATCTCTGTAAACAAATGTATTGTATGTCATTTTACAGTTTTACGGTGTATATGGTGCAAATGGTACAAATGGCACTTAAAGTGTTTAAGGAGTCAAAAGATTAACCTCTGTGGTGTTCAACCTTAACCACTTCCAGCGCACGACGATGTACGTCGACAGAATGGCACGGGCAGGCAAATTGGCTTACAGGTACGTCCAATATTCAATACCGCCCTGCCGGCGGCGGCGCGCTCCCGCGCTGGTCAGGACCCCCGTGAGTCCGGTCGCGGCACCCGCGGACTCGATCGCCGCGGGCATCCCCGCGATCGTCTCACGGAGCGGCCGAATGGAGGAAATGCTGTGTAAACAACATTTCTCCATTCTGCCTAGCAACTAGTGACGCTGATCTCTGCTCCATGTGATTGGAGCAGAGATCAGTGTTCACTAAATGAAAGCCCAACCCCCCCACAGTTAGTAACACACCCCTAGGAACACTTAACCCCTACACTGCCACCCACTGGTTAACCCTTTCACTGCCAGTGTCATTTACACAGGAATCACTGCATTTATATAGCAGTGATTACTGTATAAATGACAATGGTCCCAAAAATGTGTCAAAAATGTCCGATGGGTCCCCCACAATGTCGCAGTCACAATAAAAATCGCTGATCGCTGCCATTACTAGTAAAAAAAAAAATTATAAAAAATTATTAATAAAAATGCTATAAAACTATCCCTATTTTGTAAACGCTATAACTTTTGTGTAAACCAATCAATAATCGCTTATTGCAATTTTTTTTACCAAAAATATGTAGAAGAATACGTATCGGCCTAAACTGAGGGAAAAAATTTTTTTTTTATATATTTTTGGGGTATATTTATTATAACAAAAAGTAAAAAATAATGCGTTTTTTTTCAAAATTGTCTCTCTATTTTTGGTTATAGCGCAAAAAATAAAAACCGCAGGGGTGATCAAATACCACCAAAAGAAAGCTCTATTTGTGGGAAAAAAAAGGACGTCAATTTTGTTTGGGAGCCACGCCGCACGACCGCGCAATTGTCAGTTAAAGCGACGCAGTGCCGAATTGCAAAAAGGGGTCTGGTCTTTGACCAGCAAATTGGTCCGGTCTGCAAGTGGTTAATGCACATCTTTGAGGCAAAAGAATAAACGCACTGCACCCGTCAGAAGCTCTCCTCTCATTGTTTACTCAAAGCCAATGGGGCCGCTACAGTGAAAACTTGTCGCTGAGGTGGAGACTCGACGCCACATCTCTGTCATCACCGACTGCGTCGCTGTTTTCATCAAACTGTGAGTAAGGGCTTCCTAACGCCTCGCAAGGACACGTGCAGACGCCATCTTAGCAACAAAGAACAGGCTGAAAAGTAAACACTTCACATGGACATTTAATTATTGCGGGCTGCTTTATACACGGCGGTCTGGAAATCACCTTCAATTAGTATACCAACCAAATAATTTATATTTTGCTAAAGCAACGATTGTTATTATATTCGTGATATGAGTGCCTAGTATTTAGAGACCTAGTGTCAAATTGTGTGCAACGCTATCTCCTAAGTTTCTAATCCACGAAAACGGTTTGTTAATTACGTAAAGGGTAAATTGTCTGGTTAAAAAATATCAGCAGAATATTCATTTAACAACATTTTGTTGTATGGTATGCATTGTTTACTAATCATTGTAAGTTACAAGTGTAAATGCCTATTTTCTTTCGTAGCCTATTGGTAGCAAGTTTGACTCTCATTTAGATAAGGCTTGAGGCACACACACACTTGAAAAGGCAAACGCACACTAAAGCAAAATGTTGGCAAACGCACACTAGAACAAAATGTTGTCACCCACTAAAGAAACAGACAAACCCACTGAGTCACAACAAGTGCGGTCCAGCTCCAGAGAGCGAAGATTAAGAGAAAAAGGCCAAGAAACAGTTAAGAAAAATGAAATAGCATTCAACAAGGCGTACGACTCTTGGGAGGAGCTAGCGAAAGAAATTAGGACAAAATTTAAGGACTTCTGCCCAGCCGAAGACCTTGATACAAGAATGAAAGAGATTAAAGCCAAAGAAGCGTTATGCCGCGTACACACGACCGGACTTTTCAACATCAAAAGTCAGACGGAATGATTCCGGCAGACCATTCGATCGTGTGTGGGCTGCAGCGGACTTTTGATTTGCAAAAGTCTGACAGACTTTAGAAATGGAACATGTTTCAAATTTTTCCACCAGAACTCCGCCGGATCCAGTTCCTACCGAGAAATCCGCTCGTGTGTATGCTAGTCCGACGGACAAAAACCGACGTGAGGGCAGCTATTGGCTACTGGCTATGAACTTCCTTATTCTAGTCCAGTCGTACGTCATCACGTTCGAATCCGTCGGACTTTGATGTGATTGTGTGTGGCCAAGTCCGTTCATTCGGAAAGTCCGTCAGAACTCTGTCAGAACTCTGTCAGAACTCCGTCAAAAGTCTGTCGGACCTAGTCCCTCGAAAAGTCTGGTCGTGTGTACGCGGCAGTAGTACACCAAAAGTATGAGTCCATTTGCCGTAATAATTTCACTAGCCCATACTTTGTTAAAATAATGGATGCATGCACCACGTTAACAACTGAAATCTGCAACCTCGCCAGCAACCGGTTAGAATGTGGAGGAAACCTTTAGTGATCAACTTGAGAAGAAAAGAGTGAGGATGGTACTTAATAAAGAAGAGCACGAGTCAGTCTTTGGGAGCACGGAAACAAAAACTGTCCTCTCAGAGTCATTACCAGACTCTAGCTCGAGCTCAAGAGCCACTTCCAGATCTTCTGGCAAATGCGCAGACGCAGAAGCCGACCTTGCAGACAAGATAGAACAGACAAAGGCGATGCAATAGATGCGTGAGCAACAAGTTAAGCTGAGCAAATGAAGGCAGAAATTAAACTTAAAGGGGTTGTAAAGGTAAAATAAATTCCCCTTAATGCATTCTATGCCCCCCAGCCCCCCTGTTTTACTTACCTGACCCCTCGAAAGTCCAGCGCTCCCCTCCGACATCCTCTTCGCCGCTCAGCCTGCCCGTTGATTGGCTGGAGTGGATGGATTGAAAGCAGCGCAGCCATTGATCGGGGGGCGGGGCTGAGTGATACGGTGAGCGGCTATAGGTGCCGGCTGTATCATGGGAACGCGCCCACAAGTGCTTCTCACCATGCGAGGGAGCTCGCATGAACGTGAGAAGTACTTGCGGGGGGAAGCAGAGACAGCCGCCAAGGGACCATGTGACCTATCTGACCCCTACACTGACCCCCTGACACATACACTAATCCACCTGACTCCTACTTTCTGCACTACTCACATCACACTGACCCCTACACTGACCTACCTGATAATTACACCGACCTACCTGGCACCTACACTAACCCACCTGACACCTACACTGACACCTACACTGACCATCACACTGACACCTACACTGACCATCACACTGACACATACACTGACACTGGCCATCACACTGACACATACACTGACACTGGCCATCACACTGACACATACACTGACACTGGCCATCACACTGACACTGACCATCACACTGACACCTACATTGACATTGACACCTACACTGACCATCACACTGACCCATACACTGACACAGGCCATCACACTGACACATACACTGGCCATCACACTGACACATACGCTGACCATCACACTGACACATACGCTGACCATCACACTGACACATACGCTGACCATCACACTGACACATACACTGGCCATCACACTGACACATACGCTGACCATCACACTGACACATACGCTGACCATCACACTGACACATACGCTGACCATCACACTGACACATACGCTGACCATCACACTGACACATACGCTGACCATCACACTGACACATACGCTGACCATCACACTGACACATACGCTGACCATCACACTGACACATACTCTGACCATCACACTGACACATACACTGACCATCACACTGACACATACTCTGACCATCACACTGACACATACGCTGACCATCACACTGACCCATACGCTGACACATACACTGACACTGACCATCACACTGACACATACACTGACACATACACTGACACATACACTGACACATACACTGACCTACCTGACTCCTAGTTCCTGCATTACTCACACACAAACCCCCTCCATACAGCTCAATGTAGATTAGGGAAGAACCACCCTCCTCCTTACCTCTGCTCTTTGATGCTTCAGCGACCATAATCAGGGCCTCTCCTCAGCACTGGGTGTGAAGAATTGTTCAGAAGTCTATGCCAGCGCCGTCCACCCGTTCCGCCTCCACGATGTCCCGCCAGGGCCAGGCCAGCGCCGTCCACCCGCTCCACCATGTCCCTCCAGGCCAGCGCGTCCACCCGCTCCACGATGTCCCTCCAGGCCAGCGCCATCCATCCACTCCATGATGTCCCCGCCGGGCGGGAGGTCAGCTGACAGACCTCTCAATGCTCCCATCTCTGCCGAGCCCCGCCCCTCCGCTGCACTCATAGAGACACACAGCGCCGCTCCACAGGGACAGGCTGGAGCAAAGGAGTCCCTGAGCGGTGCTGTGAGATAAACCCATGTGAGCACAGCGGGGCGCTCAAGGGGAAACATGGGGGATTGGTGGCGCCGGCGGCACACCACGGGGAGCGAGCGATCAGGAGAGCTGAGCTCACACTGGACAGAGGCCGTGGTTGCGCCCTAGGTAGTAGTGCACCCTAGGCGGCTGCCTACTTCGCCTAGTGGTAGCGCCGGCCCTGACACCACTTGAGGTGTTAAGACCACAAGAAGAAGGTAGTCTAATTCCAGGACTTGCAAGTCTGCTCATCCCACCGTCTCCCTATACCTAAACCAACCGTATTTACAGGTGATCCTTTAAAGTTCATAGATTAGAAGATATTCTTTATGGCGCTGATTGATCAAAAACCAATCCCTGTGTGTGAAAAAATGCTGCACTTGAAGAGGTATCTCAGTGGTGAAGCTCATAAGGTAGTGAAAGGTTTCTTCTATCGGAATTCAGAAGACGCTTATCTGGGTGCCTGGGGAATCCTACAGGACAGGTATGGAGGTCCATTCATAGTCCAAAGAGCTTTCAGAGAAAGGCTGACTAAATGGCCAAAGATATCAGAAAACGACCCTGTAGCATTAAGAGAGTTTGCGGATTTCCTTCAAGGCTGTGTGGAGGCCATTCCCCATGTTAAAGGCCTATCTATTCTAAATGATTGTGAAGAAAACCACAAAGGTTGTGCGTAGATGGAGTTGCATCGTTGTGGACGAATTAGACAAGTCTCAAGAATACCCAACCTTTGCTCGTTTCACAGAGTTCCTGCAGTAGGAAGCCAAGATAGTATGCAACCCCATTGCCTCCCCCTTCCTCCTCAGTACCAAGACCACAGATGAGAGAATTTCCAAGAGAGCCAAGGCGCTCAACACAAGCACTCAAATGAAACCCTCCACCTCCAGTGATCCAGATCTCAGCTTCAAGGCCAAAACCACCCTGCCCAGTCTGCAAAGACAAAAATGCACGGTGTCGCTAAATGTCTGACTTTTGCAGTAAGGACCATCAATGAAAAGAAGGCCTTCATTTATGAATACCACCTCTCCTTTGGTTGCTTAAGAAAGGGCCATACTTCAAAAGACTGCAAAGGAAGACACACATGTAGCATATGTAGTCGTCATTATCCAACCTGTTTGCGCATACAGAGAAACACTGAGCCTGTCAAAACACCAAACGATGATGCAGTAGCTACGGGAGATAGAGTAAACAACAACGTTCCCAAATTTATACTCTTGCCACCTCCTGCATTGTTCCAGTTCTGTTGTCAGCTGCAGCGGAGCCTCAGAGAGAAATCCTCACTTATGCCTTACTTGACACGCAGAGTGATTCAACCTTTATTTTGTCAGACCTGGTATTTAAGCGAAGTGTGAGCACCAAGCCGTTACAGCTAAAGCTCAGCACCATGACAGCCATTGATACAGTTGTATCAAACCAAATTACTCACTGTCTGCAAGTGCGTGGCTTCAACTCTAAAGCTATAGTCCAACTATAGTCAAGCCTATACGGGAGACTTCATTCCAGTAGATAAGTCTCACATCCCTACCAAGGAGACTGCACTTCAGTGGCCACACACAGGGCCGGAGTGGGACAGAAATTTGGCCCTGGACTTCATCCAGACCGGCCCACTTACATTTTGAGTATCCCATCAGCAGCCCACTTACATGAGAGTGTCCCATTACCAGCCCCCTTACATCAGAGTGTCCCATCAGCACCCCTTTACATCAGAGTGTCCCATCAGCACCCCCTTACATCAGAGTGTCCCATCACCAGCCCCCTTACATCAGAGTGTCCCATCAGCACCCCCTTACATCAGAATGTCCCATCACCAGCCCCCTTACATCAGAGTGTCCCATCACCAGCCCCCTTACATCAGAGTGTCCCATCACCAGCCCCCTTACATCAGAGTGGCCCATCACCAGCCCCCTTACATCAGAGTGGCCCACTGAGCCATCGGCCCACCGGGAAACTCCCTGTAGTCCCGATGGCCAGTACATGCCTGGCCACACCTCAAGCATTTGGCAAACAAGTTACAGCCACTTCAAGACTGCAAAGTCGGTCTGCTGATAGGTTACGATTGCCCATCAGCACTGGCTCCATTGGAGGTCATTACAGGCTCAGAAGATGAACCCTTTGCTCAAAAAACTATGCTCGGCTGGAGCATCATAGGATCAGAAAATCCACATCTTGATAGACGGGGTAGCCAGAGCTTCGTACACAGAGTCGCAGTAAAAGAAATGCCAATGCCTCCGGTCACTGATATGTTAAAGGCTCTAGAAATTGACTTCTCTGAAGAAATTATGAAGATAAGTATGTGTCTCAAGATGACGTTCGTTTTGTGAAGCTTCTCTCTGAAACCATAATGAAAAGGAAAGATGGACACTATGAGATGCCGTTACCCTTCAAAGACAACAGTCAACCAACACTACCAAACAATAATAGGCTGGCCATCATTCAAATTCAACATCTAAAGAAAAGGCTAAAGGCCAATAAACAGTACTATGAACACTGCACTCATGGAAGAGACTATCAGAAAAGGTGATGCAGAGCCAGCCCTTTCATTATCAGAGCAAGAAACAGTGTGGTACATCCCACATCACGGGGTTTATCACCCCAAGAAGCCAGACAAGTTAAGAGTCGCCTTTGATTGTTCAGCAAAGTTTTAACAACACCTTAATGACAGGTCCTGACCTGATAAATTCTCTAGTGGGGGTCCTCTGTCGCTTCAGGAAGGAAGCAGTTGCTGTGATATGCGACATTGAAAGGATGTTTCACCAGTTCTACATCCCTCCAGGAATTACTTAAGGTTCCTTTGGTGGGAGAACAGCCAGTTAGAAACAGAACCAAAAGAATACAGAATGGCAGTTCACCTCTTCGGTGCCAGTTCATCTCTAGGATGTGCCAACTTTGGCCACAAGTATCTTGCACAACAACACAAGGCAGAGTATCCTTCAGCATCAGCCTTCATTGAGAAGAACTTATATGTCGATGACGGCCTAACCAGTGTTTCAACAATCAGTGAAGCTACAAATCTAATCCTCGAAGTGCAAGGATTATGTAAAAATGCTGGCTTAAAGGGGTTGTAAAGGTTCGTTTTTTATTTTCTACATAGGTTCCTCTAAGCTAGTGCATTGTTGGTTCACTTACCTTTTCTTTCGATTTCCCTTCTAAATGTTTTTTTTCTTTGTCTGAATATCTCACTTCCTGTTTCTCCTCAGTAAACTTCTCACCATCATCCGAGCTGGTGGTTAGTCATCCAGAACAGCTTACTGAACAGCTTACTGAGGAGGAACAGGAAGTGAGAATTTCAGACAAAGAAAACAAAGAAAAAAAAACATTTATAAGGGAAATCAAAGGAAAAGGTAAGTGAACCAACAATGCACTAGCTTAAAGGTACCTATTTAGAAAATAAAAAACGAACCTTTACAACCCCTTTAAGACTGCATAAGTTCAACTCTAATAAAAAGGGACGTCCTGTCTTGTGTAGCTCCATCAGAAAGAGCAACAAATAGTGAACCGCTCAAACTTAACCCAGACTCAACATCAGAAGGACAAGTACTTGGCATTTAGTGGTCAATTGAAGACAACACCTTCAGTTTCAGTGTTGACATAAAGGATCGACCCCCAACTCATCGTGGCATCCTTTCAGTCGTAGCCTCTCTTTATGATCCTCTAGGCTTCATAGCTCCCTTCATACTGAGTGGCAAGTGCATTCTCCAGGAGCTTTGCCGCAGGGGCATCAGTTGGGATGAAGCATTTCCTTAGAGCTTAAAGAGGAAGTAAAGGCAATTTTTTTATTTTTTTTTAAATGCACCCTGTAAGGCAAAGGCATAATGAGCTAGTATACATAGCATACTGGCTCATTATGAATAACTTACCTGAGAAGGAAGCCCCCAAAGCCGTCCTCCGTCTTCCTCTTCGCCGCTGCCATGTATCCCGGAGCGACTTCCGTGTCTCGCTTGTAGTACTTGTAGGTTCAGCTAATCATTATTTTTGTATAATTCTCCTTTAAGGGGGCGTGTCCTATACCTACATACTTTTGCTAATAGGTGTCCCTCATTCCCATCTCAAAAATTTGGGAGGTATATGATTGGTGGCAGTGATCTTAGTGTGTGTGTGGTCCTCTCATCGGGAGTTGGTCTTGGTCCTGGTGCCCTTACACTTTGTGATCAGGCTGAACAGGTACAAATACTGTAGCTGCTGACTTTTAACCCTTTCACGACTAAGCCTTTTTCTGGCATTTGGTGTTTACAAGTTAAAATCCGTATTTTTTGCTAGAAAATTACTTAGAACCCCCCAAACATTATACATATTTTTTTAGCACAGAATTGTTGCGATTGTTGCAAAATTTTATGTCGAGAAAAAGAGGGGGCGAATGGCAAATGTAGCGCTAGTTGTGTGCCACATCCACAATATACAATAGAAAAGAAAGAAAGTTCCCCTGGTTGGACTTTTTAGGCAACACATGTATTATATAAAAAATAATATCAACGTAGTATAGTAAAAAACTTGTTTGCTTATATTTATTAAAGTTTAAGCACAATAAAAAAATAGAACATTGATTTTACTGAACACAGTCAGTGAATATCACCATAACAAACATGCGTATAATGAATCCTCCCAACACCCAACGCGTTTCGGAGAGTTCCTTCTTCAGGACAGAGAAAGGAGAAGAAAAGGAGGGGGTTCATATATTGCCTACACACGGTCACATCAAATTCCGATCATTTGTACATGGCATCAGAGGCCTGGGCACGATGTTATGACGTCACTTCCGGGCCGGCGGGCCGGTGGAAGTAAACAATGCTGGGGACTCGGCTGGAAAGGCCAGAGACAGTTTATTTATTTATTTTTATCTTGGTCTTTCCAGCCTGGAGGAGAGATGTGGGGTCTTATAGACCACAGATCTCTCCATAAAGAGTTAGTTAGACAGCAGTCCATCCTGGGTGAGTGTCTACAATTGTCCCTGTCACTGTACATTGCTCACTCACATCAGCTCCTACCCTCAAGGAGCCCACAATCCAAGGTCCCCATTCATATACTAGGGCCAATTTTGGACAGAAGCTAATTAACCTACCTGCATGTCTTTGGAGTGTGGGAGGAAACTGGGGTACCCGGAGGAAGCCCATGAAGGCACAGGGAGAACATGCAAACTCCAGGCAGGTAGTGTCGTGGTGGGGGATTCAAACCAGCAAACCTTTTTTACTGCTTAGGTGAGAGTGCTAACCACTACACCACTGTGCCACCCCACCAAATTGGGCCCAATTAGCCATTTTCCCTCCCCGTTGTCGTTAGTGTTACATAGTTGCAAGAGGATCTGTCACGCAACATTCCTATTACAAGGGATATTTACATTACTTGTAATAGGAATAAAAGTGATAAAAAAATATTTGAAGAGAAAGTGTAAAAAAAAGTAAAATAAAGAATAAAAGAAAACGTAAAGTCCCCCCCGTCCCCGTCCCTGCGTGCTCGCGCACAGAAGCGAATGCATACGTAAGTCGTGCCCGCATATGTTAACAGCGTTAAAATCACACATGTGAGGTATCGTTGCGATTGTTAGAGTGAGAGCAATAATTCTAGCACTAGACCTCTTCTGTAACGCTAAACAGGTAACCTGTAAAAAATGTTTAAAGCGTCGACTATGGAGATTTTTAAATACCAAAGTTTGGCGCAATTCCAAGAGCATGCACAATTTTAAAGCGTGACATGTTAGGTATCTATTTACTCGGCATAACATCATCTTTCACATAATTAAAAAAAAAAAAATCGGGCTAACTTTACTGTTTCTTTTTTTTTATTATTCATGAAACACGTTTGAGAAATTGCTGCGCAAATACCGTGTGACAAAAAAAGTTGCAACGTCCCCATTTTATTCCTTAGGGTCTCTGCTATAAAAAAAAAAAACTTGAGGGTTCCGAGTAATTCTCTAGAAAAAAATTATGATTTTTACATGTAGGAGCGAAGTGCCAGAATTGGTCTGGGTGGGAAGTGGTTAACTTGGACATTTGTCTGCCTTTTTTTTAACGGAGAAGTCCAGCCTGAGCTTGTTTGGCTGGGCTCCTCCTATGGGGTCACCGCAGTGCAATTCATTTTGCACTTCTGTGACCCGTTTTTGGCAGGGAGTGGTCTGAAGTCCGCTCTCTGCTGACGTCACCAATATCCGTCCAGGCACCGCAATATCCCAACTCTGGGAGTCTTGATGCGCCCGGTGGACTGGTAGCCGTTTCAGCCTCTCAGCGAGCCTCTGAGACGGCTGATCCCTGCCCCCTTCACAGCTCAGCGTTCCAACCAGCGTGGAGGAGGAGAGCAGGAGAGCTGCTGACTGACAGGCAGCAGCTCTCTGTTTGGGGAGGCGAGAGAACCGAGCCATCGACGGTGTTCGCTGGCTCGGTTCTCAGTGAAGAGGCAGCGGGGGGGGGGGGGGCAAACGGCAATAACCCCCAAAACCATACTTCTCTTTTCCTCTTTCAAGCTGAGGCGCTTGTAAACTGCCAGTAAATCACTGAGCACTTTTTCAGGCGCTTTTGAAGAGCTTTCAATTAATTTCAATGGAGAGGGGGTGTTTTTTTCACCGCTCTGTCAGCGTACTGCCCCAGTGTGAAAGTGTTCATTGATTTTAATGGAAATACGTTTTCGTGAGCTTTTCAGGTGCTTTTTTTTTAGCGCGGACGCGCCTGAAAAGTGCCTCAGTGTGAAAGTGGTCTTAAAGTGGAGGGCCACCCTAAAAAGAAAAAAAAAAATGACAAAAAATTCCTCCTCCTCGGCGAGCGGCCCCGTTGTCTTCTGGGACATGTGTGTGTCCAAGGAAACAACTGGGGGGCATTCACAAAGCGCAGCAGGAAAAGGCCAGGGAAGCCGCAAGGCTCCACTGCCTGTTTCCCTCAGTTAGGATGGCGGAGGCGGCAGCCGATCCGATGGACGGATCGGCCTCGGGGTGGCCGACATTGTGGGCTCGCTGGACAGGTATGTGTCCTTATTAAAAGTCAGCAGCTACAACGTTTGTAGCTGCTGACTTTAAAAAAAAAAAAAAAAAAACGGCCGGAAAACCCCTTTAAGCTAGAACTTTGACCTTTGCACTTGATGACATCATCACATGTGGGTGGTGATGATGGGAGGGTTTTTTAGGGTATATATGTTGTTTTGTGTCACTTCATTGTTGTCGTGAGGACTGAGGAAGGCGAGCTTGTGCCTCATCGAAACCTCCAGATAAAACCTCATCACTGAGTGTTCGCCTTTCCAGACCCGTGAGTGCCGCATTATCGTTTATATTATATGGACTTCATGCTTTGCTGACCACCCAGGACCATTTTATCTCAGATATGTGTGCGGTGACATCTACTGGAGTATATATAATATATACTGTACAGTGTATACAGTATACTATATATGGTGTCAAGATGGCACAATGGTGGCAGCAGGTTGTAGAACAGTCTGTGTTGGGGCTGTTATGCCGCGTACACACGATCGGAATTCTCATCGGAAAAAGCTCTGATGGTTTTCCCAATGGAATTCCGACGGAATTTGGCTCAAGCTGTCTTGCCTACACATGGTCACACCAAATTCTGATTGTTTATAACGCGGTGACGTACAACACGTACGACGGGACTAGAAAAAGGAAGTTCAATAGCCAGTAGCCAAAAGCTTCCGTCTCATAGTTGAATCTGAGCATGCATGAATTTTGGCGTGTCGGCATTGCATACACACGATCGGAATTTCCGATAGAAAGTTTTTCCGTCTGGAAAATTGAGAACATGCTATAAATTTTTGGCTGGCGGAAATTCGGACAGCTACATCCCGATGGAGCCTACACGCGGCCGCATTTTCCAAAGAAAAGCTCTCATCTGTCTTTTTCTGCCCGGAATTCCGATCGTGTGTACGCGGCATTAAAATCTATTCATTGGTAATAGGGGGGAGGTGACATGGACACCATGTTAGTGTTAGGACCACAGATACCAGGGTGCCTTGACGTGGCTCTGTGGCTCACGCATGCGTTTGCAAATGTGTGCGGACTAAACCCCTGTTTTTAACGCATACTGTTAGACAGGTTAATTTGGTTGTCTGCGAGCTGGTGGTAGGTAGGCTTTGGTTTTTTCCCTGGGCATTCCCCAGACCTTGTTGTTACCTGTTGTTTAGCCTTCCAAAGCCACTTACTGCGATAGCCAGCTATAGATGAGGGCGGTGGGCAAGTTCTTGATAACACGGTAGTGTTTGCATTGGTCCAGCAGTGCACCAACACCTTTGCTGCCATTGTGCTCTTGCTGGGTGTTTGGTGTGTTCCTGTACCTTTAAGGAGGGGTGGCTCCCCTTCAGTCCACCTGCCCTCATCTAACCATCAGAATGCATGTGCCTCCACTGCGGGGACACCATGTTAGTGTTAGGACCACAGATACCAGGGTGCCTTGACGTGGCTCTGTGGCTTACGCATGCATTTGCAAATGCGTGCGGACTAAACCCCTGTTTTTAACGCATACTGTTAGACAGGTTAATTTGGTTGTCTGCGAGCTGGTGGTAAGTAGGCTTTGGTTTTTTCCCTGGGCATTCCCCAGACCTTGTTGTTACCGGGAGGTGACTAAAGCTTTCCACTTCTCCGACCCCAATTCTTTATTAACATCAATTTCTAGATCAGGGATATGCAATTAGCAGACCTCCAGCTGTTGCAGAACTACAAGTCCCATGAGGCATAGCAAGACTCCGACAGCCACAAGCATGACACCCAGAGGCATGATGGGACTTGTAGTTTTGCAACAGCTGGAGGTCCGCTAATTGCATATCCCTGCTCTAGATACTTGTAACAATGTCATCATGCCATGTTCTCTCTTAGATAGGAGGATGGGCATGACAGCACTTGGATGGCAAATTGGGCCTAATTAGGCTACTTGTCCAGTCTGGAGACCCCAAAAAACAGCATGCCTTATAAACTGAGTGTCATGGAGGCTCCCTTTACATTTCTAAAATAAATGTTTTATACATGTAGCACTAACCCCCAAACGAGCTGCTGGTTTGAATAGGGCTTACCGTTATCTTCTCCTCCTCGATTTGTGTCTAGGGGGTTCCCATGGTAGATGGGCCAGTAACTTGAGAGACTGACGACAGAATCCACATGAAGGGATTTTTATTTGCCAAACGAGGACAATGAACAGTCTCTTAAAGTGGGATCAGAGGGTTAGGAAGGAAGTTCAGGTACTCTTAGCCCTTGTACACACGGTCGGACATTTCGACAACCAAATCCGTCGGATCTTGTCCGAAACTGTTGCATACACACGGTCAGACAAAGTTGTCGAAAAATCCGATCTTTCAGAACGTGATGATGTAATTTCGTTACGATGGGACTACATTCAGGCTAGTAGCCAATAGCTTTGATGTAGGAATTTGATCTGAGCATGCGTGGCACTTTGTCCGATCGGAATTCTCTACACATGATCGGAGTATGTCCGATCGGACCAGTTTATCGGAAAATATTTCCAGCAAGTTTGAAAATTTGGTCCGACGGATATTCCGACGGAAACAGTCCGATGCATACCACACACAGTCGGATTATCCGACAAAACGGTCCGATAGGACACATTCCGACGGATTCTCCGACCGTGTGTACAAGGCTTTAGTGTCAAAGTCAATAATGAAGGACTTGCTTACTTTGACTGCATCCAGAGAATAGCCATTCACAACTGGATGATCACTCAAGTTGGACAGTCCCTCTCTCACAAGGCCTAGTAGCCAACAAAGTGCTTACTAAGGAACAAGTCTCTGCCACAGACGTTGTAGAACATACAAGGATAAGTCTGTGCCACAGACGTTGTGGTAGAACCCATAGGAAAACTAAACTTGTAGAACACTCGCGTGATACCTGGATCTTTCAGCCAGCTTGGCGATACCCACGAGACCGGATTCTCTTAGGTACTTCAGCTCCTCCAGGCTCTTGCTAAGAAGCCAACCCATATGTGGCCTTCTTCTGGATAGCTATGAAGTCACTGGGTCTCTCCCAGACCGGAGACGGCACCCAAACACCTCAGAATCCTCCTTTAGTTTCCTTACCTCGGGCTAGCCAGCCCCGAGACGACAAGTCAGATGGATCTGCACCCCAGGCCATAGCCTTCCTGGGGGCTGGTCAGGAGGACCAGGACCATGAAGTCAGCACATCCTTCTAGAGCGGAACCCAGAACCACGTGACGTCCGCATCTTAAGTACCCTCTCCCAGAAAGCACAGCAAGAGCGCCACTCCCACTGGGTGGGCTCCAAGAGAGAGTAATCTTAAAGCAACCAACCAGACTGTAGTTCCATGCCTGCCAGAAGGGACAGCGCCCCCTGTGGCCAGGCTGAACATTCCATAGTCCAGTCAGACTGATGCTGAGGTCCAAATTTAAACAATTTTACCCAAACCAAACTGCAGTTCAGGGGTAACCTTAAATTGAAACATAGCGCGTGCTCTTCAGGAGCCGGCGCTACATATAAATGAAAACAAATTCACGGATCAGATTATAAATGTTTACATTTTTTATTATAAAACCATAAATCATTGTACTTTCCTTTACACCATGAAATCAGGACTGGGGATATGTTGGGTTGATCTTTGGGTTCATCCAAGCCGAATATTTACCAATTCCAAAACAAGCAGTAGCCACACTCAGGATTCCAGTCTGACAATCAACTTTATTGATACAACACCATCTGCACAAACTCCTCCCTCTGATGGGTTAGCGCCCAATGGAACTTCAATGTAGAGATTAGAGGTGTGGTTTCTCCTTCCTTGGTGTTGGAGAATGTATTCTGTTGCTGAACCATTTCATTATATAATGATTATGATCGGGTCTAATTTAGAAAATGTAAAACTTTTTTTTATCCCAGGTAAACATAAAGTATTGTTTATGAATATTTCACATTTGCCAAGTGCAGACAGCAGGTGGTGCTATTGGGTCAGTTTCTCCAGCTCTCCTCCAGTTACTGACTTATGTACTGTGAAGTCTGTAATTTGATCTCCTGCTATTCAGGCCACACCCAGCTGGATGAGTCAGAGGAAGGACACACCCACCTCCCTGTCCTCTACTTCATACAGCTTTGTGTGGAGGATCAATGAGAGAGAGACAACCCAAAAGTCAGCAGCTGCTGCCGGTCTGTCTGATAGGGAAGCCCAGAATTTCCAGTGACACCGTGTCATGGAAGCGCCCTGTCATCAATGGAAATATTTGTACCAGTATATATACAAGTTATAGAAAAAAGTGACACAAAAAGTGATTTATAAATGAGTAAATTATTCCCAAATACCTTTTTTTTTTTTTTTTTTTTTTTTTTTTATAAAGTTGATCCAAACACATTATTGTTCTTTTTAAGCATTTTGTATTATAGTAAAATTTAATTAAAAATAATAAAAATCTCATGCTGAGACTTTAAATGAAACCTGTACTGAGGGGACTATGGAGAAGACACTGCTGGACCCCTTCTGAAAATGCTGTTTGCCTGGCTGTCTCTGGTATTGTCTCAGTACTTTGAGACACTGACCTGGAACAATCATGCAGATGAAGAAATCCAAGTTAATTCAAAACGACCAAATGGAATACTTGTTCTGGGTCAGTTACCTAGAAAGTATGGAAGCCATTGGATCAGAATGACAGCCAGGGAACTAGTATTCTTTAGAAGTAGTTATCAATGGCGGCCACCATACTTCCTCCATACAGATTCCTAGAATACAATTGTGTAGGATGCAGACAGGTTAGTGTGTGATGATATATTAGCAGTATGTGTCTCTTTTTATGTCCTGTACATCCTGAGGAAGGTGAGAGCTCTATGCTGCTCTGTACACACACACCCCGGGTTATACCCCTCCTCTTCCTCTTTTCCTGATATTCTACAGATATCCTCACACATTATGTAGAACACATGAGACCACAGTGGTGGCTTGTCCATAGGGCGCCACTGTGGGCCCCCTCCAGGCAGCCACAAAAAAGAAAAAATGTAAATAAAATAAATCCATCAGCGCTGCCAGTGGAAGGAGATACCAGAGGAGAGGACAACAGCAAGGTAAGTACCGCCGGGGTGGGGGTTGAAGTGGCAGAGGCTGCATTGGGGGGGGGGGGGCAGAGGCTGCATTTGGTGGGACAGAGGCTGCATTTGGTGGGACTAGGGGGGGACAGAGGCTGCATTTGGGGGGACAGAGGCTGCATTTAGAGGGGGACAGAGGCTGCATTTGGGGGGACAGAGGCTGCATTTGGAGGGACAGAGGCTGCATTTAGGGGGGACAGAGGCTGAATTTAGGGGGGACAGAGGCTGCATTTGGGGGGGACAGAGGCTGCATTTGGAGGGAACAGAGGCTGCATTTAGGGGGGACAGAGGCTGCATTTAGGGGGGACAAAGGCTGCATTTAGGGGGGGACAGAGGCTGCATTTAGGGGGGGACAGAGGCTGCATTTAATGGGGCACAGTCAGGCTGCATTTGGGGGGGACACAGGCTGCATTTGGGGGGGGGCAGAGGCTGCATTTAATGGGACACATGCAGGCTGCATTTGGGGGGACAGAGGCTGCATTTGGGGGGACAGAGGTTGCATTTGGTGGGACAGAGGCTGCATTTGGGGGGACAAAGGCTGCATTTGAGGGGGCAGAGGCTGCATGGGGGGGCAGAGCCTGCATTTAATGGGACACAGGCAGGGTGCATTTGGGGGAACAGAGGCTGCATTTAGGGGGGACAGATGCTGTATTTGGGGGAACAGATGCTGCATTTCGGGGGGGGACAGAACCTGCATTTGGGGGACAGAGGCTGAATTTGGTGGGACTAGGGGGGGACAGAGGCTGCATTTGGGGGGATAGAGGCTGCATTTAGGGGGGGACAGAGGCTGCATTTGGGGGGACAGAGGCTGCATTTGGAGGGACAGAGGCTGCATTTAGGGGGGACAGAGGCTGCATTTGGGGGGGACAGAGGCTGCATTTGGAGGGAACAGAGGCTGCATTTAGGGGGGACAGAGGCTGCATTTAGGGGGGACAAAAGCTGCATTTAGGGGGGGACAGAGGCTGCATTTAGGGGGGGACAGAGGCTGCATTTAATGGGGCACAGTCAGGCTGCATTTGGTGGGGACACAGGCTGCATTTTGGGGGGACACAGAGGTTGCATTTAATGGGACACATGCAGGCTGCATTTGGGGAGACAGAGGCTGCATTTGGGGGGACATGGGCTGCATTTGGAGGGACAGAGGTTGCATTTAGGGGGACAGAGGCTGCATTTGGTGGTACAGAAGCTGCATTTGGGGGGGGCAGAGGCTGCATTTAGGGGGGACACAGGCTGCATTTAGGGGGCAGAGGCTGCATTTAATGGGACACAGGCAGGCTGCATTTGGGGGGACAGAGGCTGCATTTAATGGGACACAGGCAGGCTGCATTTGGGGGGACAGAGGCTGCATTTGGGGGAACAGAGGCTGCATTTACGGGGGACCAGAGGCTGCATTTGGGGGACAGAGGCTGCATGTGGGGGAAAAGAGGCTGCATTTAGGGGGGGGTAGAGGCTGCATTTGGTGGGACTAGGGGGGACAGAGGCCACATTTGCAGGGACAGAGGCTGCATTTGGGGGGACAGAGGCTGAATTTGGGGGGACAGAGGCTGCATTTGGAGGCACAGAGGCTGCATTTGGAGGGACAGAGGCTGCATTTAGGGGGGGACAGAGGCTGCATTTGGGGGGACAGAGGCTGCATTTGGAGGCACAGAGGATGCATTTGGAGGGACAGAGGCTGCATTTGGAGGGACAGAGGCTGCATTTAGGGGGGGGCAGAGGCTGCATTTAGGGGGGACAGCGGCTGCATTTAGGGGGGGACAGAGGCTGCATTTGGAGGGAAAGAGGCTGCATTTGGGGGGATAGAGGTTGCATTTGGGGGGACGCAGGCTGTATTTTATGTGACAAAGGCTGCATTTGATGTGACACAGGCTGCATGTAAGGAGGGACTCCGCTGGGGGCACCTGATGTAAGGACGGCCTCTGCTGGGGACACCTGATGGCATCCGGTGGCAGGCGACATGGCAAGTGACACGCTCAGGGCTCCCACTGATTCTGCATTATGGTGAGTTGAATGATTTAATTTTATATTACAATGTATTAATAGAAATAATGCACTTAAATCATCCTGACACCATAACAACCATGGTGGCGGGATGATTGAAGTGCTAACACCAGGTGTTTGGAATATCTTTATCTTCTGATTGTTAAACTTTCTAGAATACCCATATTTCTATTGTTGTGTAGGATCTGGGCCTGCTGTCCCTCCATCCCTCTCTCCCTCTCCCTCCATCCCTCGTTCATCTCAGACGCTAACCACACCACCTTAGAGCCACACCTACTATTTCGCTCAAACCATGCCCATTTTCACCAAGTGGGAGGGGTTAAAGAGGAAGGGCGGGGTCTGGCGCCCCCCCCATCCTAAAACTTCACCAGCCGCCACTGCCGGAGAACATGCTGCACAGCAATGTCCAACTCAGTGCTTCCAACACCGACACCAACAATGACACCACTCTTCAGTGTACATGGAATAGGAGGAGGAAAGAGAGGAGAGGTGACCACATCACAATGACCACAGTGCATCCTCTGAATCTGTTCATTGCTGCCACCCCACACAGAGAGTGTACATGTGGGGGAGGGGAAGGAGGAAAGGTTCCCAGTGTCAATCTTCTTGTCCTAATGACTGTCCAATAGACGTGACTCCAGGAGTTGGTTAGTTAATTATCCTTTCAGCAATCTCATCTTCCCATGACATCACCTGTCTCTGGACAGAGTTCTCCTAATTTCCCCCACAGATCTTTATACGACCTTCCCATACATATATCCCAGCATGGAGGGGCTCAGTGAAGGTGGTGGTGAAGGTGTGGAGATGTCGGATCGGGTCACACAGATCATAAAAGGAGATCCGTCCGACCTCATAATCCAGATATATCCTGACTCTGTTACTGGAGATATTGGTGGGTAAGAGGATCTCTTTACTGTCATGTCTCAACTTATACTGATTACCATTCTTGTACAAACACCAGGACTTGTTATTATTTCCAATCGCTGCCTGATCTCCTCTCCTCTCTATACTGGGGTAACACATCCCGACTCCCCAGTTACCTGATCCCCCGACATCCACTTCCCAGTAATGTCTCCCTGAGGAGAAACTCCGACTGCTCAACACCTGAGTATACTGAAATCTCTCTGGTGTTTCTGGGCGATTCTGGTTTCTATCTGTCCTGGATACAGTTTTCCTGTCATCTGATATATGGAGAATATTATGAGCTGTATTTACATCCAGTAATATGTCTGCAGCTCCCTGTATATAGAAGTATACATTTACCTCTGTTATTATATCAGATAATGTGTGTAATGTGTGTGATATCCCATCCACATCCAGACCCCCTCCATCATGGAGGAGTTCCTCATGTCTCTCTCTGTCCTCATTATCTCCATCCTCAGTATCACACAAGTCACCTGTGTCTGATTCCTGTAAGACAGTCAGTGGATCCGTCACGTTACACAGCTCCTCAATGTGACGCAACTTCCTGGACAGCTCCTCCTTCTTTATTTCCAGATCCCGGATGGAGATGGAGATCCGCTCTGCCCTCCCGGAGATTTCCCTCAGGACTCTCTTCTCCAGGTCTTCCAGACGTCTCCTGAGATCTCTAAACAGGACAGTGACTCTCTCGGTGTCACCAGCTGCTTCTTCTTCTACTTTCCTCCTGTGTTCCTGCAGACTCTGGACTCTTTCCTCCGTCTCCTCTCTCTTTGTCAGAAGTTTCTGCAGAACATTCCTCAGTGTCTCCTTCTTCTTCTCAGAAGCCTCATCCAGCATCTCCACCTGGTGTCCTTTATGTTTTCCAGTCACACAAAATATACAGACACAGGTATTATCCTCAGTGCAGTAATACTCCAGGATCTTCTTATGGACGGAGCATTTCCTGCTCTCCATGGACAAGGTGGGGTCACATAAGACGTGTTCTGGGGACTTTTTGTGAACTCTCAGGTGTTTATCACACAAAGAAACCTCACAGCGAAGACAGGATCTAACAGCAGGTACAGGAGAGTCCACACAGTAAGTACAGAAGACCCCAGACTCCTTCTGATGTGGCTGAGCAGACAGGAAATTCCCCACTATGTTACGTAGTGTTATGTTCCTCTGCAGTGCAGGCCGAGCCGGAAACTTCTCTCGGCATTCAGGACAGGAATATCCTCCAGACCCCCTCTGTGTATCCAGCACACGATCAATACACACCCGGCAGAAGTTGTGTCCACATCTCAGGTTTACAGGATCTCTATAAATGTTCAGACAGATGGAACATTCCAACTCAGCTCTTAGATCAGAAGACGCCATCGCTGACAGCAGACGAGGAAATGAAATGAAGTTCTCTGACACCGGAGAAGAATGCAGTTGGGAGGGTCACTTCCTCCTACACAGGGCGAGGCTGGGCTGTGAATATGTGTAGGGCCTCATTTAATACTAGTCATTATGTACTTGTTCTGGAAAAAAGCTCATCCTCTACAGCATACCCACTGTGTCCATAGCCAGGGGCACAACTAGAGTTGAGCACAGCAGATACATTCCCCAGTTCTAGTGCTTAGTGCCCTGCGTTCCGGTACAGCCCTGACCACCCACCATTTTTCTCTTTTGTGTCACCTATCAGACCTGTTTTACAGAGCCGACTGAAGTGCTCTGAAATTCCTTCTCTGCTTTGTGCTGCAGGTCTGAAAGGCGTCAGGCGGGGATAGGAGCCGGCAGCTGATTGTCCACCCACACTTCAGCCCTCGGGGCGTGCAGTGAGATCACTCAGACGGTGTGAGGGGGTTGTGAGGGTGACAGGTTTAAAATGGTTGCTTGCTTGTGGACTCTGGAGGGGTTGTGTGGGCACTAGTGGCAGATTTACAAAATACAACCTGCAGTTGTCAGCTCAGATGCTGTCTGCTTGCACCTTGTCTTACCATAGGAGAGACCAAGCTTGGTGAGTGAGCTGTAAATACATTCTGTACTCGAAACTCCCTCCTTATTTTTTCACTCGCTCTTTTTCTCCCCTCTCTCTCCTTCCTCTCACCCCATGTCTCGCCTTCTTACCCCCCCCCCCCTTTCTCTTCCATCCGTTCTCTCCCATTCTGTACACTAGAGGTGCACATCTTCACTTTTCTCACGATTTGATTCCGATTATCCTGTCAACGATTCGCGGTGAATCACGATTACTGCCCGTGGTTTTCAAAAAAATTCAAGCAATCAGAACTCTTTGTTTTTTACATGCAGGCACTCCCTGCATGTAGAAAAGTCTGAACACAACAGACAACAACAGTATTCATTTAGGACAGTAAATACTAAATGGCACTGCCCCCTTTAAATTCCATGTCCCCCCTCCCATATATATGATATGGCCATTTACAATCCACAGCACATACAACCAACTTACATTATACAACCCCCCCTGCATTTCCAGGAGACCCCCTGCCTCTCCCAGGACAGCCCTGCCAGCGTGCTCTAAGGCCCCTTTCACACTGACGGACGTGATGGCGAGCAGGTATAATGAGAGGATTCTATTCTTGCTCAATCAACTCAGCCTTGTCTAAACGTCCACCAACCCTTAACATACCATCAGTGTCAATGAGTGGATTCAGGTTGGCAATTGGACTGTTTTTTGCAATTTCCCTCATGTCGCAGATACATTTAATTTCTGAGCCAAAGACACTCTGTTGTACACTGCATATTATGATCAGTTCACCTTCAGCAATGTCTTTTGCAGAAAGAAGCTTTTGGCACATGTGCCAAGCTTGACAGTGAGCATCTGCGGGCTTTGTGTGGAAGCAATTTGCAATATGAACTAACCTTATGATGGTGCGTACAAGCCTTCTCCACTTGGAGAAACGTTCAAAGGTCTATTGGTAGTGGAGTTGGTTAGGCGTGATCATTGCCAAAGATCCCTTTCATAAAGGCGATGAAATGGTCCTTCATTTCAGGCCTGCTCTTTAGTGTTCGTTGAAGTGAGTTGAATCTGGATAGAGCCTGTTCACGATTGGTTGGGAGTTTAACCCTTGTAGCACAAAGAGGTTATGGTGCAACCCAGCTGTAAGCCCTTGTACACACGGTCGGAGATTCCGACGGAATGTGTCCTATCGGACCGTTTTGTCGGATATTCCGACTGTGTGTGGTCTCCATCGGACTGTTTCCATCGGAATATCCGACGGACCAACTTTTCCAACTTACCGGTAAAATGTTCCGACAAAATGCTCTGATCAGACATACTCCGATCATGTGTAGCCTACTTCGATGGACAAAGTGCCATGCATGCTCAGATCAAATTCTTAACGTCATCACATTATGTACAATCGGATTTTCCGACAACTTTGTCCGACCGTTTATACAGTTTCGGACAAAATCCGTCGGACAAAATCCATGTCCTTGTCCATTATTTTGATGAGCTCTCTGTCTTTGACTGACAGGGCTATTTTGTTGCCTTTGCTTGTAGTACAAAACACTGAGATACCTAGGTTGTCATCACAAAGGTAACATCAGGTACTTGGATGATGTCAAGAAGCTTCTCTTTTACTTCGTAATGGTGAGGACACTGTTTGAGGTGGGATGCACGTCTGTGTCCTAACATGTATGTTTTGAAGGATTGGATCTCAGATGACGTAAGCATTCTATCCAAGCATACGTCGCCCACGATTACCCAGCCTAGATCGAGTTTTTGTGTGTAAGGGGCATCATCAGGTCCATTGCACTGCTGGCGTACATTGTGTACTCTGAGAATGTATCTTCCTAGCAAGATCAAGATTTCAGCATTCATGTTGATAGGAAAATCCCAGAACTTTTGACCACAAACACAAGAACAGTTTTTTACATATATCCTGTAGCTAAACAATTGTAAAAAAAAAAGAGTATCTCTGCTTAATGAGAATACGTTTTGATAATCATAACTAAATATTTGATAAATAAATCCATTTACCCGCTCACATTGTGGGATATGTAGTTTGGATGAGGAAGTGACTCTGATGGCGGAAACAGCTCTGGACTACAGGAGATGCAATGCAAAGTGCGCAGAACAGCCTGCTGGGAGGAGAGATAAAAGGGCAGACACGGCCTGCTTTCAGCCTGTCTGGGCGCCATTGTGAACTTGCAGGAGGTCTGTGTGATAGGGAGTGAGAGACTGCGGCCTATACAGCAGAGAACCGGATCGCCTGCCTCAGAGAGACCTTGAAAGGCAGCACCGCACAGCAAGCGGACCGGCGCTACACTTGTGCTTAGGTTTAGTCACCTTGTAATGTGAGTGAATTTGTATCTTAACTACTTTCTGACCGCTGGCAGTCAAATGACGGCCAGGCGGCGCACCCATTGTGGCGGGAGGCCGTCATATGATGGCCTCCCGTTTAAACAGGGAATGCGCACGATCGTGCGTGCGCATCCCTGTTTCTTCGGCGGCGGCGTGTTATGGAGACACTGCTGCTGACACCCCCACTGTGCACCGGGTCGGATGTCAGCGGACATGTATCCGCTGACATCCATCGCTCCATAGACCAGCATGGATCGCCCGTTCAGGTCCGCCGTCAAAAATGAAAGCGGGTACAGCACCTCGCCAACTGCTTCTGGAATCGTTGGAAGATGGAGTATCTTTCTACTCTGCAAGGACGTAGGAAATGGCAACGGCTGAACTTTAATATACAAGTCGGAGATCTCATTCTGTGTAAGGACCAGCAAGCTGAAAGAATCGAATGGCCCATGGGACTTATTGTAAAGAGCTTTCCTAGTGATGATGGTAAGGTACGTAAGGTGGAGGCAAAGGTTTCAAGACTAGAGATGGCCTTGCGATTCGCCCGGTGGTCGGTTCGCGGCGAATTTTGCGTGTTCGCGATTCGCCAAACCGGCTGACTTTTGGCGCTGTTCGCCCGACGGACATATGCGTTTACATTGTGAAAATACTTTGACCCATGATGACACATCCATCATGGGGTACAGGAAAGACAATTGAGACATTTCAGCACATGGACAATTGGACATTCCCCCTACCTTATAAATAGACCCGATCAGGCGGCCATTTTACATTCTGTCTTATGTCAGTGTAGGGACAGGATGCTGTGTGGAGCAGGGACAGACTGTAGTGACACAAATCACTAGCTATTAGGTCCACAAAAGTCCTTTTAAGGACTGGTATAGGTGTAGTACAGTATATAGGGTTAAGTGCACTGCTGTGCTGGTGATTGCTGAGTGCACTGCTGACTGATTCTGCTGCTGTCTTTTGTCAGTGTAGGGACAGGACGCTGTGTAGAGCAGGGACAGTCAGGTTAATCACTAGCTATTACTATTAGGTCCACAAAGGTCCTTTTAAGGACTGATATAGGTGTACAGTATATAGGGTGCTGGTGCACTGCTGCTGACTGCTGTGCTGGTAATTGCTACCCGATTCTGCAGCTGTCTTTTATCAGTGTAGGGACTGAGGGACAATCTGCAAATCACTAGCTACTGGGTCCACAAAGGTCCTTTTAAGGACTGGTATAGGTGTACAGTATATAGGGTTGTACACGTATAATATACTTTCTTCCAAATATAGAAAGAATATTATACTTGACTGCTGCCCGATTCTGCAGCTGTCTTTTATCAGTGTAGGGACTGAGGGACAGTCTGCAAATCACTAGCTACTAGGTCCTTTTAAGGACTGGTATAGGTGTACTATTTGGTGTGCATTATATAGGGGTGTATTACACGTATAAAATACTTGCACATATAGAAAGCATAGTATAGTACATTTCCACTGTGCAGCATTGTGACTGCTGAGTGGTTCTAAGTTATAAAAGTATTGTAACTGGTGTGATAGACCAGTGGCCCCCAAAAATGACAGATTGAAGCAGGGTGTTATATACCTTCTTCCACATACATACTGCACTTCTCTAGAGACTTTTGTCACAGGGTCATTTAAAAAAATTACAGGCAAAGGAAGAGGCAGGCCCTTCCGCAGGGGTGGTAGGGGTAGGGCAGGAGCAACAGGCTTGAGCCAAAGTGGGAAATTGCAGAAGGTGCGTGCGATTACGTCAAAGGACGCACCAGACTTGGTTGAGTGGCTCACTCAGCCTTACTCTTCTGCACCCTCCTCATCCTCTCGATCTGCACCCTCTTCACTCTCTGCTGTGTGCACCCCCAAAGACACTATCTTCTGCTTGAGTCACAGGAATTATTTTCCGATCCATATCAAGACATTTCCGATGCGCAGCCACTCTTGGCATTGGATCAGGAAGAGGAGGTAGCAACAACTGCCACTTAGCAGTCTGACGACAGTACCCAGATCAGCCCAAGGAGGAGGTTGGTCCCGGTGTTGCTGCCTACTCTGAGATCTCTAATTATAGCGGTGGGGAAGGTGACGTCGATGATGACGTGTCTAGTGATGTCACGTGGGTGCCCACAAGAGAGGAAGAGGATGGGAGTTCAGAGGGAGATATGGACCAGCAGATAGGGAGGAGAAGCAGGTGGAACTTAGAGTGCACAGGAGGGACAAAGCAGACTGCTAATGTATCAGGAGCGAGGCATCAACCATGTACGGTCACATCTGGCACTCCCAGGACACCGGCACATGGCTCCGCAGTGTGGGCTTTTTTTAACGTGTCCACTGCTGGCAATAGTGTTGCCATCTGCAATCTTTGCAGTCAATGCATAAGTCGCGGTAAGCCCAACACTCACCTAGGGACGACCGCCTTAAGAAGGCACATGAGCTGCCATCACCGAGCCCAGTGGGAGCAATGGAACCGACAAAGCCACACTCCAGGCTCTCACCGTCCAGCCTCGTCTTCTAATTCTCCTTCTCCTCTCTCCTCACAATTGTCCTCCACTCCACCTTCCATCATGCCATCCTCATGTTTTTCTGGAAAAAGGCAGGCTTCCATGGGCCAAATGTTTGAGCGTAAAAAAAAGAGAACGCCGGATAACTCTCTTGCCCAACGGTTGACGGCTGGCTTGTCAAAACTGATAGCCCGCCAACTACTGCCATATAAACTGGTGGACTCAGAGGCCTTTTGAAAATTTGTGGCCATTGGAACACCACAATGGAAGGTCCCAGGAAGGAAGTATTTCTCACAGAAGGGCATCCCAGAGCTATATGGCCATGTTCAGCAGCAAGTGAATGTATCTCTGGCACACAGTGTCGGTGCCAAGATACATCTGACCACAGACACGTGGTCTAGCAAACACGGGCAGGGAAGATATATCACTTTTACTGCCCACTGGGTGAACCTTCTGACGGCCGTCAAGCATGTAACCCGTGGCACCCGTGTAGATTTGGTTTTACCGCCACGGATTCCATGCAGGCCTGCCTCTTCTTATCCTCCTCCTCGTCTGACTCCTCTTTTTCCGCTGCTAGCGTCTCTTCTGCTGCGCCGCCCAAGCTCTCCAGAACCTATTCGACATGCCAGGTGAGACATTGCCATGCTGTGCTGCGTCTGTTGTGCCTGGAAGCCAAGAGCCACACTGACCCTGCACTCCTTTCAGCTCTGCGTTCACAGGCAGATCAGTGGCTAACACCACTCAATTTGACAGTTGGTAAAGTGGTGTGTGACAAAGGTGCCAATCTGCTTAGTGCATTGAAACAGGGCAAAATTACGCACGTGTCATGCATGGCACACATCTTAAACTTGGTCGTGCAGCGATTTGTTGTCAAATACCCTGGGGTACAGGACATCTTGCGGCAGGCAAGGAAAATCTCGGCCCATTTCAGAAGATCTTACACGGCCATGGCTCGCCTTGCTGACATTCAGCGGAAACACAATCTGCCGGTCAGACGTCTTATTTGCGATTGCCCGACACGATGGAACTCAACCTTCTATATGCTTGATAGGCTGCTCCAGCAGAAACACGCAGTTAACGACTACCTGTACGAACTCTGCGGCAGAACAGGTTCTGGGGAGCTTGTTTTTTTTTTTAACCATGCCAGTGGCTGCTCATGTGTGAAGCATGCAGAATTCTGCATCAATTTTGATGAGATCACCAAACTGGTCAGTCGCAGCCATGGCACCATCAGTGACATGGTACCTTATGCCTTCTTTATGGAGCGTTGTGTCATTGATCAAGCCGTGGAGGAGCAGGAAGATGAGGAAGTTGCAATGCTGGATGAATTCCCAGGGGGGGCTACTCTATCTGAGACAAGTCAACAACAGGAGTCTGAAGAGGAGTCAGAGGAGGATGGTGCCAGGGCGGATGAGGAGGAGCAAGAAGAGCATGGGATCCCTGTTGTGCGTGGATGGGGAGAGGAGAACAAGGAGGATGACATTATCCTGGATGATGAGCAGGAGCCAGGCCACCACATCGCTTCCAGTTTAGTGCAAATGGGAGCCTTCATGCTCCAGTGTTTTAACAGGGACCCCCGTATAAAAAGCATAAAGGTCAAGGACCAGTACTGGGTGGCAACCTACTTAGACCCCTAGTACAAACACAAAATGGCGGAAATGTTACCACCATCACAGAGGGCTGTCAGAACGGAGCACTTACAGGCCTTTCTTCGAGAAATGCTGCATTCTGCTTTTGCGTGCGCTGGCAGAGGAGGAATTCCCACTCCCAGAGAAAGAGTTGCGGGTACCAATCCAACAGCGCCTGCAAGAAGAGGGCGGTTTGAAGATGTGTTGGTGACTTCTGATATGAAGTCATTCTTTCAGCCGACCCATCGACAGGTGTCATCTGGATCCAGCATCAGGGAACGCCTAGATCGACAGGTGTCCGACTACATCGGGTTAACGGCCGATGTGGACGCTCTGAGGAGTGATGAACCCCTGGACTACTGGGTGGGCAGGCTTGACCTCTGGCCAGAGCTTGCCCAATTTGCAATGGAACTGTTGGCTTGCCCCTTGTCCAGTGTCCTGTCCGAAAGGACATTCAGCGCAGCAGGGGGATCGTGACCGATAAGCACACTCGCCTAGCTCACGACAGTGTTGACTACCTGACATTTATAAAAATGAATGAGGCATGGATCTCAGAGGAATTCAACACATGTGACCAGTAGACCATGTATATGCATAACGCTATAAACTATTTATTTAATCGAGCACACGAACCTTTTTTCTACCTTTGGCTCACTTCCTTGTACAAAAAAAGCACACCGTACTATATGCCCGTACCCTCCTGTTTGAAGAGGTTGAGCGGTGTCATATTTTTGGGTCCTACAGCGAGTTGCTGGTATCAGTGCTGCTGTCAGTGCTCTCTATCTCGGTGCTGGTGTCAGTGCTCTCTCTCTATCTCGGTGCTGGTGTGGTGTCAGTGCTCTCGATCTCGGTGCTGGTGTGGTCTCAGTGCTTTCTATCTTGGTGCTGGTGTGGTCTCAGTGCTCTCTATCACGGTGCTGGTGTCAGTGCTCTCTATCAGGATGCTGGTGTCAGTGCTCTCTATCTCGGTGCTGGTGTGGTGTCAGTGCTGTCTATCTCGGTGCTGGTGTGGTCTCAGTGCTCTCAATCACGGTGCTGGTGTGGTGTCAGTGCTCTCTAACTCGGTGCTGGTGTCAGTGCTCTCTATCTTGGTGCTGGTGTCAGTGCTCTCTATCTCGGTGCTGATGTCAGTGCTCTCTATCACGGTGCTGGTGTGGTGTCAGTGCTCTCTATCTCGGTGCTGGTGTGGTGTCAGTGCTCTCTATCATGGTGCTGGTGTCAGTGTTCTCTATCTCGGTGCTGGTGTCAGTGCTCTCTATCTCGGTGCTGGTGTGGTGTCAGTGCTCTCTATCTCGGTGCTGGTGTCAGTGCTCTCTATCACGGTGCTGGTGTCAGTGCTCTCTATGACGCTGCTGGTGTCAGTGCTCTCTATCTCGGTGCTGGTGTGGTGTCAGTGCTCTCTATCTCGGTGCTGGTGTGGTCTTAGTGCTCTCTATCACGGTGCTGGTGTGGTGTCAGTGCTCTCTATCTCAGTGCTGGTGTCAGTGCTCTCTATCAAGGTGCTGGTGTGGTCTGAGTGCTCTCTATCACGGTGCTGGTGTGGTGTCAGTGCTCTCTAACTCGGTGCTGGTCTCAGTGCTCTCTATCTTGGTGCTGGTGTCAGTGCTCTCTATCACGGTGCTGGTGTGGTGTCAGTGCTCTCTATCACAGTGCTGGTGTGGTGTCAGTGCTCTCTATCTCTGTGCTGGTGTGGTCTCAGTGCTCTCTATCCAGGTGCTGGTGTCAGTGCTCTCTATCAAGGTGCTGGTGTGGTGTCAGTGCTCTCTATCTCGGTGCTGGTGTGGTCTCAGTGCTCTCTATCATGGTGCTGGTGTGGTGTCAGTGCTCTCTATCACAGTGCTGGTGTGGTGTCAGTGCTCTCTATCACGGTGCTGGTGTCAGTGCTCTCTATCTCGGTGCTGGTGTCAGTGCTCTCTATCTCGGTGCTGGTGTGGTCTCAGTGCTCTCTATCACGGTGCTGGTGTGGTCTCAGTGCTCTCTATCATGGTGCTGGTGTGGTGTCAGTGCTCTCTATCTCGGTGCTGGTGTCAGTGCTCTCCATCTCGGTGCTGGTGTGGTGTCAGTGCTCTCTATCACAGTGCTGGTGTGGTGTCAGTGCTCTCTATCTCGGTGCTGGTGTGGTGTCAGTGCTCTCTATCTCGGTGCTGGTGTCAGTGCTCTCTATCAAGGTGCTGGTGTGGTGTCAGTGCTCTCTATCTCGGTGCTGGTGTGGTCTGAGTGCTCTCTATCATGGTGCTGGTGTGGTGTCAGTGCTCTCTATCACAGTGCTGGTGCTGGTGTCAGTGCTCTCTATCTCGGTGCTGGTGTGGTGTCAGCGCTCTCTATCTCGGTGCTGGTGTGGTCTCAGTGCTCTCTATCACGGTGCTGGTGTGGTGTCAGTGCTCTCTAACTCGGTGCTGGTGTCAGTGCTCTCTAACTCGGTGCTGGTGTCAGTGCTCTCTAACTCAGTGCTGGTGTCAGTACTCTCTATCACGGTGCTGGTGTGGTATCAGTGCTCTCTATCATGGTGCTGGTGTGGTGTCAGTGCTCTCTATCACGGTGCTGGTGTGGTGTCAGTGCTCTCTATCTCGGTGCTGGTGTGGTATCAGTGCTCTCTATCTCGGTGCTGGTGTCAGTGCTCTCTATCACGGTGCTGGTGTGATGTCAGTGCTCTCTATCTCGGTGCTGGTGTGGTCTCAGTGCTCTCTATCATGGTGCTGGTGTGGTGTCAGTGCTCTCTATCACATTGCTGGTGTTAGTGCTCTCTATCACGGTGCTGGTGTCAGTGCTCTCTATCTCAGTGTTGGTGTCAGTGCTCTCTATCATGGTGCTGGTGTCAGTGCTCTCTATCATGGTGCTGGTGTCAGTGCTCTCTATCACGGTGCTGGTGTCAGTGCTCTCTATCATGGTGCTGGTGTCAGTGCTCTCTATCTCGGTGCTGGCGTCAGTGCTCTTTATCAAGGTGCTGGCGTCAGTGCTCTCTATCATGGTGCTGGCGTCAGTGCTCCCTATCACGGTGCTGGTGTCAGTGCTCTCTATCATGGTGCTGGTGATCATCTCCTGCACCCTCTTCATAGCCTGCCCTGAGCTTTCCTCTCCTCCATGGCCTTCATGCTCTCCTGAATTGTCAAAATTTCACACATAAAAAAAGAATGCTTGTCGTTGTCGATCCCAAATTCACTTCATACATGTGTTATGTCAGTGTCCATGTGGTGGGACTATGTGTGCACAGCTAGTAAGTATTTTGTGGCTGAAAATATGACCTGTAGGTTTTTAAGGTTCGCCTGCCATTAAAGTCAATGGGGCCCGCCGCGAACTTTGCGGTTCGCAAACTTTTGGCCGTGTTCGCGGTTTGAGTTCGCGAAACGTCCCATCGGAAATACGTCCATCTCTATTCAAGACAAGGGACTGTAAAGACCTTCATCAGACCTTTCACGGAACTTAGGCCGCGTACACACGGGCGGACTGTTCGCCCAACTTAGTTCGTCAAACAATCCGACAAACAGTCCGCTCAAAATTTGAATGAACGGACTTGACCACACACGATGAGCAGACAGTCCGCTGAAAGCGTGCACGATGACGTCTACAGCACGTACGACGGGACTAGAAAAACGACGTCCTATACACTGCAATGCAACCTTCGCCCGTGTAAATCCTTTCTGAGCATGCGCGATACTTAGTCCGTCCAACTTGCCTACACACGAGCGGACTGTCCGCTGAAACCAAGTTTGGACGGACAAAACCAAGTTTCAGCGGACTGTCTTACGGAAATTCCGAAAAACTTTGTTCGTCAGACTGTCCGCTGAAACAGTCCGCTGAAGCCCACACACGAGCGGACTGTCCGCTGAAACACTGTTCAGCGGACAAAGTTGGGCGAACAGTCCGCCCGTGTGTACGCGGCCTTAGTCTGCTCTTACCCTTTGGAGAATTAACTTGTTTGCCTGCGCTGCTGGATCCTACCTGTGACTTCAAGAAGAAAGTGTCTTGGACTTAAGTTGACGTAACTTGAAGACTTAATTCAAGAGTTATTGTTATTGCATTATATGCATGTTCTTTTTATGTCTTTCAGGTCTTTAAGACATCTAGCAAATTACACTGTTTGTTTGCAGTTGCATAACTACTGTTCTGATGTATATAGTGACATTTACCATGCCAGACGGGGAGTGTGCTGCCCCAACAGGGCATAGAATTTATATAGATTGTTCCTTAACCATTTTCTATGGACGTTTATATTCAGTTCACATGCCATCTAGTGACCTTTTGTGGTAATGCACTTGTTTTCTCAAGTTTATTTTTCCCTCATGTTATGACATACTTCCTTTATATGTAATGCTCCACCCTTCTTCCTGTGTTTGTACTTCCTGTGTAATGGATACAGCTACAAGCCACATGTAGCAAGGCACATGTATTCTGCATTGTAAGCTACAGACAATATCATCTTTTGACCACATAAATACTAGAACCTATTCATCTGTTTGTATCCTGTCATCTGCTGTAACCCGATGTTCAGAATAAAAGCACCTCTGTGGATGGAATCGGTATTTGGTGAGTTCAAACTATCTGATGAGTATTGTCCTTAGTGATTATATCTTATACAGGCCAAGCATAGAGGTCTCACAAGGAATAAATCACTTCACAACAATCAGAGTCAGAATAATATGTTCAAACATTCCCCACTAAAGACCAACAAGCTTCAACCATAGCCAAAGTCCTGTCCATTATAGATTGCCTCAATGCATCCATTCAGATCAAGGGAGAGATTTTGAGAGATAACTTATCAAGGAGCTGATAATAATGGTACATATCCAAAAGAATGATCCCTTTATTACCCCAAAGGGTACCCCAAGCCTGAATGCTTCAGTCGAACCTTGTTAGATATGCTTGGGACACTCTCTATGGAGAAGTAACAGCACTGGAGCCGTCACATTGCAGCAGTAGCCCATGCCTACAACAGTATGGAAAATGATGTCACAGGCTTCTCTCCTTATCTGTTAAAGTTTGGGACAGAGGCACCACTACCAGTTGACAAAATGGTATTACGTAACATGGGCCTACCCAGCAAACACAAAGTTACTGACTGCTGGAAGTCTTCTTTCTGGTTTGCAAGTAGGTACCAGGGATGCCTGCATACCAGATTCATCCTGAGGCATAGGCGAGCCTTTAAAGATTTGACATTAAAACCACCTTTTGCCAATCGCACATGCAGTACGGGTACCACAGCCACCAACCAATGGCACTCCACAGAGGAAACCCAGAGAGTCCTTCCTATGACCTAGTCCCCTTGAGGCTGTTTTGGAGTCTGGGGACAGTGATGATGAGAAGGCCCATTTAGACTGGCTGTGGCCACTAAAGCCTAAAAAGACTAGCCCTTCCCAAGAGGTACAGTAGGGCAAAAAATTATTTAGTCAGCCACCAATTGTGCAAGTTCTCCCACTTAAAAAGATGAGAGAGGCCTGTAATTGTCATCATAGGTATACCTCATCTATGAGAGACAAAATGTGGAAACAAATCCAGACAATCACATTGTCTGATTTGGAAAGATTTTATTTGCAAATTATGGTGGAAAATAAGTATTTTGTCAATATCAAAAGTTCATCTCAGTACTTTGTTATATATCCTTTGTTGGCAATGACAGAGGTAAAACGCTTTCTGTAAGTCTTCACAAGGTTATCACACACTGTTGCTGGTATGTTGGCCCATTCCTCCATGCAGATCCCCTCTAGAGCAGTGATGTTTTGGGACTGTCGCTGGGCAATACGGACTTTCAACTCCCTCCAAAGGTTTTCTATGGGGTTGAGATCTAGGGACTGGCTAGGCCACTCCAGGACCTTGAAATGCTTCTTACGAAGCCACTCCTTCATTGCCCAGGTGGTGTGTTTGGGATCATTGTCATGCTTAAAGATCCAGCCACGTTTCATCTTCAATGCCTTTGCTGATGGGAGGAGGTTTGCACTCAAAATCTCACGATACATGGCCCCATTCAATCTTTCATGTACACAGATCAGTGGTCCGGTTCCCTTTGCAGAGAAACAGCCCCAAAGCATGATGTTGTCACCCCCATGCTTCACAGTAGGTATGGTGTTCTTTGGTTGCAACTCTGCATTCTCTCTCCTTCAAACATGATGAGTTGTGTTTCTACCAAACAGTTCTACTTTGGTTTTATCTGACCATATGACATTCTCCCAATCCTCTTCTGGATCATCCAAATTCTCTCTAGCAAGCCTCAGATGGGCCCGGACATGTACTGGCTTAAGCAGGGGGACACATCTGGCACTGAAGGATCTGAGTCCCTGGCGGCGTAGTGTTACTGATGGTAGCCTTTGTTACATTGGTCCCAGCTCTCTGCGGGTCATTCTCTAGGTCCCCCCCCCCCATGTGGTTCTAGGATTTTTGCTGACCGTTCTTGTGATAAATTTGACCCCATGGGGTGAGATCTTGCGTGGAGCCCCAGATCGAGGGAGATTATCAGTGGTCTTGTATGTCTTCCATTTACCTAATTATTGCTTCCACAGTTGATTTCTTCACACCAAGCTGCTTGCCTATTGCAGATTCAGCCTTCCCAGCCTGGTGCAGGTCTACAATCTTGTTTCCGGTGTCCTACAACAGCTCTTTGGTCTTCACCATAGTGGAGTTTGGAGTGTGACTGTTTGAGGTTGTGGACAGGTGTCTTTTATACTGATAACAAGTTCAAACAGGTGCCCTTAATACAGGTAATGAGTAGAGGACAGAGGAGCCTCTTATAGAAGAAGATACAGGTCTGTGAGAGCCAGAAATCTTGCTTGTTTGTAGGTGGCCAAATGATGAACTTTTGATATTGACAAAATACTTATTTTCCACCATAATTTGCAAATAAATTCTTTCAAAAAATCAGACAATGTGATTGTCTGGATTTGTTTCCACATGTTGTCTCTCATAGTTGAGGTATACCTATGATGACCATTACAGGCCTTTCATCTTTTTAAGTGGGAGAACTTGCATAATTGGTGGCTGACTAAATACTTTTTTGCCCCACTGTATGCTCAGAGATGTCTGACACACCCCGTTGGACCATATCAACGTTAGTGGCCCATCAATACACATATCCTACCTCTTCCTAGTGGGGAGATCCTCTATCAATGGTGAGAGAGTATGAGGATTATTGATACCTTTGTGTCTGATTAACTTTGTGAATAATTGCTATGTTTCCTTGTAAATTCTACCATGATAAATAATTATCATAGAATTATGTTTATCTTTGGGGACCAAAGAGATTTAGTGGTTGGAGTATGTATCCAGGTACTGGCACAAAGGTTCTTAAGAAAAGACTAATTGTTTATATCAACCACTATGTCTCAGTATGTCCATATATTAAGTTTCTATTCGCTTTCATTGCCCCCCTTCTGATTGGCCCAAACCCAGTGTCAGGGAGTACAAAAGAGAAGGATCATGGGATATGTATTTTCATCGCCTCCAAGCAGAACTACTTTGTGTTGAAAAAGAAACTACAGCTGCCAAGGGTACCTGCAGAGAGAGAATACTTTTACAACACTGCCTGGGAAAACCAGGGGAACTTGGTGCCAGACCAAGAAAGGAGACTGAGTGCTGAGACTGTAGCACTTGTGTGTCTGTGTGGCCTATCCTCAGTGCTCCAGAGACACCAAGTGCAACCTGCCTTTAGCTACACAAGAGGCACAGAGTGGAGCCGCAGGTCCAACTTCTGTTAAACCTAGCCTGTTCGTCACGGGTCACGTGACTTCATCAGGGGATCCCCTGATGAAGTCACGTGACCCGTGACGAATACGCGTCAGGACCGCTTACCGGAAGGGATGTTTACCTGAGCTCAATATTCGTTCATACACTGCTCTGTTACAAATACTTGTATTGTGAGTACCTGTCTGCTTATTTTAAATTAATAAATATTCGTTTTAAACTACTACACAATGAGGCACCCATCCTCTTTGCTCTAATCCTTCCATGTCATACTTTGGTGAGCCTTCCCATCCTGAGCAGCCCTAGATCACTCTTAAAGGGGACCACACACCACCTGTAATAGGCAGGGTGAAAACGCCAACCAGGATCTGGGGGACCCTAATAGGAAGCTAAGGACCACCAAGGACCCTACAAGTTACATATATTTATGCTGTAACCTTACAGCTGTAAGGTAAGGGGACACCCATATATTTACCACGCAGGAGTGCACGGGATTCTCACCATCTACAGCACTTTACTGAATGTTATTCATTGGCACCAAGCACCTTATATATCGGACACAGATGACTGTTACATTGTGCACCTAATGTGATTTACGTTGTTTGAGTTGGACACTGTTTGTGTTTTTCTTACATATGTAATTAGTTTTCAATCATGGCACCAGTGGAATGAACTGTGATATGCACTGTTGTCACTTTAATGATTGCACGTTGAGCATTTGCACTTTAGTATTTATTTCCCAGCATGTGGGCTCATTATTATTGGCACTTTTACCCATTTTGATTGTGTACCAGCATCATATATAATTTTTTGAACATATATTGACCATAAATTGGTACCGTCTATATTTATTTTATTTTCCTTTACTATAGTGCACATTTATATACCAGGCACAGATTTATTTAGCTATACCTCAGCTTTATTTGTATACTGTATTTTCATCTGAAGTATTCGATCCTTTTTTGGATCAGATCACTTCTTGTCAATACTTGGTACAGCACACCACTACCCTTTATTTTTTATTTTATACAACCGCTTTAATGGAGGCACAGACAGCAATGAAAAATTACAAGTGTTCTAATCTCTCTCCACTCTATCCAAATATAAAAAAAAAAAGTTTTGCCTTTAGCTATATGTTAACTACTAATCACTGGATGGTGGAATCTGCTCTCAACAGTGCTGATAATGGTTCTATAGCCAGGACAAACAGGAGAGGTGACAAAGGACATCCCTGTCGCATGCCGTGGGCAACAGAGAAGGGGGGTGAAATGTTATGCCCTGTACACACGGTCGGACTTTCCGATGGAAAATGTGCGATCAGATCGTTTTGGCGGAAAAATCTGATTGTGTGTGGGCTCCATCGAACTTTTTCCGTCAAAGTTTGAGAGCAGGATCTAAAATTTTCTGACAACAAGATCCGATCGTTTAAATTCCGATCGTGTGTAGACAATTCCGAAGGACAAAGTGCCACACATGCTCAGAATAAATGAAGAGACCACAGCTATTTGCTACTGACCCATTTATAGTCCCGACATACGTGTTTGACGTCACCTAGTTCAGAAACGATCAGATTTTCCGACAACTTTGTGCGACCGTGTGTATGCAATACAAGTTTCAGACAAAATCCGTCTGAAAAAATCAGACAGATTATGTGGTCGGAATGTCCGACCGTGTGTACAGGGCATTATTGTTAACATGTATGCAAGCACTAGGGTTTGAATCAGGGACGAATCCAGGGGGGGGGGGGGGTGGCGCAGCAGGGCAATTGTACCCCCGAGAAAATGGTGAGCAGGCTATTGGTGACTTAGCGGGCAGGCTGCTGAGCGGGCCGCCTCCGCAGGTGAGGGAGCAGGCTGCTGAGCGAGCAGAGAGATGACATCATCTCTCACCAGTGGCGACATTATATTGTGCCCCCCAATTAAAATGTTTTTTTTTTATGTAGCGGGTGCTGATGCTGACCCCCCCATCCGCCACTGCTGCCACAGGACACAGGGCAGCGTCACCGAAACTAACAGGCTCTGTGAAGGAACATAGGCAGAGCTACATCTGTGGTGTATCCTCCTTCTCCTCCTTGAGCCAAGCAGCTCTCATTCTCCCAGCAATGCTCGCTCCTATTGGCTGCATTCAGGGCCAGTGCCTGGGAAACTAACAACTAGAGGATTATGGGACATGTAGTCCCAGATACCAGCAGGTCCAGGACGATTCCCTGAAAGTGCACTGCAGCCCCCAACATACCGAGCGGGAGGAGGGGAGAGGAGGTGAGAGAGGATCGTGAGAGGATAAGAGGGACCACGAGACTGCCGGGTGGAGGGAGCCAGAGAGAAAGTGCCAGTCATTCTACTATATATCTCCCAAGGTAAGAATTTACCTCCAGGTTGGGGGAGCGAGGGGACGGGAATGCAGGCTTCCATAGAGGTACAGGACATTATCACTGGCTGCTCCCACCCTGTGCTCCCTTCCACCTGGCTGTATCCACCTTGTCCTTCCCTCCACCTGGCTGCATCCACCCTGTCCTTCCCTCCACCTGGCTTCATCCACCCTGTCCTCCCCTCCACCTGGCTGCATCCACCCTGTCCTCCCCTCCACCTGGCTGCATCCACCCTGTCCTCCCCTCCACCTGGCTGCATCCACCCTGTCCCCCCCTCCACCTGGCTGCATCCACTCTGTCCTCCCCTCCACCTAGCTGCTCCCACTCTGTCCTCCCCTCCACCTGACTGCAACCACCAATACTTTTTCAAGACACTGTGTATTTATATGTGTGTGTATATAATTGCAATTTATAGTTGGCCCCCCTACTTTTGTCCCTGTCCTCCCATGTGCCCCCCTAAATATGAAAGCTGGAGACACCACTGTCTCTCACCGCCCCCCTGCATCACTGCCATTACTGTGCAGGCCGCGGGCAGCAGAGAGATGACATCATCTCTCACTGCCCGCCCTTGCTCTGGGACAACAGGGACACTGTCACTGGCAAGTGACAAGCGGCATCTGGTGGCAGGCAACAATGGCAAGTGACATGCTGCATCAGATAACAGGCAACGTAGAAAGTGACAATCCCCATCTGGTGGCAGGCAACTGTGGCAAGTGATACGCTCAGGGCTCGCACTGATTCTGCATTATGGTGAGTTGAACTTGTTCATTAAACATTACAATGTAATAATAGAAATAATGCTCTTCAATCATCCTGACACCATACAACCATGCTACCATGATGATTGAAGCACCGACTCCAGCCATTGCCCCAACAAATTGCCCACGAAAATATTGGCAGTGCCCCTCCCGAGATTAGACTCTGGATCCGCTCCTGGTTAGAATACAAGAGTTGCATCCAGCAAAGGAAAGAGGGCCCAAACCCAAATTTAGCCAGAATTTCATGTAAGTATGGCCATTCGACAGACTTTAATGATTGACGAGTGTCCAAAGCAAGCAACAACAAGTCTGGAGCCCATTTGTTCATGGGTAGCCTGCATGTTGGTAAAGATTCTTTGAAGATTAGTGTAGGTGAAGTGCCTAGGAATAAAGCCAGTTTGAATTGAGCCAACCGAGGTGGTAATCATGTCATTGAGTCTATGGACCAGGGCTTTTGCTACGATTTTAATATCTGAATTTATTAAAGAAATAGGCCTATAAGAGGCACAAAGTAAATAGTCCTCCAGGGTTTGTGGATAAGCATAATGAGAGCTTCTGAAATAGAGGGGGGAAGACACCCCTTCTCAAATGCATAGGTATAACCCTGGAGTAAATGAGGGATTAGAAGTTCCTTATACTCAATAAACCATTCAAAGGGGAAGCCGTCCAACCCCTGGTGTTTTAGGAGAGATCATATTTTAATCTCATCAGCTGTTAATGGGGCTTCCAACTCTGAAACCTGAAAGCTCAGGAACAGATAGATAGATAGATAGGACATGATCGTCTTGTCCTAGTGACTCTCCAATATCAGTGACTCCTGTATTTGGTTAGTTATTCCAGCCAATCACAGTGATCTGTGAGGGTGGGAGAAATCTCACCTAATGGTTCCTAATAAATGATCTTTCCACCAATCCGACCCCCTCTCACTGTGATGTCACCAATCTCTGGGTCAAGTTTTCACTTCTAATTTCCCCCACATATCTTTATAGAACCTCTCCATACACCAAACCCAGCATGGAGGGGCTCAGTGAAGGTGGTGGTGAAGGTGTGGAGATGTCGGATCGGGTCACACAGATCATAAAAGGAGATCCGTCCGACCTCATAATCCAGATATATCCTGACTCTGTTACTGGAGATGTTGGGGGGTAAGAAAATTGATTCACTGTCATGTGCCACCCAATTCTCGTTAGCATCCCTGTACAAACCCCAGGACTTGTTGTTATTTCCAATCTCTGACTGCTCTCCTCTTCTGCCTATACTGGGGTAACACATCCCGACTATCCATTTATCTGATCCCCCGACATCCACTTCCCAGTAATGTCTCCCTGAGGAGAAACTCCGACTGCTCAACACCTGAGAATAACCCTGAAATCTCTCTGGTGTTTCTGGGCGATTCTTTTTTCTATCTGACCAGGATGCTATTTTCCTGTCATCTGATATATGGAGATTATTATGAGCTGTATTTACATCCAGTAATATGTCTGCAGCTCCCTGTATATAGAAGTATACATTTACCCCTCTTATTATATCAGATAATGTGTGTAATGTGTGTGATATCCCATCCACATCCAGACCCCCTCCATCATGGAGGAGCTCCTCATGTCTCTCTCTGTCCTCATTATCTCCATCCTCAGTATCACACAAGTCACCTGTGTCTGATTCCTGTAAGACAGTCAGTGGATCCGTCACGTTACACAGCTCCTCAATGTGACGCAACTTCCTGGACAGCTCCTCCTTCTTTATTTCCAGATCCCGGAGGGAGATGGAGATCCGCTCTGCCCTCCTGGAGATTTCCCTCAGGACTCTCTTCTCCAGGTCTTCCAGACGTCTCCTGAGATCTCTAAACAGGACAGTGACTCTCTCGGTGTCACCAGCTGCTTCTTCCTCTACTTTCCTCCTGTGTTCCTGCAGACTCTGGACTCTTTCCTCCATCTCCTCTCTCTTTGTCAGAAGTTTCTGCAGAACATTCATCAGTGTCTTCTTCTTCTTCTCAGAAGCCTCATCCAGTGACTCCATCTCATGTCCTTTATGTCCTCCAATCACACAAGACACACAGATACAGGTCTCATCCTCAGTGCAGTAATACTCCAGGATCTTCTTATGGACGGAGCATTTCCTGCTCTCCATGGACAAGGTGGGGTCACATAAGACGTGTTCTGGGGACTTTTTGTGGACTCTCAGGTGTTTATCACACAGAGAAACCTCACAGTGCAGACAGGATCTAACAGCAGGTACAGGAAAGTCCACACAGTAAGTACAGAAGACCCCGGACTCCTCCTGATGTGGCTGAGCAGACAGGAAATTCCCCACTATGTTACGTAGTGTTATGTTCCTCTGCAGTACAGGCCGATCCGGAAACTTCTCTCTACAGTCAGGACAGGAATATCCTCCAGACCCCCTCTGTGTATCCAGCACACGATCAATACAGACCCGGCAGAAGTTGTGTCCACATCTCAGGTTTACAGGATCTGTATAAATGTTCAGACAGACGGAACATTCCAACTCAGCTCTCAGATCTGCAGACGCCATCGCTGACAACTGACACACGGAGAAGAATGCAGTTGGGAGGGGTCACATCCTCCTACACAGGGTGAGGCCAAGCTGTGACTTTTACTGTATTCATAAAATTCATTATATTATATAATAAAACTATAATATGAAGAACATTATGCTTGTTTCAGAAACAAATCTCATTGTGTGTTGCATTCTGGCTGTTTCCATAGCCAGGTGCATATCTAGAGACGTGCTACATATAGTACTGGGTGTCCCAGGACCAAGTACTGCACTTGACTGCCCACCATATATTAATTTCCACCACCGGTCAGACCTGCCGTTCAGACCCCAGGGAACTGCTCTGAAACTCTTCCTCAGCTTTGTGTTCCAGGTCAGACAGGCGGGTGGTGGGAAGAGGAGCTGGAAGCCGGGTGTGTCCTCCCACACTCCAACTCAGGGCTTGCAGTGATATCATGCACAGCCATACACTGAACATGTGGAGAGGGTTGTAAGGGCAAAAGATCCAAAATGGCTGTTTGATGC
Source organism: Lithobates pipiens (assembly GCF_037356315.1). Lineage (NCBI taxonomy): Eukaryota > Metazoa > Chordata > Amphibia > Anura > Ranidae > Lithobates > Lithobates pipiens. Next base: position 642,973,755 of record NW_027507903.1, read on the forward strand.
CAGACTCTGGATGGGTTGTGTAGGCACTGGGCACCAGCAGCTGATTTTAAAAATACAGCCTGCAGTTGTCTGTCAGCTCAGTTGCTATCTTCTGGCACATTGCCTGACTGTTGTGGAGACCAAGCTTGGTGACAGCCCCAGGATGAGTGAGCTGTAAACACATTGTGAGTTTTTTCCTAAAACCAGAGAGTGCAAAATCTGGTGCAACTCTGCATAGAAACCAGCTTCCAGGTTTTATTGTCAAAGATTCATTTAACAAACTGAAGGGAGAAGCTAATTGGCTACCACGCACAATCCGACCCCCCATAAACAATGACCAGACTATGTTTGGAGTAAATGGCCATCCGGCCTTGATTTATTAACCAAAATATATATATATATATATATATATATATATCAATATAAACTTTTTTCATAAATAACTTTATTAACATGTAAACAACCTTCCATTTGTATTGTATCATGGGTCATAAGCATACCCAATCACCTACTGGTCACTGCACACTACATCAGTCATTACTTTAACCTCTTGACCTCCAGACGGAATCCCCTGTCTCGGAGGCTATACCCAAACCAGTGCAGTGACCTACCCCTTTTACCCTTCGTGGTTAACCCCATGTAACCGGGAAGTACAGATCCAACCCCCCCCATCACCATGGATGGGTACAAACATATTCTCTACCTGCACCAGTTAAAGCGGGAGTCCGCCGGGAGTCCGGCGTTTTTTTATGTTTTTTTAAAAGTCAGCAGCTACAAATACTGCAGCTGCTGACTTTTAAAATAATGACACTTACCCGCCCAGCGCGCCCGCGATGTCGGTACCCGAAGCCGATCTCTCGATCGTCTCTCGGGTGCTGCCACCGCCATCTTGGGTATGGGAATCAGGAAGTGGAGCCTTTCGGCTTCATTTCCCGGTTCCCTACTGCGCATGCGCGAGTTGCACTGCGCAATAAGTATGGTCCCCGCTGTCTCTGGGATCCGTGTGTTTCCCAGCAGGCAGCGGGGGACCTTTGTAAAGGAGCGTAGATTCTGCGGAAAGGGGCGTACCTTCTGCAGAATCTACGCCGGAAGTGGGTGCAGCTACCTGTACTGTACAGGTACCTGCAGCCCCCTCCCCCCTGAAAGATGCCAATTGTGGCGCCGGAGGGTTGGAGGGTTCCAATGAGCAGAAGGTCCACTTTAGGGTGGACCTCCGCTTTAACCTCCTCAAATGAACCCAACAACTGCCACAGCTCGAAAGATGGTAAAGCCTTACCCTTTTCGAGCATCGCCACACGCACAACCCACGCTGAATCACCTCCTGGAGGCCCAACGCCCACAGGTCCGTCCCAACATCGTTTAAATGTACCCCATCACTCCTTAAATACCTCTCAAACTCCAACTCCCAATGGCGAATAGCCAGGCCCCCATTCCTGATAAAAAATCTACTCACTCACTTCTTTATTAACCTTTATCCTAGTCCTGTCCAACTTTTTGTCCGACAGCGCCCACCTCCACGACGTCCTGCTTACCATATCCGACCACACCAATACCATCCCCGGGTAAGAAGCCTTTAACCGAAGAAAATCACACTTTATGTCCCTGATGAGGTCCCTCATGGACCTCACCCCCATGTCATTGCCCCCCACTTGCAGAAGCAAGACGTCTTGCGGCAGGTCCAGGCGAGAGAATCTATGCACCTTGCCCAAAACACTATACACCGCATACCAGGGACACGAATCCACCGAACCTGCGCCTTGTCCCTGGGTATCCAAAGTTGTCTGCCATTCGGCCAAATGTCATCTCTCTTTGAACCCCAAAAAACGTATGAATGGCCCAGAATCCATACCAAGCCAGCTTCATACCCTGCAAACAAGAAAAATTAGATACACGGAAAAAAAACAGACTTCCGCATGAACAATAACCCCCCAACCCATTCCAAACCTCAAGCCAACAGTTGCGGAAGAACATACAGCTTAAACCTCTCTGAATCCCACCTCCCAATTCTCCTAACCGCCTCCGAACTTAGCCCGGCCCTGGATGCCTCGGTAGCCACACCAATGCGGAAGGAATGGGATGAAAAGTTCCGCGGATCGAACCCCACTTGCACCACACACTTCTTAAGGACGGCACTGAACTGGAATTTGGACAGAAAAGAACCATCCATGTGCACGAAAAAGGGGCCCAGGACCCACGGCCTCAGGTGCAAAAAAGCCTCCACCGCCCTTACCGGGCAGATGCCGCTCTCAGCTATTTAACCCACCTCCACGAGTACCCCTTTTGCCTACTGGTCCGTTTTGGACCTTCTTAACCAAATCCAAACCACATTTTGGCCCAGCTCGACATCGCCCACCTCCAGAACCCCATGTTTGTGCCTGGCTGGGCAAAACAGTTCGATAATCCTGAAAGCCCCGAAAAAGATTAGGGAAAAAGCCACTCAAAAAAGGACCTGCTCATACAAAGAACTACAGACTGTCCCTACCACGCGACAGGCCGCGGAGCACATTAAAGGAAACCGTACGCCTCCCATCCCTCTGCCTATGGGCCTTCCAGTAGCCCTTAACCGCCTGCCGCAGCCAGAACTCCTTTGTATAGTCACATTGCCCTCCCCATTTAAACAGAAAGGCCAACCCTGCAAGCTTTCTGTCAATAGAGGCTGCCAAAACTCCCCGTTCCATAGCCTTGCTAAGTAGAACACAGCCTGAGCCATTCCCGCATCACCCGGGGCCATGCCAATCACTGCTAAGCACTCCGACCATTCCTGCCATACCCTCGAATAGGTCTTCCAGGTAGCCCTGCTCACGGACAATTCGATCAACTTTGTGACGACTCCAACGCTATGCCCCAAATCCACGTTGGGCCGCTGATCCCGTGACGCTCCACCTCCGGTGCCAGTCCCCAGAACCTGTCCCACTGAAAACGAGACAGAGCGTTAGCCAACGACTTGTCAACCCCCGGCAGATGCACAGCATAGATGAAAGCATTCACCTGCAAGCAGCGCAGAACCAAATGGCGTAGAAGCCTGGTCACCAGCCCAGAGGCCGCTGTCAGCCGATTGACCACTTGCACCACCCCTAAGTTGTCGCAATTGAAGTGCACCTTCAGGTTCCGAAAAGAAGAAATGGTAAGAGAAGGGTTACACTCACCGGGTTGCCCAGGACCGGGCCTCGCAGCTGCCTCCCGCGTACCCACCGCCGACTCCATTCCTCGATTCTCGCCTCCGTCAGACTCAGACAATTCCACGGGCCTGCGGTGCTGAGCTCTGGAGTCCCAGCCCCACCTCCAGCCAGCCCTGCCCCCGCGTCCTGAAGAAGGGCTCCTGCACCTCCTGTCCCGGTGACTCCGCACCTCATGCACCCCCCCAGTGACTCCTCCAGGTTCCTGGCTTGCGGCCCGACCACTGCTAGAGCGCCTGGGACTGGGAGCCACCCTGACAGGTCGGACCTCCACCCACTGGATAACCAACCTCCCCTGATCTACATCCTCCGCCCCCTCTGCAGCCACCCCTTGGTCAAGGCACTGACGCCGTACCTGCTCCTCCCATCCTCCATTGGGGTGGAGGCTGGTGTCACGGGTGCTGAACTGGCCGCCTGTGGTGGGGTGAGGTGCGCCATGCTCCGGGGGCCCCTCCGGCCTGCATCTGGGCTGAAGCACTTGGGCGGTCTGGATCGCCGCGCCCGAGGAGTCAACACCGCCCCCGCTCGCCACCGCATCTCGTTCCGCTACAATGGCCGCGATCTGTGCTTGTAGCCATGCGGCGCCTTCCCGCTTTAAAGCCGCCCTGAGCTGGGCTACCAAACCGGCGGACGCCATTAGGATGCGTCCAATCTCTTCCTCCTCCGCTCTCCGACTGCCTTGGCTTCCACTCGGCTTCCCGGCGATAACCTAAGCTCCGCCCATGGCCCCTCCTACCGGTCCTCTCTTAAAGTGGCCCCCCCTATTCTAATTAAAACGGCGACAGTGCAGTCATAGCAACTTTCATGCCGTCCCTGCGCTCACAGCCTGCGGCTGCAGCTCCGTGGCCTTCCTTTAGTTATGGAGAAAGGTTGCGAGCACTGAACTTATTCTCTCTGGAAAAGAGACGTTTGAGAGGGGATATGATTTCAATTTACAAATACCATACTGGTGACCAGACAATAGGGAGAAAACTTTTTCACGGAAGGGAGTTTAACAAGACACGTGGCAACTCATTAAAATTAGAAGAAAAGAGGTTTAACCTTAAACTACGTAGAGGGTTCTTTACTGTGGAGCGGCAAGGATGTGGAATTCCCTTCCACAGGCAGTGGTCTCAGCAAGGAGCATCGACAGTTTCAAAAAACTTAGATAAGTACCTGAACAACATACAGGGATATACAATGTAATACTGACATATAATCACCCACATAGGTTGGACTTGATGAACGTGTGTCTTTTTTCAACCTCACCTACTATGTAACTATGTCCCCACAGTCTTCCATTGATTGCCATGGCTGCCTTCTCTTCTGTGTGTCCAGCATCCTCCAAGGATTGCCTTACCTGGATCCCTCGACACCATGGCCACCACATCCACTATTTAGGACAGTTGGACTTCCACAGCATGAGTCTTTAAACTCTTCTGTCCCTTATCTCCCATCACTGCGCCACATTACCCCGAGGATCATCTCCTTTTGCTGTGCAAAATAATCACTCCATGGACTGTTTTTATCCACGCTGTGCCATATTACTACCCCGTGATCTGTCTCTCTGTGCTGTGCCCTAATGCCGCCTCTTATTGTTTTGTGAGGTTTTGGGGTTCTGTTCTATATGTGCAAAGAAAGATCACAAAATACTTCAAAGTATAACATTTATGAAAAGTAATTATAGAGATAATGAAAATATGACAAGAATACTTAACCAAAGATGCTGTTTTCACCACGGAGTCCCATCTGCATAAGCAGCGTGGTATACAGGTGACCACAGACGCATGCATTATGCAGCTCTGGCATGAGACTGAGGTCGTATATGCTTTGGCTGTGGTAATATAGGACTTGAATGTAAGGAAATGGTCAACCCCTCCCTCAGGGAAGTATAACCTTCTAAGGAAAATGGCACATTCCTGAAGAAAAGGGGTTTGGCTTGTCCATTTATAGCATCGGTCTCAAACTGGGGGCCCTCCAGCTGTTGCAAAACTACAAGTCCCATGAGGCATTGCAAGGCTGACCGTTACAAGCATGAGTCCCACGGGTAGAGGCATGATGGGACTTGTAGTTTCGCAACAGCTGGTGGGCCGCCAGTTTGACACCCCTGATATAGGCAGTTCACATTCCTGTAAGATGAGTCATTCAAGCTAACCAGAACAACCAGGATATTAGAGGCTTTATTAGATATTTGTGAGGCCAACATTAAGAAGAAATATGAAATATTAAATCTCCCAATCAGTAATGTACACCCAAGTTCCCCAATAAATGCCCGCATGTTGGGTTCCATGTGATTTGCCTCTGTGTGCTCTCTGTGCTCCTAGTTTATCACACTATCATTCTTCTATAAGCTCATGGTCACTTCACTGACCATAAACTGGGGGCACCCCGAAATATATGCCCGGCCCGGAGCTGAGGCAGGAAGACCCAAACCAGATCAAGGGGTCAGCCAAATGGCAGGTCAGGCCATCACAATACAATCCCTGAGAGGGTGGATAATCTTGAACAATCCGCATCAATCTTAGAGATAACGATTGTATGGTGAATGGTGTATTAAAATGATGAAATGTGAAAATATATATTTAAAAAATAGTAAGAAAAAAATGATGATATGTGAAAAATGTATTAGTGTATAAAATGTGAAAGATTAATGGGAAGAAAAATAAACCCCAAACAGGAAATAGGGAAAAAAGTGTGAATGGTGTCACAGGAGATCCCTGCCTACCTTGTATGGTATACACCGTTCACCATACAATCGTTATCTTCCAGATTGATGTGGATTGTTTAAAATGATCCACCCTCTCAGGGATTGTATGAAACCATCCATTTGGCTGACCTCTTGATCTGGTTTGGGTCTTCCTGCCTCAGCTCCGGGCCGGGCATATGTTGGGGTGCCCCCTCTTCCATTCCCTTTGTCCTCATGTGAGCCGGTATAGTTCTCGAGCTGATCTGTAAGCATCAGTTTACTCATATTCTTAGGGGAACTTTTTGGGAATTTTCAGAAATTTTCCCCTCCCTCGATTGTTACAAAGGGTTTATTGTTTTTTATATCTTAGCTTTTCTGTACTTACAGTGCATTATTGCATCTATACTCCCGATGAGTGAACGTGATTCACGGAACGCGTAGAGTTCTTTATTCATGTGATGCCAAGACAGTTTAGCTTTTTATCCAGCATGTATCTAGTTGTGTGTGTGTGTGTGTGTGTGTGTGTATATGTATTATGCCCCATACACACGATAGGATTTTCCAATGCAAAATGTGTGATAGGACCTTGTTGTCGGAAATTCCGACCATGTGTAGGCTCCATCACACATTTTCCATAGGAATTTCCGTCACACAAAATTTGAGATCTGGTTCTCAAATTTTCCGACAACAAAATCTGTTGTCGGAAATTCAGATCGTGTGTAGACAATTCCAACGCACAGTTCCACACATGCTCGGAATCAAGTAGAAGAGCCGCATTGGCTATTGAACTTCATTTTTCTTGGCTCGTCATACGTGTTGTATGTCACCGTGTTCTTGACGTTCGGAATTTCCAACCAACTTTTTGTGACCGTGTGAATGCAAGACAAGTTTGAGCCAACATCCGTTGGAAAAAATCCCATGAATTATGTTGTCGGAAAATCCTATCGTGTGTACAGGGCATAACTATGTATCATCATCATATACAATGTATATGTCCATGGTATATTTGTATTATTATGTCAACCTATTTGTATATGGATGTGTTTATGTTTTGAAAACCTTATCATGCATTTCAAAACCAAGGAACTGCATTTGATACAATAAAGGTTTTATCGTTATATATACTCCATACACTTATTTTTACAGCAACAAACCTCATTTAAAGTCCCACTCTTTGTCTCAAATGGAATTAGACCTTTCATATGATCCATGCACAGTATCTATGCCTCCCTTGTTGAGTCCCTAGATGTTTTATTGAGGAATAGAGCTGGGCCTTCCATATAAAGTCTCAGCCACTACGTCCTATCCTTTCCCTCCACCCAGAATTTATTGCTTCAGCTGTGATTGGGATCGCCACCACTTCAGGATGCCAAGATGAAATTGAGTAGAAATTGTATGACAACGGGCAGCAGGGAAAGGCACTGGCACAGCCAGCATCGCTATCTTCTTTTCAGATCCCAATAGTGACTACAACCAACACATTTACACTTGCTTCAACTTCAACACACATTAAAGAGCCTACCGCTTCAACATGCTTTTTATTTATTTATTTTAACCATAGCTTTTTATTGATTTTCACAGTGTGCATTACAATATAAGTTGCATTTCTTACAAAATATTAGTTATATAAAGTATTAACACAAGAGAGGTTTTCAATGTTGAAACATAGCTTATTGCATGCCGGTCTCTTATAATGCAATAGAAAATGGTTTCGCTTCTCACCCCATCTGTGTTGACACTGTGAGCAGGCTTTTGGTCATACATTAGTAAAAGGCCCGGCCCGACCCTTGAAGATGGGCTCTGGAGCTCGTTCACCTCAATGCTGCTTGTGCTTAGTGGTATTTGTTGATAGGCAAATACATAAACTCATGCTTAGGGTGTGGAGCTATACACATTTTCTAGCAATTCTCAGTTCATATATTCATGACTAGGACAGGCCAGATACCTTACTACCCAAAACCATACATGCATGGACTTACTTACTACTATCTATAATAAAGACACCGACACCTGCTGGATGTAAATGGCCTGTCCGGCCTTTATTAACAATAAACCCAATTATCAACTTTATTCAAAATTTTAACCTTTTCTACTTATAACCATTTATTTTAAATCTATATCTATTCCATGTCATTCAGCTTATTAGTTGCAGATCCCTGACGACCCACTTCTCTTTTGAGCCTGTAATCCCATTTTCTGTTGGCATTCGTCCCCAGCCACCAACTCACCTCGGAGACTTGCCAACTGACCACAGACCCCCAACTTATTAACCCGTCAGTCTGGCCAACCGCTAGACCACCCGAGAGGACTCCATACCTGTGATGGGTCCTAACTTTATCAATACCTCATCTTAACTGGGTAACTGTTTATCTGCCGTCAAGGAACCAACTGCAACCCGTCCATCCACAAACCACCCCCTAACCCCTACTTATCTTAGGGTGGGCGGGCGGGAACTTCTCTCCTATCCTGCTGACTCCGGACTGCTGACCTTCCAGCCCTCCCCTTACAACACTATCTCCTATACTCCACCCCTCCAGACACTACTCCAATAAGGTAAGCTCCCTTATTCATTAACCACACCTATTAGCACCTAATCCCAGTAAGACTTGCACCCTGTCATGTCTGCACTACGCCTACATTCCACTGCAGCTACGTGCATGTCTTACTGTCGCCTCAAGCAAGCTGGAGTTATCATCAATCAAGTACTGCCACTGGAGGGTTAACACTTTATACGTTTATATCAGTTATCATCATTCTGTGGATGAATAAACCTTACATCATATATGTGAAGAGACTTTTGGAGAATTCCTCCACATATCCCAATGTTTATGGAATCCCAAGGCTCTTCCTTCTTTATGTGCAAACAACTTTTCCATTGTGTATTCTGTATTCATTCTGGAGATTACCTTCTCAATTTTTGGGGATGTCTCCATACACATAATGGGATTTTCCGACAACAAATGTTGGATGTGAGCTTGTTGGCGGAAAGTTCGACTGTGTGTATGCTCCATCAAACATTTGTTGTTGGACTTTCCGCCAACAAATGTTGGCTAGCAGGTTCTAAAAAATTTTCCGCCAACAAATGTTTGTTGTCGGACTTTCCGATCGTGTGTACCCAAGTCTGTCGGACAAAAGTCCATGCATGCTCAGAATCAAGTACGAACCAGAGATATAACTAGCATTCATAATGGAGATATAATGTACGTCTTGTACGTCACTACTTTCGTAATTGTTGGCCAACATTTGTGTGACCGTGTGTATGCAAGACAAGTTGGAGCCAACATCTTTCGAACAAAAATCCACAGTTTTGTGGTCAGAAAGTCTGATCGTGTGTACGGGGCATTAGAGTGCAATTCCTTCGCTAGGGTGATACATGTGGCAAAGAGTATATGAATGACCACTTTCCTCATTAGAGGGGGGAAATTGCTCAACCCCCAGGCTCAGTAGGGCTAATGATTGGGGTTAAGGTGCACTTGTGCCCTGTAATTTCTTGGATAAGGGATGAGACCTCTTCCAAAAAGGACATATCACTACACAGCTCCAGAGTGTATGCAGAAGATTGCCAGTACCATAGCAATCTCGCTAGCTTAATGGTGAGGTATTTGGGTCCATTTTGTTTATACGTAAAGGTGTGAGGTACCATGTGTGGAGTATTTTCTGAGTGTTGTCCCAGTGGTCTACACCCGCTGAGGATTTACTGCTATAATGTATAGCTAACTGCCATTGGTGTAATGCAAGTTCTTTTTGTAGATCTCATTCCCATTTTAGCATGTTTGGTAGTTTAGCTTGTATGCATAGAGAGGAGGCAGCTTTGTAAAATAAGAATATCCCTTTAGTTTTACTTGGATTTATGTTCCTTAAGTAGTTCCATATTGGTAGAGGAATTTCTATGGGGTGGACTTGGTTCGAGGTTTTGTAGTGCTGTATTTGGTAAATTTTGTACCTATCTCATGTGTCCGGATCTAATATATCCACTGTGGAGAAGTGTGCCCTCTTTTTTGCCCAGGATTGAGTGGATAACCCCGGGATTAGGTAGTCATAGGATGCTAAGGGTATTGTAAGTTTACAAACTGGTGTGTCAGCAAATGTTTGCCTCATCGGTGAAGACCACACTGCCGTAGTGGCTTGAATGGTCAAGTAAGGAGGAATTGATGGGCTATGGTGTAGACTAGCCCCCATTGCTAAAGCAGGAAGATTATGTCCTGGCGTAATCTCTCTTTCAAGTTGAGTCCACCTATTGTCTGTTTGGCAAGAGAACCAGTACTTCATTTGGTCTAGTTGCGGCTTTGTAGTATTCTTGACCTACTCCCCCAAGAAGTTTAGGATTATACAAATTCGTTGGAGCTATGCTTTTTGAGTTTGCTGTTTCCTCTGGTATGTTTACAGTAAGGGCATAACATTTAGTTGTGCTAACTTTATAAAGGGAGACCTCTCCAAATTTGTTTAGTAAGGATTGTATTTCTGGGATAGATGATTCTGGTTTTGTTATGGTCAGTATGATATTGTCTGCAAATAAACCTATTTTGTGGGTTTCACTGGCTATTTTGATACCTTGTACCATCTTATGGGATTTTATGTATTCCGCTAATGGTTCTATAACAAGCGAGAAAATGATCGAGGATAATGGGCATCCTTGACGGGTCCCATTTGAAAGCATAAATGGGTCAGATAGTATGCTGGTGGTATAGACTTGGGCATTGGGGTTGGAGTATAGTGAAATAATCGCTGAGTGGGTCAGACCAGATATACCAAATGTATGTAAGGTCTTAGACAGGTATCTCCAGTGGACGCCTTTTCTGCGTCCAGAGCTAGAAATACGCTAGGCTCTTTAGTTACCTCTGCAAAGTGCAGTGGGTTTAGCATTCTCCTAGTCCCGTCAGGCGCCTGTCTGCCCTTTACAAACCCAACTTGGTCTAGAGCTATGAATGATGGGGTGATTTCCATTAACATATTAGCTAAAATTTTGGCGTATATTTTAAGATCCGTGTTCAGTAGAGATATGGGCCTAAGATTTTGGGGAAGTGACGGGTCTTTGCCTGGTTTGGGTATAGTGACTATGACTGCTTGGAGCATTTCACTCGGGAAAGAGCTAGACTTTGCTGCTGCGTTGCAGACATCGACTAGTTTGGGAGTAAGGTGATTGATAAAAAGCCTTATAGTATTCAGCGGAAAACCAGTCCGCTCCGGGTGATTTGTGCATAGCGAGAGTTTTTATAACTGACTCAACTTGTTGTTTTGTGAGTAGAATGACATTTTCATTCTTTTAAGATATGTATCCTATTCCGCCCTAAGTTCTTGCCGTAGCCCCTCACGATAGGAGTTAAGGCTTTTTAGTAGGTAGGTGGAGGAGGAATTGGGATTTTTGTGTTGTGCTTCAATGGTGAAGTTTTGGTGCAGTTTTGTTATAGGCTGCAGTTTCTTTTCCCTAGAAGCAATCTGAATAAGGTTTCCTCTGATGAACACTTTGTGAGCACATCAAACTGTCATGGAGGAACACTCTCAGTATCATTAATTTGGATATATTCCTGTATTTTTCCTTTGATCTCATCTCTTATTTTGGGGTGCGATGGAAGGAAAGTATTGTTTGGTCATAGGGGTTTGTGGGTTATGGTTCTTGTGTCCACAACCTCAATAGTTACCCGTGCGTGATCTGACCATGTGATGTTGTGGATATCAGCTTTACATACATTCTGCAAGGTGTACACATCTGTAAAAAAGAAATCTATTCTTGAATAGCTGTTATGGGCCTCTGCTTTCGTGGCTGTCCAGAAAAAGGTACCTATATACATACCTGGTGGCATTGCTCAATTGTACAATCATTTTGGAAAAAGATCTTTCTGATAATTACAAAATGTTTTGATCGTCCAATTTTTCCAGACCCAATTATAGCTCTCCTTAATTTAAAACCAGCCTTTCTGAATCAGAAACAATTCAAATTAGTTCTTACACTCCTGATAGCCGCAAAGCAGACTATAGCCAATGCGTGGAAAACAGATGTGGTGAATATTGCAGAAACCAAACGTAGAATGAATCAATCTTTCATCCATGCTAAAATGGACGCTATCGATAAAAACCAGATGACAAAGTTTGATATCATATGGAAACCCTGGATTAAATATTATACGTCAGATAATATTGACAACCGAGTTTTACTGTTATGGTGATTAAGATTTTTTATAGAATTACAACATTAGATGATATATAAAACCTCCTCCGGAGAATTATTCCCTCCCCTTCCCCTCCTATATACCTTTTCTGTTCTTCCCTTACTATATAGTACTTACTATAAACATACTTTAGAAGTTATGGTCAAAACTTTAAAATCATTTATTTTATTTTAGACATATTTATATTTTCTTGGGATTAAAATGTTTAAAACTCAGCTATAAGAATGTTTTCAAATTCTAAAATATATAAGGCCATTTATTATCATTCCCACAAGAATATCTTGAAATTCTTCTTTGCTTTGTATCATCCGTACTTCAATGTCTACTTTTTATTTCTGGTATCACATAATTTGTCTTATATTCTGTACATGTAATTTATTTTAACATAAAATAAAAATTTTTGAACGAGAATAGCTGTTATGAGCCATTGAATAGTGCATGTAGTCCCTCTCAGTGGTACGGAGGCAACGCCATGGGTCATAGAGTCTCTTTTCTAAGCTTAGAGATCCCAAAGTAGGCCTCCACTTCCGAGCCACTGAGGAGGAGTCAAGGTCATTGTTCAAGATCATATTGAAGTCATCACACGATAATAAATTAACCTTCAGCATTTGCTTAGAAGTCTTTACGGATAAAATTCAGGGTTTTTTTTTTTTTTTAATTCTTCTTTATTTCAAAACATGAAAGAAGTGCATAACATTAGCCATATTCAATAATGATACAAAACACGTGTCAAGTCAGAAAATCGGATTACAATACAATATTTAGTCAGCAGTTTAAAGTACTCCAACCTACAACCTTTGCAAGGCACAGTAAAAGAATATTCCATCATAGTAGTGCTTACAACATGTCGGGGCCTCAAAGGCTGATTAATCATCATTATTACTGACCCAAGTCCGACAGAGGCTTATACCAAGTTATGCAATGCAGCAACATGGAAAAACATTTTTTGTTTAAATGGGGAAGTATAATAATTTAACTAACTGGTAGGCCCAAACAGGAGACATCTGCTAATACATTTGCGTCAACTTCAGGGGTTTGATGTTGGGTGCGTACATGTTCACCAGGGTGTAGGTTTTATGATTAAGTTCTGCAACCAGTATGATGAAGCGGCCTTGAGGATCAATATGCTTTTGTAATAGGGAAAAGGATATAGAGTCCTTGACAGCAGTTAGTACTCCATTCCTTTTGGCTGAGTCATTGGCTGTAAAGACGTGCGGAAACTTGACATGTGATCATTTCGGAGGGTTGGCACTGGAGAAGTGTGACTCACATTGTAAGTCTATTGCCGTCTTCCAGAGAGCTCTGCGCTTGTATGGGCTATTCAGGCCTTTCACATTGAATGTCATTATTCATTTGCGTGGTAAGAGGTGTTTTGCCTCCATCCAGTGGCAGATTTTGGTATGAAAAAAGATGAAACTTTAGTGCTGGAAATGTGCATGTGCTGAAGAAAATTATTTTGCATAACCATCAAGGAACATGCAAAAATACTAAACCAAACTTAGACAGGAACTTGCAAAATGCAGTTTTCAACTGTTGAAGAGAACAGCATATGGGATACATCACAAATATGAAAGTGGGGATATTAACAGAACTTGAATCAGCCGAACAACGGGCGGTACCTTAGGTGTCACAGAAACATGTGACAAACCCGAAAGGTACTAAGGGTTTAGGCACCCTGAGGAGGGTAATAACGCTTGTATGTAAGTTGTGAAGCTCTTGCGGTGGAGCATTTCCTGTTTTGGCAGTGGTGTTGACGTTGTTTTAGGAGGGGTTAAGGATCAGCAGGGTTGCCCTTCATAGGGAGTAGATGCCATTTCTGGAGGAGTTCTATGCCTCTTTCCAGCGAAATGATCGAGTGTGACTCATTGTGCATTTCTACTAGTAGTTTGGCCGGGAAAACCCCACTTGTATAAGATTTTATGGTTTTGCAGGATTTTTGTAATTGGCGCCAAGTTGTGCCTCGCCGTCATGGTAGCTTGCGACAAGTCGGCATATAATGCGATTCCTGCAAAGGGGTCTGAGATTGCAAGGTGTTGTCTGGAGCAGTGCATCAGTTGATCCTTCACATGGAAGAAATTAATTCTCGCTATTACATCTCATTTGTTTCAGGTAGGTATGACGGTTTTGGCAGTCTATGGGCTCTGTCAATAATGATGTCAGAAGGCCCCAGAGATGGGAAAGCTGTGGTCATAAGCTTTTGTAGGTATGAGTGCAAGTCATCCGGTTTAATGGATTCGGAGATCCCCCTGAATTTGACGTTATTCCTGTGTGACCTGTCCTCAATATCAGCCATTTTGAGGCACATGGTTTTGATTTCAGCTTCTACATCAAAGTGGGCATCCACTAGCTCATTGTGTGCCAGAGTAAATTCCTCTATTTTCCTTTCAACATACTCCACTCTGTTGCTAACTGCTGTCATCTCTTTTTTTGTGGATTTAATGAAAGATGCCATGTCTTGCTGGAGGGCCCCCCTTAATGTTTGCAGCATCTCCTTCATGGTAGAGTCTACAATGGGCTGTCCTGTGGTAGGGAATGAATCTAGATGCTGGCTGTATGATGCTTCGGTGGTGTTTTGATGATGCTTCCATGGAGCTTTGATGATGCTTCCGTGATGCTTCGATGATGCTTTGGTGGTGCTTCAAGCAAAGTTTTCAGACTTCTATGGAGACTTTGAAGACACATTGAAGCACCATTAAAGCGACATGGAATATCATTTTTGAAGCAAAGCCAAAGCAAAAGCAAGGTGTAAATAGGACTGTAAGCTAACCATTTTATTAAGGCTGCTTTCACACTGAGGCGCTTTGCAGGCGCTATAACGCTAATAATAGAGCCTGCAAAGTGCCTTTAAAGCGCCTCTCCTCTCATGCCAATGTGAAAGCTGGAGAGATTTCACACTGAAGCGGTGCGCTGGCAGGTCGGTAAAAAAAGTCCTGCTAGCCACATCTTTGCAGCGCTGTAGGAGCGGTGTATACACCGCTCCCAAAGCACCCCTACCCATTAACCCTTTTTTGCTCGCTAGCAGGGGTTAAAAGCGCCCCCCACTAGCAGCCGCAAAAAGACAGTAAAAATAGCGGTGCTATACCGCCGATGCCCCCAATGCCTCGGTGTGAAAGTAGCCCTAGTGACAGAAGCTTAAACAGGACTGTAAGCTAACCATTTTATTTAGTGACAGGAGCTTTGATTGGCGTTCAGAGAGCTTTACCAAAGCATGTCCGAAGCCTTGTTTTGAAGCAAGTGTAAACTAGCCCTAATACCTCAGTAAGCACCTGCTCTTGCCTTTCACACAAAATAGACTGTGCATGTCATTATAGGGTTTGGTAAGTGATCTGTTCTCCTCCTCCCAGGCCAGAGGGCATGTTACCTGAGGAGAGATGAAAGATTGGAGGTAATAAGGTAGAGGCATCGGTTTACATTAACCCTTACACGCCATAGGAAGGATACATGAAACAGAGGGACTGGCAGTGATTTGTTTTAACTTTAAAGTACGCTGACAGGGCTGTCCCAAGAGATTGGGGGTCTCCTGGGCTGGGAGTGCAGGGGGCCTATGTAATGTTAACGGAGGGCTGTGTAATGTAAATGTGGGTCTGTGTAATATAAATAGGGGCTGTGTAATATAAATGGGGGGCCGTTTAATATAAATGGGGGGCCGTTTAATATAAATGGGGGGCCGTTTAATGTAAATGGGGGGCCGTTTAATGTAAATAGGGGCTGTGTAATGTAAATGGGATGTGTAATGTTAACAGGAGGCTGTGTAATGTAAATAGGGACTGTGTAATGTAAATGGTATGGGCTGTGTAATGAAAATAGTATGTGCAATGTAAATGGAAGCTGTGTAATATATATGGGCTGTGTAATGTAAATGGAAGCTGTGTAATATATATGGGCTGTGTAATGTAAATGGAAGGCTGTATAATGTAAATGGGAGCTGTGCAATTTATATGGGCTGTGTAATGTAAATGGAAGTTTGTATAATGTAAATGGAGGCTGCTGTGTAATGTAAATGGTGGGCTGTGTAATGTAAATGGTGGGCTGTGTAATGTAAATAGACTGAGTAATGTAAATGGGGGGCTGTGTAATGTAAATGGGGGGCTTTGTATTGTAAATGAGGGGCTGTGTAATGTATATGGCCTGTGTAATGTAAACGGGGGGCTGTGTAATGTAAACGGGGGGCTGTGTAATGTAAACGGTGGGCTTTGTATTGTTAATGAGGGGCTGTGTAATGTATATGGCCTGTGTAATGTAAATGGGGGGCTGTGTAATGTATATGGCCTGTGTAATGTAAATGGGGGGCTGTGTAATGTAAATGGGGGGCTTTGTATTGTAAATGAGGGGCTGTGTAATGTATATGGCCTGTGTAATGTAAACGGGGGGCTGTGTAATGTAAACGGGGGGCTGTGTAATGTAAACGGTGGGCTTTGTATTGTTAATGAGGGGCTGTGTAATGTATATGGCCTGTGTAATGTAAATGGGGGGCTGTGTAATGTATATGGCCTGTGTAATGTAAATGGGGGGGCTGTGTAATGTAAATGGGGGGCTTTGTATTGTAAATGAGGGGCTGTGTAATGTATATGGCCTGTGTAATGTAAATGGAGGGCTGTGTAATGAAAACGGGGGGATGTGTAATGTAAACGGGGGGCTTTGTATTGTAAATGAGGGGCTGTGTAATGTATATGGCCTGTGTAATGTAAATGGACTGTGTATTGTAAATGGGGGCTGTGGAATGTAAAGGGGGCTGTTTATTGTGAAGGGGCAGTGCCAGTTAGTATTTACTCGTTTATATAATACTGTTGTCTGTTGTGTTCATACTTTGTTACATGCAGGGAGTGTCCTTTTTTATTTTTTTATTTTATTTAGAGTCAATAAAAAAAAAATGGAGTTCTTCTGACTGCTTTGAATTTTTTGATAGAAACCACAGGCAGTAATCGTGATGCATCGTGGAATCAATTTGAATCGTTGACAAGATAATGGAATCGTGAGACCAGTGAAGATGCCCACCTCTAGTCTCTGTGCCAGTAGTCATAAAGACCCCCAAAGGAGCAGCTGATTTGATTGGGCTTACCGTTACCTTCTTGACCTCGTGTATGTCTAGGGGTTTCCCGAGGTATATGGCCCAAGAACTGCAGAGACTGACAACAGACCCATGCTATAGATTTCTATTTTCAGGGAAGAATAAACGGAACACAGTCTCTCAAAGTAGGGTTAGAATGTTTAGGTAGAAAGTCCAGGTACTCTTGGAACTTAGTCAGTTAGAAGAGAGTCTCTCACATTAGAAAATCCAGAGAATAGCCATTCACAACTGGATCCTCACCCTTATCGGATAGCCCTTCTCTCACTAGGCCTAGCAGCCGATAGAGTGCTCAAACAAAGCGAAGTCTCTGCCACAGACTTGCTATAGGACACTTGAATAAAGTCTCTGCCACAGACTTGTTGTAGAACACTTGAATAACTGAAAGATGTAAACAGCTTAGAGAACCCTCGTACAGCACCAGTACTTGCAGCCAGTCCGGCGATACCATACGAGATCAGATTCGCTTGGGGTCTTTCAACTAAGCCTCCAGGCTCCTTCTGAGAATCCAACCTTTGCATGGCCTTCTCCCAAAGAATCCTTCCCTGGTTGCTTCCCCAGTTGCTGGGCCTCTCTACAAACCCGAGTCGGCACCGGACCACCTCTGAATCCTTCTTTCAGTTGCTTTGCCTCGGGTCAGCCAGCCCCGAGACTTGGACTTGGGTGGATCCGCACCCCAGGCCATGAAAGCCCTGGCGGGTGGTCAGGAGGACCAGGACCAATCAGACAGAAAGATCTTCTGGACCGGAACCCCGAAGCACGTGACATCAGCACCTTAAGTACCCTCTCCCAGAATGCACAGCAAGAGGAAACTCCCACTGGGCTGGTTCAGAGAAAGAATGGACACTTAATGCACCTAACTAGACTGCGTTCTATCACCTGCCAGAGATGACAGCGCCACCTATGGCCAGGCAAAACACCATGCAATCCAGCCAGATCTGGCTGGTACTGAGGCCAAAATTTAATGTAATTGAACCCAAAACCAAACTGTGGTTCCAGGAATATTAAATGACAAAAACACATAGCACATGCTCTTCAGGAGCCAGCTCTACCGAGGTGATCCGTGTATTCCTGCTCTGTGACCTCATCTCACCAGTTCCCATCCTGTCCCTGAACCATTTATCAGGCGGTCTTCCTATGTCTTCCTTCAGCCAAGTGACCTGATAAAGAAGGGAGATCTCAAGAAATCTGAACTCAATAATTCCACTGTGAAGGAAGCCATAGATGACCAATGGTCTCAAGTGATTTTTTGAGCAATGCTAGTCATTATTGGACCCAATTCTGAACTGTATTGATTTGCATCAGGGCCACCGATAGGAGGGTACAGGTGGTACTCCTGTACCAGACCCCAGCCCCATTGGGTCTGCAGAGGGCCCCTTCCATTCCTCCTCTCCTCCACTTTTGGTTTGCAGCCCTCTGCCAAGTGAAACATGGCCTCCAATCATGTGAGCTGTAGAGCAAGATGGTGGTGATGTGAGCAGAAGATTCAGTTGGATGGAGAGTGGGGAGGAGCGGAACATTGCTGTGTAGGGATTTCTCAGAGCCGGATGCCCTTTGCATAGTGCTGTGCCTCACCAACAACGACACCAGCGAAGCTAAGGAGCTGTCAGATATGGGGATAGGTGCAGTAATCATGTAACAGGAGGGGGCGCTGTCAGGTAGGCTGTATAGGCCCTTAGGTCTGCTATGGATTTTAAGGGGAACCCCACGCCAATAATTTTAATAAAACTGCAGTGGGGTCCCCCCCAAAATCCATACCAGACCCTTATTCGAGCATGCTACTCGGCAGGCCGGGGAAGGGGGGAGCAAGTGTGAAAGTCGCATTGTGGAGTCTCACTAGTAAGAATGAAGCCTATATCATTTTCTAACAAAAAAATTTGATGTTTATGTTTATGAGAGAAATGTCAGAATTGGCCTGGGGGGGTCAAAGGAACAATCGTCATAAGATTTCCTCATTCTTCTCACTGAGAGCAACATTCTTCATAAGAACTTCCTCCTCCAATGTGTCCGACCTTCCTTCATATATATGTGATCCCAACATAGGGAGCAACTCACCTTTCCCAGCAGGGCAGAGTATTTCAGGAGAGGAGAGTTATAGAGGAAGGAGCAGAGTCCTCCAGAAGTGCAGAATATTTCAGGAGAGGAGAGTTATAGAGGAAGGAGCAGAGTCCTCCAGCAGAGCAGAGTATTTCAGGAGAGGAAAGTTATAGAGGAAGGAGCAGAGTCCTCCAGCAGTGCAGAGTATTTCAGGAGAGGAAAGTTATAGAGGAAGGAGCAGAGTCCTCCAGCAGAGCAGAGTATTTCAGGAGAGGAAAGTTATAGAGGAAGGAGCAGAGTCCTCCAGCAGAGCAGAGTATTTCAGGAGAGGAAAGTTATAGAGGAAGGAGCAGAGTCATCCAGCAGTGCAGAGTATTTCAGGAGAGGAGAGTTATAGAGGAAGGAGCAGAGTCCTCCAGCAGAGCAGAGTATTTCAGGAGAGGAAAGTTATAGAGGAAGGAGCAGAGTCATCCAGCAGTGCAGAGTATTTCAGGAGAGGAGAGTTAAATAGAGGAAGGAGCAGAGTCCTCCAGCAGTGCAAATTGAACCAAAAAAATCACCAAAACCTCCTAGTCCCTTAAAGGGGCTCCACCCATCTTTGGTAATATCTCTGGCTTCAGCTTGGAGGTTTGACACTCAACTTCTTTGGTGGACCATGGCGAGGCCTGTTATGAGTGGAACCCGTTTTGTTAAACCGCTGTATGGTCTTGGCCACCGTGCTGTAGCTCAGTTTCGGGGTCTTGGCAATCTTCTTAGAACCTAGGCCATATTTATGTAGAGCAACATATATATTTTTTCAGATCCTCAGAGAGTTCTTTGCCATGAGGTGCCATGTTGAACTTCCAGTGACCAGTATGGGAGAGTGAGAGTGTTAACACCAAATTTAACACACCTGCTCCCCATTCACACCTGAGACCTTGTAACACATAATGCTGGGGAGGGAAAATGGCTAATTGGGCCCAAATTGCACATTTTCACTTAGGGGTGTACTCACTTTTGTTGCCAGAGGTTTAGACATTAATGGCTGTGTGTTGAGTTATTTTGAGGGGACAGCAAATTTACACTGTTATATAAGCTGTACACTCACTACTTTACATTGTAGCAAAGTGTAATTTCACATGAAAAGATAATAATAAATATATATATATATATATATATATATATAGTTATATGTAGCACTCTCTACCTTATGTAAGTTTCTAGAGGTTTGTGTTTTTTTTTTATAGCCAGAGCAGGTAAATATTGGCAGGCCTAGCTGTGAGCTAGGCCTGTTTGTTTTGATCTGGGGGCTGGGGCAGGGTTGCCACCTGTACGGGATTCACCCGGACAGTCCAAATTCTGAATCATTTGCCTGGTTTTCAGACTGGGTGAAACAGACCATTCGGGCAGGGGGGGTCTCCATTAGCATACTTGCCACTGTGGAGACAGTCACAGCAGCAGTGTCATTGCTTCTCCATAAATACACTGTGCTGGTGTTTGTGTTGTAATCTGAAGCCCCTTTCTGTTTCCTTCCTCCAGGCTCCGTTTCAGCAGAACTCAGTCAGAAAAAACGTCAGAGTTTATTCTGACCGAAAAAACGGTTGTGTGTAGGCGGCATCAGAGCTTGGATAACACAGGGTTATATGAGTGGTCATCGATTACCTTCACATCATCTGGACATACAGGGTGCTGGCATCCTATAACAGGAGGTTGTTTTCATTGAGTAGTCCAGTTGTATGATTTATTGTTGTATAAATTAGTGGATGAGTGTGGTGGAGAGATTGGCTATACACAGGGCTTTTTTTCAGGGGGAACCTGGTGGAACTCAGTTCCACCACCTCTGGCTCAGACCCTTGGTGGGGGGGGCCTGCTCACCACAATCACTTGTAAACACAGAAGTCCGGTTTTTGTGTTTACAAGTAACAGCTCTGCACTCTGTGTGTAACCCCCCCTTAACTCTGCACTCTGTATGTAATGCAATCCTGGTATTTAATGCCCCTTTAAGACCCTCCTACTGTTCGTGAAATTTGACTGACCACACCCACTATTTGATGTGACTTGGAGGGTGTGTGTGGGTGGAGGGGTTTTGGGTGGTCGTGGTTGAGTTCCAGCACCTATTTGAGAAAAAAAAGCCCTGGCTATACATTACCAATCTCACCTGCGCTAACACATGCCCCTTCACCATAATGATATAATGCATCTCTAAATAACCCATGTCTCCCCTTTTCCCCAGTAAACAGCCATAATCACCATCTTAGCTCCATCGTTCCTTCATCTGCCCAGCAGGGCGGAGACTCTTGGCTTTTTATTCACACACAAACAGGAAGCCAGAAACAGGATGTGACCTCACAGGATATGACCAAATAAGGATATGACAACACAGAAACTCATGGCCCCAACAGCCAATCGGTTCCTCCATGCAAATTGACATCACAGGAAATGAGACTAAAGGGGAGGGCATCCACAGTTTGAGGGAGAAGTGTACATGTCTCATCCATTTGAGGCATGTACACTGCCCCCTCCGCCCAGCCACATGCATGCACATCCACCATCTTTGTCAGGATGGATCCCACTAAATACTGCTCAGAGTAACCAGTATCTAGTAAGATCATTCTACTTGTTCTTACAGGCTTGAGAAGATCTGCGGAGATATTGCTACTGCTGTTGTCAATATACGGTACGAGTATACCAACATAGCAGATATCAATGTTCTCTTATAAAAGCAGATATGTATACAAAAGGGATAGCGTAGCCATAACGGAGATATAATGTTTCTCTCGTTATGCGGACTTTGCTTCTCTAATGTGCATAGACATTTGAAGGCAGGAAGCCCAGCGCATTGCGCTTGATACTTACAAGCCGGCGAAGGCCCACACACACAGAGAACACGCCTCCAAGACCATGAGAAGGTTTTCATACTGACGGTTTTACCGCTGGTCCCGATTCAACCCAAGTGCGCTCCCCGATTAAATCAGACACAGGGAGACAGATGACAACAATCCATAAAACACACACCCTAGAATAAAATGTCCACATGAGTCCATATAATAAAATTTCCACAGCAATGAGCACAATAGCTTTTTTTATTACAGACATCTATATCTGACCACTTCTCAGCCCCCAACTCCACCCCCAGCTTATATCACCCCCAGACCACTTCATATACCCACCTGGCAGACATCAGTCAGAGCTGCTTCTTAACCCCAGCTGAGGGACATCATCCCATAGTCACCCCACAGACACTGCAAGAAATCCCTCCCCATACTGCCCCCATCATACACTCCGCAATCCTCTCCTGTACATACTGACCCCATCATACCCTCCGCACTCTTCTCCTGTACATACTGACCCCATCATTCCTTCTGCACTCTTCTTCTGTACATACTGACCCCATCATACCCTCCGCTCTCTTCTCCTGTACTAACTGACCCCATCATACCCTCCGCACTCTTCTCCTGTACATACTGCCCCATCATACCCTCCTCACTCTTCTCCTGTACATACTGCCCCCAACATACCCTCCGCACTCCTCTCCTGTCATACTGCCCCATCATACCCTCCACCCTCTTCTCATGTACATGCTGACCCCATCATACCCTCCTCAATCTTCTTCTGTACACACTGCCCCCATCATACCCTCCTCACTCTTCTCCTGTACATACTGCCCCCAACATACCCTCCGCACTCCTCTCCTGTCATACTGCCCCATCATACCCTCCACCCTCTTCTCATGTACATGCTGACCCCATCATACCCTCCTCAATCTTCTTCTGTACACACTGCCCCCATCATACCCTCCTCACTCTTCTCCTGTACATACTGCCCCCAACATACCCTCCGCACTCCTCTCCTGTCATACTGCCCCGTCATACCCTCTTCTCATGTACATGCTGACCCCATAATACCCTCCACACTCTTCTCCTGTACATACTGCCCCATCATACCCTCCGCACTAATCTCCTGTACGTACTGCCCCCATCATACCCTCCACACTCTTCTCCTGTACATACTGCCCCATTATACTCTCCACACTCCTCTCCTGTACATACTGGCCCCATCATACCCTCCAGAAATGTTATTTAATCACAACATTTTATGTATAGTGTATACTACATAAAAAAATTACCATTCATTGCATTGTACAGGGGTAATAAATTTAAAGAGGAGGTCCACCTAAACAAATATATTAAAAGCCAGCAGCTGCAGTATTTAAAAAATGGACACTTACCTGTCCCAGGGTCCAGTGATGTTGGCAGCCAAAGACGATCAATCGCTCGGCTCTCTGCAGCTGCCACCGGCATCCTTGGTGAGGGAATCGGGAAGTGAAACGTTGCGGTTTCACTTCCCGGTTCCCTACTACGCATGTGCGAGTCGCCCTGCGCATCCTAACTAGTCCCTGCTATCTCCTGGGACCCATGTGTGTCCCAGCAGACAGTGCGGGGAGATGGGAAGAGGTCTAGACTCCCTTGGGAGTCTATTCCCAGAAGTGCCTGCATCCCCCTCCCCCCTGAAAGGTGCCAAATGTGACACCAGAGGGGGGGAGGGTTCCGAAAAGAGGAGGTTCAATTTTTGTGTGAACCTCAGCTTTAAGGTACTGCAAAAAAAAAAAAAAATTGCCGTGCGCTGCTAATGTGTTCAGGTTTGGCTTGAAGAAAAGGTGGCAACCGTAGGCTGGGGAGTGGCATGGAGTGTATCTGGGAGCCCTGACCAATCCCCAACTAGGATTGGCAGGGGGCAGGCCTCTTATATATATATACTCATGGTCAGCCTGCTGTGGGAGGAGTTGTCGGGGGGAACAACTGAGTGATGGAGTGTTAGGCTGTAGTGGCCCTTGATGGAACCCCCTTTCTGGGGAGGGGGTGACCTTAGGCCTGGAGCTCGGGAGCTGGGAAGGAACCTCTCCATACAGGGTCATCGAGAGGTGTCTGGAACAGGAGCAGGTGGAGTTCAATGAGGAGCACTGCTGGGAAAGTCATTCAGGAGGGATCCATTCCGGGGTCGGTGAGTGAGAATCACATTGAGAAGCTCTGGGAGAGACATACCAATATTGGATGTGAAGTCAGAGGGAGAGACTGTGGTGTCGTTGAAGTTGAAGTCAAGTTTCTGCAGCCAAGAGGGTTGTCAGGATTTGCACAGGACTTACTGGGATCAGTAGTCCACCAAGTTTCAGTTAGCACAAATGTACTCTTTCATCGTTATTGGTTGCTACACCAAAGGGGACTGCAGACCCCTGCCAGCAAATGGTGGATATCGAACAGTTGGGACTTATTCAGAGTGAGGCCTAACCATGTGCTAACTGTGACAGGAATCTAGGATTGCGCCGTAGAGAAAGTGGAGTGAACTCAAGTAGAGCGCTGGAGGAGTGTGGAGCTTTAGAGACTGCCCATATAGATTCAACAATCTTTTGTTCAAACTAAGTAAGATTCATCACTTGGGCATCCCATGTCCCTTTCCCCTATCCAAGTTAAATCTCCCAATAAAAACAACAAAAACAAGCTGAAGGACTGTTCATTTGTCTGGCAACGTGTGTCTGGAAGTGAATGCCTGGCCTAGCAGGGTGACGGGTGGAACTACCACACTCAGCGACCACACGTTGGGCACCACTACATATATTGGCGTCCTTTTTTTCCCACAAATAGAGCTTTCTTTTGGTGGTATTTGATCACACCTGCGTTTTTTATTTTTTGCGCTATAAACAAAAATAGAGCGACAATTTTGAAAAAAAAGCATTATTTTTTACTTTTTGTTATAATAAATATCCCCCAAAAATATATAAAAAAACATTTTTTCCCTCAGTTTAGGCCGATGCGTATTCTTCTACTTATTTTTGGTAAAAAAAAAAATCGCAATAAGCGATTATTGATTGGTTTGCGCAAAAGTTATAGCGTTTACAAAATAGGGGATAGTTTTATGGCATTTTTGTTAATAATTTTTTTTTTTTACTAGTAATTGCGGCGATCAGTGATTTTTATTGTGACTGCGACATTATGGCAGACACATCGGACATTTTTGACACATTTTTGGGACCATTGTCATTTATACAGCAATCAGTGCTATACAAATGCAGTGATTCCTGTGTAAATGACAGTAGCAGTGAAGGGGTTAACCAGTGGGTGGCAGTGTAGGGGTTAAGTGTTCCTAGGGGTGTGTTACTAACTGTGGGGGGCTGGGCTTTCATTTAGTGAACACTGATCTCTGCTCCAATCACATAGAGCAGAGATCAGCATCACTAGTTGCTAGGCAGAATGGGGAAATGCTGTTTACAACGGCATTTCTCCATTCAGCCACCCCCTGAGATGATCGCGGGTATGCCAGCGATGATCGAGACCGCAGGACCCGCAACCAGACTCACGGGGGTCCCGCCGGTGGCGCGCTCATGATGGCAGGGCGGCATTAAAGATTGGACGTACCTGTACGGCGTACGACAATATGCCTGCCCGTGGCATTCTGCCGACGTACATCGGCGTGCGCTGGTCGGGAACCGGTTAAAGTCTATGGGACACGAACATGAAAAATCAAAAGTGATCATTTTAAAGGCTTAAATGCAAGTTATTGCCATAAAAAGTGTCTGGGGACCCCGGTACTGCCCCAGGGGACATGTATCAATGCTAAAAAAAAGTTTTAAAAATTTAATTTTTTTCAGGAGCAGTGATTTTAAAAATGCTTAAAGTGAAACAATAAAAATGAAATATTCCTTTAACCCCTTGCCGCCCGCCCATTGTCAAATGACGGCTACAAAGTGGTTTCAAAATCCTGACTGGACGTCATAGACCGTCCTCAGGATTTTCAGCCGCTGCGCGTCCCTGGGGGTGTGCATCGCAGCGATCGTTGTTTTGCGGGGTGTCAGTCTGACACCCCGCAACTACGATCTCAGTAAAGAGTCTCCGACGGAGACTCTTTACCATGTGATCAGCCATGTCCAATCACAGCTGATCACAGTGTAAATAGGAAGAGCCGGTGATTGGCTTTTCCTCACTCGTGTCTGTGAGACGCGAGTAGAGGAGAGCCGATCGGCTGCTCCTCTGACATGGGGGGTCTGTGCTGATCGATTATCAGCACAGCCCCCCGAGGATGCCCACACTGGACCAGCAGGGATGCCACCAGACCACCAGGGATGCCCATCAGCAGGTATGCCACCCTAGACCACCAGGGATGTCAGTCAGTGCCCACGATGGATGCCAATCAGTGCCCACAATGGATGCCAATCAATGCCCACAATGGGCATCACTGATTGCCATGCATTATTGTTTGGCACTGATTGGCATCCATCAGTACAATACAATGCCACCTATCAGTGCCCATCCATGCCAATGATCAGTGCCCATCCATGCTGCCTGTCAGTGCCCATCCATGCCCATCTGTGCCACCTAGCTATGCCCATCTGTGCCGCCTATCCATGCCCATTCGTGTCGCCTATCCATGCCAATCCGTACCATGCCAATCCGTACCAGCTATCCATGCCAATCCGTGCCAGTGCCAATTTGTGCCACCTATCAGTGTCCATCCGTGTCGCCCATCAGTGCCACCTATCAGTGCCCATCAGTGCCACATATCAGTGCCCATTAATGCCACCTCATCAGTGCCACTTCATTGGTGCCAACTCTTCAGTGCCACCTTATCAGTGCCCATCAGTGTAGCCTCATCAGTGCCCATCAGTGAAGGAGAAAACTTACTTATTTACAATGTTTTGAAACTGAAACAAAAAAAAAATATATATTTTATCAAAATTTTCTGTCTTTTTTTATTTGTTTAGCAAAAAATAAAAGCCGTAGAGGTGATCAAATACCACCAAAAGAAAGCTCTATTTGTGGCAAAAAAATGATAAAAATTTCATTTGGGTACAGTATAACATGACCACGCAATTGTCATTCAAATTGCAACAGCGCAGAAAGCTCAAAATTGGTCTGGGTGGGAAGGTAAGTGCCCGGGGGGGGGGGGGGGGGGTCTCCTTAGTATGCCTGTAAAGTAGTGTATCTGTCCAATGTTTATAACAGTACCACAGCAAAATGACATTTCTAAAGGAAAAAAATGTAATTTAAAACTGCTTGCGGCTGTAATGTATTGCCGGATCCCGGCAACATAGATTAAAATCATTGAAAAAAAACGGCATGAGTTCATTGAAACTTGTCCGGTCCTTGCTGGACCAGTTACATTTCCATCCATCTATGGGCAGGTTTAGTAGCTCCTGATGTTTTCTTATGCCTGGGGAGCTCACTAAGCCTCCATGTACAGGAGTTCTTTAGGGTCCATTCACATGTGGAGCAGACATGTGTGTCCTGTGCAGGGCTCTCTTATCAGCACAGGGATGGATGGGCATTGTGTGCATATCACTGTGCCAGCGCCCCATTCACTTCTATTGGGACCCACACCTGTATGTTATATTAGGATACAGAGGCTGTGTCCATGCAGCCTCATGTCCAAGTAGATATGAATGGGGTGCTGACATGGGGATGGGCACAACACCTATGTGCTGATAGATGACAGCCCTGCATGGGAGATGCATGTTTGCACCTCTTGTAAATGGACCCTTACTAAAAATTAATCGCCAAGAATCATTAACGCGATCTTGACTAAAGTGTTTCACAATTCTTTCTATTCAAAGCATTCTCTCTGCTCTTCTGAAGCCACAGCCCTCAGAAGAAAGGAAGAGAAAAACAGTCTGCCAAAAATCAAAGCATTCTTTATCAGTTGAACTTAAGTATAAACATTGTAACAATTTGTCAATGGAATAGACTTTGTGTGTAAGTGAAAAAAGTTTAACCACTTAACCTTTTTCTGACATTTGTTGGTTTCAAGTTAAAATCATTTTTTACTTTGCTAGAAAATTACTTATAACCCCCAAAGAATATATGTTTTTTTTTAGTAGAAACCCTGGAGAATAAAATGGTGGTTGTTGTAATATTTTATGTCACACTGTATTTGCGCAGCAATCTTTCAAATGCAATTTCTTTTTTTTGAAAAAATGACTAATGAATTTAAAGAAAAAAAAACTGACCAGTAAAGTTTGCCCATTTTGTTTTTTGTGTAATGTGAAAGATTTTATGTCGCGAGAATCGTGATCTTTTTATTCTAAGAAAAAAAACGTGATTCTCATTTTGGACAGAATCGTGCAGCTCTACTAAAAATAGAATCTGAAATTACAGGTGTCTCCACAACAATTAGCAGTCATATGAATCCTGAAAGTATGTTACTGTTACCTGTTGGCTGAGTAGAGGCAGTCTTAGCAGCACAGAGGAGAGGACACCACTCCGTTTGGCTGTGCAGGTAGAGAGGAAGGGGGGTCCGAGAGAAGGGCACAGGAGGGGAGGGGGTCCGAGAGAAGGGCACAGGAGGGGGTCCTAGAGAAGGGCACAGGAGGGGAGGGGGTCCAAGAGAAGAGCACAGGAGGGGAGGGGGTCTGAGAAAGGGCACAGGAGGGGAGGGGGTCCGAGAAAGGGCACAGGAGGGGAGGGGGTCCGAGAAAGGGCACAGGAGGGGAGGGGGTCCGAGAAAGGGCACAGGAGGGGAGGGGGTCAGAGAGAAGGGCGCAGGAGGGGAAGGGGTTCGAGAGAAGGGCACAGGAGGGGAGGGGGTCCGAGAGAAGGGCGCAGGAGGGGAGGGGGTCCGAGAAAAGGGCGCAGGAGGGGAGGGGGTGCGAGAAAAGGGCACAGGAGGGGAGGGGTACCCAGAAAAGAGCACAGGAGGGGAGGGGATCCGAGAGAAGGACACAGGAGGGGAGGGGGTCCCAGAGAAGAGCACAGGAGGGGAGGGGGTCCCAGAAAAGAGCACAGGAGGGGGTCCGAGAGAAGGGCGCAGGAGGGGAGGGGGTCCGACAGAAGGGCGCAGGAGGGGAGGGGGTCCCAGAAAAGAGCACAGGAGGGGAGGGGGGTCGGAGAAAAGGGCACAGGAGGGGAGGGGGGTCCGAGAGAAGGGCACAGGAGGGGAGGGGGTCCGAGAGAAGGGCACAGGAAAGGAGGGGGTCAGAGAGAAGAGCACAGGAGGGAAGGGGGTCCGAGAGAAGGGCACAGGAGGGGAGGGGATCCGAGAGAAGGGCACAGGAGGGGAGGGGTCCCAGAGAAGGGCACAGGAGAGGAGGGGATCCGAGAGAAGGGCACAGGAGGGGAGGGGTCCCAGAGAAGGGCACAGGATGGGAGGGGGTCTGAGAGAAGGACACAGGAGGGAAGGGGGTCCGAGAGAAGGGCACAGGAGGGGAGGGGGTGGGAGAGAAGGGCACAGGAAAGGAGGGGGTCCCAGAGAAGGGCACAGGAGGGGGTCAGAGAGAAGAGCACAGGAGGGAAGGGGGTCTGAGAGAAGGGCACGGGAGGGGAGGGGAGGGGATCACTATAGAGAGCAGGAATATGCTCTGAGATGTCTAAACTGGAGCAGGGAGAGATAACAGGAGGGGGGGTGATGGTCTCCCACAAACATTGTGAGAGATAAATCAGGAGTGATAGAAATGAGTGGAGAGGGGGAGAAGCTGCTGTCCAGGAGAGGGAAAGTTGTATACATGTAGACTGAATCAGGAAAGTGCTGATACCTTCCCAACCTCACGTGCCTCGCCTGCTTCCCTCTACTGTTGCTGAAAGACAAGTACTGTGTACTGTGCAGGCAGGGGGGGGTGTAGTGCTACGATCTACATGTAGGGGCAAAGCCGCTCTCTGCCTGTATTATATGCTGCACATTAAATAATCCCACCCAGGGCAGATGCCCCTTCTGCCCATCCCTAGAACTGGCCTTGCACATGAGACCGGAGAACATGCTGCACAGGAATGTCCATCTTAGTGCCCCCAACACCAACACTGACACCACTCCTCAGTGTACATGGAATAGGAGGAGGAAAGAGAGGAGAGGTGACCACATCCTATCCCTTCACAGCAACCGCACTGCATCCTCAGAATCTGATCTTTGCTGCCACCCAACACAGAGAGACCACATGTGGGGCAGAGGGTGGGGGAGGGGAAGGGGGAAAGGTTCCCAGTGTCACTCACTGTGATAACTTCCTGGTTAGAGAATTAGAGGAAAACAAATGTTGGATAGATAGATCATCTTGTCTTAGTGACTGTCCAATAGCAGTGACTCCTGTAGTTGGTTAGTTATTCCAACCAATCACAGTGAACTGTGAGGTAGGAAGAAATATCACCTAAATGTCCGCAATAAATGATCTTTCCACCAATCTGACCTCAATCTGACCCCCTCTCACTGTGACATCACCAGTCTCTGGGAGGAGTTCTCACATCTCCTGTTTCCCCCCACAGATCTTTATACAACCTCTCCATATCCATATCCCAGCATGGAGGGGCTCAGTGAAGGTGGTGGTGAAGGTGTGGAGATGTCGGATCGGGTCACACAGATCATAAATGGAGATCCGTCCGACCTCATAATCCAGATATATCCTGACTCTGTTACTGGAGATATTGGAGGGTAAGGGGATCTGTTTACTGTCATGTATCACCTTATACTGATCACCTTTCCTGTACAAACCCCAGGACTTCTTATTACATCCAATCTGTGACTGCCCTCCTCTCCTGTCTATACTGGGGTAACACATCCCGACTGTCCAGTAATCTGATCCCCCGACATCCACTTCCCAGTAATGTCTCCCTGAGGAGAAACTCCGACTGCTCAACACCTGAGAATAATACTGAAATCTCTCTGGTGTTTCTGGATGATTCTGGTTTCTATGTGACAAGGATACAGTTTTCCTGTCATCTGATATATGTATTTTATTATGAGCTGTATTTACATCCAGTAATATGTCTGCAGCTCCCTGTATATAGGAGGATACATTTACCGCTGTTATTATATCAGATAATGTGTGTAATGTGTGTGATATCCCATCCACATCCAGACCCCCTCCATCATGGAGGAGCTCCTCATGTCTCTCTCTGTCCTCATTATCTCCTTCCTCAGTATCACACAAGTCACCTGTGTCTGATTCCTGTAGGACAGTCAGTGGATCCGTCACGTTACACAGCTCCTCAATGTGACGCAACTTCCTGGACAGCTCCTCCTTCTTTATTTCCAGATCCCGGATGGAGATGGAAATCCGCTCTGCCCTCCCGGAGATTTCCCTCAGGACTCTCTTCTCCAGGTCTTCCAGACGTCTCCTGAGATCTTTAAACAGGGCAGTGACTCTCTCGGTGTCACCAGCTGCTTCTTCTTCTACTTTCCTCCTCTGTTCCTGCAGACTCTGGACTCTTTCCTCCGTCTCCTCTCTCTTTATCAGAAGTTTCTGCAGAACATTCCTCAGTGTCTCCTTCTTCTTCTCAGAAGCCTCATCCAGTGACTCCATCTCATGTCCTTTATGTCCTCCAATCACACACAACATACAGGCACAGGTATTATCCTCAGTACAGTAATACTCCAGGATCTTCTTATGGACGGAGCATTTCCTGCTCTCCATGGACAAGGTGGGGTCACATAAGACGTGTTCTGGGGACTTTTTGTGGACTCTCAGGTGTTTATCACACAGAGAAACCTCACAGTGCAGACAGGATCTAACAGCAGGCGTAGGAGAGTCCACACAGTAAGTACAGAAGACCCCGGACTCCTCCTGATGTGGCTGAGCAGACAGGAAATTCCCCACTATGTTACGTAGTGTTATGTTCCTCTGCAGTGCAGGGCGATCCGGAAACTTCTCTCTACATTCAGGACAGGAATATCCTCCAGACCCCCCCTGTGTATCCAGCACACGATCAATACAGACCCGGCAGAAGTTGTGTCCACATCTCAGGTTTACAGGATCTGTATAAATGTTCAGACAGACGGAACATTCCAACTCGGCTCTTAGATCAGAAGACGCCATCGCTGACAGCAGACGAGGAAATGAAATGAAGTTCTCTGACACCGGAGAAGAATGCAGTTGGGAGGGTCACTTCCTCCTACACAGGGCGAGGCTGGGCTGTGACTTGTACTTTATTCATAGGGTTAGGTAGGTATATGATTGGATACAGATAATAAGAAATTCTCACTAATAATAATTTACCTATTTCAGAAAAATGCTCATCCTGTATTTAGGGTTGCCACTTTTTCTTCAAGCCAAACCCGAACACTTTAGCGGTGCACAGTTTTTAGTTTTTTTCCTAAACACTATAGCGGGGGTCTCCAAACAAAGGGCCAGATTACTGTCCTTCACACTTTAGAGGGGCCGGACTGTGCCCATTGGGAGTAGAAAATGCCCTGATGTCAGTGGGAAAAAATAATGCCCTATCGTTTGTTTCAATGGGAGTAATTGCGTCTCGGTGGGAGGAACTGTGCCCCTTCATTGGTCTCGGTGGGAGGAATGGTGCCCCATCATTGGTATCAGTGGGAGGAATTGTGCCCCATCATTGGTGTCAGTGGGAGGAATAGTGCCCCATCATTGGTATCAGTGGGAGGAATTGTGCCCCATCATTGGTATCAGTGGGAGGAATTGTGCCCCTTCATTGATGTCATTGGCCCTGATTGCTGCTGTCATTGAAAGAAATTGTGCCCCATTTTTGCTGTAATTTGAAAGATGTGTGCCCCCATCATTAGTGTCAGTGGGGGGGGGATCATGCTCCATTGTTTGTATCATTGAATGAAATAGTGCCCCAAGGGCTGGATAAAAGCAAGCAAAGGGCTGCATTGTGGAGACCACTATAGGATTGTAACAGACCTGGGACACCTTTGGGCACTCCAAAGAGAATAGTAATGCGGCACATCTGAGCCCCCTCTCCCTCCTGTCAGGCCCTATCCCGAGCCACATTCTTGTCTGAATAATGTATCCGGGTTTCAGGTGGACTGAAACCTTGGCACATAATTCCAAACCCGGACTGTCCGGGTGAATCATGGACAGGTGGCAACCCTACCTGTATTGCATATCCACTGTGTCCATAGGAAGACACATGCCCCTCATTTAGTACTGGGTGCCTGTGCCTCACATCCCAGCACTGCTCCTGATCACCAACCATTTCTTCTATTCTGCCACCTATCAGAGCTCAAACACACATGTATGTGTATATATATATATATATATATATACTCACACACACATGTGCACATTAAGAAATAAATGTAAACAAACATTTTAAAATGTATTAAAACATGTTTTAATTAATCACTTACCAACCAGGCCAATTCTGACATTTCTCTCCTACATGTAAAAATCCAAATTTTTTTGCTAGAAAATTACATAGAACCCCCAAACATTATATATATATATTTTTTAGCAGAGACCCTAGAGAATACAATGGCGGTCATTGTAACTTTTTATCTCGCATGGTAATTGCGCAGCAAATTTTTAAATGCGTTTGTTTTGTGCTTTAAAAAAATACAAAAGAGTAAAGTTAGCTCAATTTTTTTGGCATAATGTGAAAGATGAAGTTACGCCGAGTAAATAGATACCTAACATGTCACGCTTCAAAATTGCAAACGCTCGTTGGAATGGTGCAAAATCTACTTAAAAATCTCCATAGGCGACTCTTTACTGGTTACAGTTTACTGATTACAGAGGAGGTCTAGGGCTAGAGTCATTGCTCTCGCTCCAACGTTCGCGGCAATGCCTCACATGTGCGGTTTGAACACCGTTTTCATATGTGGGCGGGACTTACGTATGCGTTCGCTTCTGTGTGCGAGCACACGGGGGCAGGGGCACTTTAAAAAAAAAAAAAAAATCTTTTATTGTTAATTTTACTTTACAAATTTTTAGTTTGACACTTAAAAAATTGATCACTTTTATTCTTATTAAAAGGCATGTAAACATCCCTTGTAATAGGAATATGGCATGACAGGTCCTCTTTACAGTAAGATATGTGGTCAGTAAGACCTCACATCTCACCTCTAGGCTGGGAACTCTGAAATAAAATAAAAAAATAACGATCTTGGCTTGCCAGCCGAGGCGGCGCCATTTGTTTGAATGCAGAGGCCGGGCATGACGTCATAAAATCGCGCCCGGCAGCCGACGATCATAGAGACTCCGGCGACCATCTGGTCCACCGGAAATATCTATGGTCACCATCCGGGGCTGGCAGATCTGTTCTCTGACTCAGCGATCGCAGCAGAGAGTCGGCAAAGCACGGGGGGGGGGGGCATCCCCTTCCGCCGCCCGTAAGAATGATCAAGCAGCTACCCAGCCGCTATGATCATTCTTATGGTGTAGGGAATCTCTGGCTGAAAAAGCTGACATCTGAATGATGCCTGTAGCTGCACCCATCATTCAGATATACCTCCACAAAGCCCAGGACGTCATATGGTGGCCGGCAGACGGTAAGTGGTTAAATAAGCATGTATCAATGTACAAAAAAAAGAAACTTTTTTAAAATTGATTAAAGCATTTAATTGTTGAGGTGCAGTAAAACCCTGCTGTTGAGCTGTGCTTTTACTGCCCCTTAACCACCATGTTTTAGCTGTAGAGGCAGCAGCTGGGCATGTTCACCAACTATACCCCCTGTTGCTTTCAGCAGGTATAGCACCCACTGACTGTGACCCATTCAAGTGCAAGGCAGCACTCTGCAAGCAGCCCCACCACTGTGTGCAGCATGGAGTTCAAAGGGTTAAAGCCGATACAACGTCTCCTCACCACCTCTCAAATGCTCTCTGCCTGCGTGGGAGTGACGTCATTGTGGGCTCCAGCCACACATACAGCTGGAGCCCCCAAACCCAGAGGGAAGGCCAGGGGAGGAAGAAAGCCCTGTTAGCCCCTGTACACGCGGTCGGAGATTTCCACAACCAAATCCGTCGGATTTTGTCCGTCGGATTGTGTCCGAAACTGTTGCATACACACGGTCGGACTAAGTTGTCAAAAAATCCGATCTTTCAGAACGTGATGACGTAATTTCGTTACGATGGGACTACGTTCAGGCTAGTAGCCAATAGCTTTGATGTAGGAATTTGATCTGAGCATGCGTGGCACTTTGTCCGATCAAAATTCTCTACACATGATCGGAGTATGTCCGATCGAACCAGTTGGTCGGGAACTATTTCCAACATATTGGAAAATTGGGTCCGACGGATATTCGGATGGAATCAGTCTGATGCATACCACACACAGTCGGATTATCCGACAACACGGTCCGATAGGACACATTCCGACGGATTCTCCGACCGTGTGTACGGGGGCTTAGAGTGCTCCGTTCTATGGCATACTAGCACATTATGGGGAAAAGGTTTTTGTTTTTTTTTTCTTTAAATGCTGTGGTTTACAACTGCTTTAAAGTGGTTGTAAACCCTTACAACACACTTTTTGCTACAGGGAAGGCTGTAATAAGTGTAGCGCAGGGGTTTTGCCACCCAAGTTACTATGTTAAACAATGTGATGTTCTTTAACCACTACAATACTGGGCACTTAAACCCCCCTCCTGCCCAGACCAATTTTCAGCTTTCTGCGCTGATGCACTTTGAATGACAATGACAATTGCGCGGGCATACAACACTGTACCCAAATGAAATTTTTATCATTTTTTTCCCACAAATAATGCTTTCTTTTGGTGGTATTTAATTACAGCTCGGAGTTTTATTTTTTGCTAAACAAACAAAAAAAGATGCAAAATGAAAAAAAATAAAAAATCATGTTTAATAGTTTGTTATAAAATTTTGCAAACAGGTCATTTTTCTCCTTCATTGAAATGCGCTGATGAGGCAGCACTGGTGGGCACTGATAGGCGGCACTGGTGGGCACTGATAGGCACAGTTAAGGCGACACCAATAGGCACAGATAAGGTGGCACCGATAGGCACAGATAAGGCAGTACTGATGGGCACAGATAAGGCGGCACTGATGGGCAAAGATGGGCACAGATAAGATGGCACTGATGGGTGGCATGGATGGGTGGCACTAAGGGGCACTGATAGGTACCACTGATAGATGGGACTGATGGGCACTGATAGGTGGCTCTGATAGGTGGCACTGCTGGGCACTGATGGGCACTGGTAGATGACACTGATGGGCACGGATAAGTGGCACTGAGGTGCAGCACTATTGTTGAGGCAGATTGTGGGCACTGATAGGTGGCACTGTGGGCACTGATAGGTGGCACTGTGGGCACTAATGTATGACACTATGGGCACTGATGGGTGTCACTGCTGGGTGGCACTTTTTTTAATAACTGGCAGGGGGCAGGTGGGCACTGATAAGTTGGCCGTGATCGGGACACCGCCGGTGATCTGCTTTTTTTTTCTCTCCTCGCGCTGTCAGCGCGAGGAGGAAAAATAGCCGATTACCGGCTCTGTTTTGTCACATGATCAGCTGTCATTGGCTGACAGCTGATCACGTGGTAAGGAGTCGGGATCGACCCCTTGCTCAGATCCGTGATCAGACGAGTCTCATAGACTCGCTGATCTCAGGGGGCGCGCAGGCCGCTCGTGCACAGGACGACATCAATAGACGTCGTCCCGGCAAAGCAGGTCCGCGCTGCAGCCGTCATTCAGCTATAGCGCGGATCTCTAGTGGTTAAATAAGAGTTTGGGTCCCTCTAGTGTCCTATTTAATGCTATTAAGACTTTTGTTTGGTTTCATTAAAGCCACACTCCAAAGCATTGTGGGAGATGTAGTGAATGAGGAAGTGACTCATGTGCTAAAACTCAGTCTGTGAACTACTGACCCACAATGCCCAGTTCACCTACCCATAATGCCAGGTCACAGAACAGCCTGCTGGGTAGGGACATAAAAGGGGCAGCGTGGGCATTTTCCGCCTTCTTAGGACGCCATTTAAAGCCTGACTGTAGGAAGGTCTGTGTGTGACCAACGGACTGCGGCCTGGAAAGCGCAGAGCACAATCGTTGGCCTCTGAGGACTTCCAAAGCACAGTCAGCTGGACCAGAGTGCGGATGGACCGGAGGATCCAAGTTTTCTAAAGGTTTCCTGCATTACAGTTATATCAGTCATCAGAAGGAGCGGTGCGGTGTGACGGCACCAACTTGGACCGGGACTGAGATACCAGGATAGGAGTCTTGCAAGCATCTGGGCCTGTTGTGGCGAGCGGGCACTTGCCCAGATCAATATAGTTCACTGTTGCCGTGTTATTTAGTTACAGACTTCTGGTGAGACTTGTAGTCCCACAGAAGTGTTCTCATTTATCTATACCCTGCATACAGTGTAACTTCAGGGTTGCTTTCCCTGTGCTATAAAGTTAATTCTGCATCACAACCACTGCTAAGGAGGAAGTATTATAAGTGCCTTCTGTTTTCCAAGTACACTATTATCAGCACATCACCTATCATACAGTCTGCTGTACACTTGTTTTCCCTGTTGGATTTACAAATACTGCAGTCTAATATCCTGAGCTAGCTGAAGACCAAGAAGACAAGGGACTTCTATCACTTTCTACAAAGTACTGTAGTTCACTTTGCAGAAGCGAACATTGCATTACAACCTGCATTAAAACCTAGGGGGAGCCCTTGAGCACAGGATATATTTATTGTTTTTACTAGTGTGTTCACAACAGTTATTGTAGATCTGGAGTGCATGCTTGGTGTTCAGTGGGAAGGCGCTCAATATAAGTGTTTGAGGATATTGGGCGTCTGTCTAAAGCCCCGTACACACGATCAAACAATCCGGTGGAAAAGTCCGGCGGACTTGTACGGCCGAGTGTGTGCTAGTCCTGCAGACAATAAGGCCGTGTGTGTGCTAGTCCTTTTGAAATGAATGGACTTTTCCTGGCCGGAGAAAAGTCCGCTCATTTTGAGTGTGGCTCCAGGTAGCCGGGACCAGCGAAGGAGGCGTCGTTGGCCCCGTCACCTGATATGGACTTAAAGGGGAATCCCTACGCTGAAAAAACGGCGTGGGGGTCCCCCCAGGTTCATATCAGACCCTTATCCGAGCACGCTACCAGGCCGGCCAGGAAGGGGGGTGGGGACAAGCGAGGGCCCCCCCCCGAGCCGTACCAGGCCGCGTGCCCTCAACATGGGGGGGTGCCTTGGGGAAGGGGGGCCGTGCAGCCCCCCAACCCAAAGCATCTTTTCTCCATGTTGATGAGGACAAGGACCTCTTCCCGACAACCCTGGCCGTTGGTTGTCGGTGTCTGCGGGCGGGGGGCTTATCGGAATCCAGGAGCCCCCTTTAATAAGGGGCCCCCCCACCCTATGTGAATGAGTATGGGGTACAATGTACCCCTACCCATTCACCTGTGAAAATTTTTTAAAAAAACACAACACACAAGGGTTAAAATAGTTTATTGCACAGCTCTGGGGGTCTTCCTCCATCTTTGGAGGGTCTTCTTGCCGGACTCCTCCGCTATCTTCTGCTAGCTCTTTTACTAGCGGAGGAGCCCGGCTTTCTTCTTTGCCGCCACCCTCTTCTTCAGACTTCAGGGGTCTTGTCCCCCTCTTTGGTTCTTCTTGCCGGGCCACCGCTCCTTCTTCTAGCTCTTTTACAAGTGGCGGCCCGGTCTTCTGTCGCCGCTGTCTTCTGGCCTTCTGTTCTTCTCTTCTTGAGCTGTTGCCTCGTCGCTGTCTCTGGTCACAATGACAGGAACACGGCGTGCGCCGACTTATATAGGGACATCGACGGATGATGTCCCCGCCCATTATGATGTCAGAGTCCCAGAGGATGCTGGGACTGTGACATCATAATGGGCGGGGACATCATCCAGCGATGTCCCTATATAAGTCACCGCACGCCGCGTGCCTGTCATTGTGACCAGAGACAGCGACGAGGCAACAGCTCACGAAGAGAAGACAGCGGCGACAGAAGACTGGGCCACTGCTTGTAAAAGAGCTGGAAGAAGGCGCGGTGGCCCGGCAAGAAGAACCGAAGAGGGGGACAAGACCCCCGAAGAGGGGGACAAGACCCCCAAAGTCTGAAGAAGAGGGCAGCGGCGAAGAAGAAAGCCGGGCTCCTCCGCTAGTAAAAGCGCTAGCAGAAGATAGTGGAGGAGTCTGGCAAGAAGACTCCCAAAGACGGAAGAAGACCCCCGGAGCTGTGCAATAAACTATTTTAACCCTTGTGTGTTGTGTTTTTTTTACATTTTTTTCACAGGTGAATGGGTAGGGGTACATTGTACCCCACACTCATTCACATAGGGTGGGGGCCCTCCTTATTAAAGGGGGCTCACGGATTCTGATAAGTTTCCCGCCCGCAGACCCTGACAACCAACGGCCAGGGTTGTCGGGAAGAGGCCCTTGTCCTCATCAACATGGGCACCAAAGCACCCCCCCATGTTGAGGGCACGTGGCCTGGTACGGCTCGGGGGGGGCGCTCACTCGTCCCCACCCCCCTTCCTGGCCGGCCAGCTGGCGTGTTTGGATAAGGGTCTGATATGGACCTGGGGGGGACCCCACGCCGTTATTTCTGCGTAGGGATTCCCTTTTAAGTCCATACCAGGTGATGGGGCCAGCGACGCCTCCTTCGCTGGTCCCGGATACCTGGAGCCACGCTCAAAATGAACGGACTTTCCTCCGTGTGTGTGTGGGTGAGTCGTTCCTTTCAAAAGTACGGCGGATAGTCCGGCGGTACGACGGACCTAGTCCACCGCAAAAGTGCTGTGTGTGGGCAGGTAGCTCGTTCGGAAAGTCCGGCGGACAGTCTGGCGATTTGTCCGCCAGACTAAGTCCGCCAGATAGTCTGATACGTGTGTACGCGGCATTACTGTGCGCCTGTCTGCATGTACATCCTTATGGTGGTCATTGAATTTTGAAGTTTCATGTACACATTGACTGTTATCTATTGACATTCTTTATATGTAAATTACCACTTTGTTTATTGTGCTAAGTATTTTCTCAGTAAACTTCTTAAGTGGTTAATTGACAACTTGTGTGTGACTCATTCTATTGCTACAGCTGGCGAAGTGACGAGTTCCAAGGCTATGGTAAATATACTACATAGTGCACCATTATTGTATTTCTTCTTACTGTTAAGTTTTGCATAGGGATGAGCCGAACACCCCCCGATTCGGTTCGCACCAGAACCTGCGAACGGACCGAAAATTTGGATGAACTTTAGAACCCCATTAAAGTCTATGGGACTCAAACATTCAAAATCAAAAGTGCTAATTTTAAAGGCTAATATGCAAGTTATTGTCCTAAAAAGGGCTTGGGGACCTGGTTCCTGACCCAGGAGACATGTATCAATGCAAAAAAAGTTTTAAAAACTGCAGTTTTTTCAGGAGCACTGATTTTAATGACGCTTAAAGTGAAAAAAGGTGAAATATTCCTTTAAATATCGTGCCTGGGGGGTGTCTATAGTATGCCCGTGAAGTGGCACATGTTTCCCGTGTTTAGAACAGTCCCTGCACAAAATGACATTTCTAACGAAAAAAAGTCATTTAAAACTGTTTGCGGTTTTAATGTAATGTCTGGGCCCGGCAATACGGATCAAAATCTTTGAAAAAAAAATGGCATGGGTAGCCCCCCCTGCCCATTAACAGCCCCTTTGGGTCTTGTATGGATATTAAGGGGAACCCGTACCCAAATTAAAAAAAGGAAAGGCGTGGGGCCCCCACGTCCTATATACTCAGAACAGCAGTATACAGGCGCAAACAAGACAGGGACTGTGTAGGTTTGTTGTGTTAAGTAGAATCTGTTTGAAATTTTGAACTGGTACATTTTTAAAGTGTAGCCCCAGTCAAAAAATCTATTTTTAAGATTTTTGGAAAACATAGGGACATAGGGAAGGGTTATCACCCCTGTATAGTTTTTTTGCCATCCATCTTTTTTTCATCTCACTTCCTGTTCTCTCCTTCCGTTTGCAAGTAGGAGACATTTGTAAGTTGGATGTTTGAAAGTAGGGGCCTGTCCTATATGCTATGCAGAAATTTGGGCCTAAGGTGTTGGTGTTGCCACAACACTGTAAGCCTTCAAAGTGACTCTTGGTGGGCGCTGGAATGCCCTGCTGTGAACTATTATATCAAGAATTGTAATTACATGCCATTGTTGAACAGTGGTAGAAAAATTGGGCCTTTGGTGGTGCTGGTGCCACAACACTATAAGTCCTCACAGTTACTCTCGGTGGGTGCTGGAATGGGCCCTGCTGTGAAATATTATATCAAGAATTGTAATTACATGCATCTGTTAACCAGGGGCTGAAAAATTGGGCCTTAGGTACTGGTGGCACAACACTGCAACACCTCACAGAAACTCTAGTTGAAGAGCAGGAATGAGCCCTGCTGCAATGTATTGCATCAAAAATTGTATTTACACGCCCCTGTTAAACAGGGGCTGATAAATTGGGCCTTAGGCACTGGTGCTGATGCCACGACACTGCAGCCTCTCATAGATACTCTGGTTGGAGTGCAGGAATGAGCCCTGCTGCAAAGTACTGCATCAAAAATGGTAATTACATGCCCCTGTTAAACAGGGGCTGAAAAATTTGGCCTTAGCCACTGGTGGCGGTGCCCAGAACCAAAAATGTTCTTCCAAACTATCAGCAGGATCATTGAGGAAGAAGAGGATAGTCAGTCAGCATAACAGGATAGTCACTCAGCATCAGCATAGGCAGTCTTGAAGGGATGCGACATTTAAAAAAAAATAATTTGGTTACATCAGCTTCAGGTGCTTGGTAGCTGGTGGTGATCGAAGACTGATTCATCTTTATGAAGGTCAATCGATCAACTGAGTCGGTGGACAGGCGCACCCTGTGATCGATTACAAATCCTCCAGCCGCATTGAATGTGCGTTCTGAAAGCACGCTGGATGCAGGACAGGCCAGTAGCTCAATTGCATACTGTGCAAGCTCTGGCCAGTGATCCATCCTCAAGACCCAGTAACTCAGAGGATTTTCGGTGGGAAAGGTGTCCAAGTCTGACCTTGCCCTTGGGTATTCCTGCAGCATGTAAATCAGACGCTGGCAATGGTTGTTGAAACCAATAATACCTTGGGGCTGCAGACTATAAAATGGTCTGAACGCATCGGTCAGATGGCCACCTTCTCCACCGCTCCTTCTGTGACTGACCGCAGCCTCAGCAACACATTGTGCAGGACCAGGAATTTGTAACCTCCCAGTCTCTGGGAACGTGTTGCACAGACCTTTCTGCAAGGCCTCCTGGAGATGTCTCATCCTCTGCTCCCTCTGCGACGGCAAGATAAGGTCCGCAACCTTACCCTTGTACCGTGGATCAAGGAGATTTGCCAGCCAGTAATGATCCCTCTCATTGATCCGCTGAATACGAGGATCCTTCCGCAGGCTTTGCAGGATCAGGGAGGCCATGCAGCGTAGGTTAGTTGAGGCATTCGGTCCGGAGTCCTCTGGGTCACTAAGGACGACATGATTCGCAGCCACCTCCTCCCTGCCACGTACAAGTCCACGGGTTTCTTGGGACTGTAAATCATCCCTAAAAGACTTATTACATTATCTTCACAGCAGCCCCGGTGTGTGGCTAGGAAGGCATTGAGGGGTGGTTTTCTTCTCCCCCTCTACCTCAAGGATAGGTCGGAAACCATTGGGAAATAGCTGGAAGATCACGGGTTATACAACCCTTCTCCCTTTTTCTTATCCTATATTTCCGGAGTCTTTGCTTCCTTTTGTGCCTCTTTATATATGATATACGGGCTACACTACTGCCTTACCCCTGTGGAGACGCTTTTTTTTTTTGGGCTATCCATAGGGAATAAAAAGTTATAAGCTCCTGATGAAGCGTTATGGTGAACACGAAACATGTAGAGCATTTGAGTATCTCTCAGCTGATTCGTCTGTGATATACTGTCTGCATAAACTATTTTTTGTATTGATGGTTGTTTGTTCCTTGATGCCCCCCACGTTGGATGCTTATGGGAATATATGTAGAATATGATGTACTTACAATACGCTAGACAGTGAAAGATTATGCTCTGAGGCATTGAGATTTTGTTTGCTTTTTAGAAATAAAAATTGTTAAAATTACCCCCCTCTTTTTGTTATATCTATATTTATGCCTAAAAAGTCCATTATTGTCAACATTATTCGTTGAGTTTTTTTAGTAAATCCCTAAAAGACTGCTGCTGATGCTGAGTGCCAGGCTCCACCTCCATGCTGACACAAATTTTCCTCCTCCTCCTCCTCTTCCTGTGTGATTGGAACACTGTCTGGATAAAGGGGGCCTTGAGAGGCTTGGAAATCCTCCTCTTCCTGCCTCTGTTCTGCCTCAAGTGCCCTGTGTATTATTCCACACAGCGTGTGCTCCAACAGGTGGACAAGAGGTACAGTATCACTGATGCATGCACTGTCACTGCTCACCATCCTCGTGGCCTCCTCAAATGGTTACAGGACAGTGCATGCATCCCTGATGGCGTGAGGAAAAAAACGAGCTCCTCTGACCCTGACCTGGTGCCGTAGTTGCACGGGTACTCATTGATGGCCCTCTGCTGCATGTGCAGCAGCTGCAGCATGGCCAACGTTGAGTTCCACCTGGTGGGCATATCACAGATAAGGCAGTTCATGCACAGGTTCAATTCCTTTTGGAGCTCAGACAGCCGAGCACTGGCATTATATGACCGGCGGAAATGAACACAGACTTTCCTGGCCTGCCTCAGGACATCCTGTAAGCCTGGGTACCTGCCCAAGAATCGCTGCACGACCAAGTTAAGTACGTGAGCCACACAGGGCACATGGGTCAGTTGTCCCTGTCGGAGGGGGAGAGGAGGCTGGTGCCATTGTCGCAAACCACCATTCCTGGCTTAAGCTGGTGTGGCATCAACCACCTCTTAGCCTGCCCCTGCAGAGCTGACAGAATATCTGCCCCAGTGTGGCTCCTGTCCCCCAAGCACACCAGCGCAAGCACAGCATGGCATCTTTTTGCCTGCGTACTTGCGTAGCCCCTTGAACGCCTACGGAGCACCGCTGGGAGTGAACTTCTTTCGATGGTCCAGCAGCTGGGGCAGGGAAATTTGCCTGCTACAATCGGATGTCGGTGTACTGCTAGCAGAGTGCCCGCAAGTACTTGCCTCTGACGCACCTAATTCTACACCTTCATTCCTCTCAGTGCAGGCCCCGGTGAAGGAGTCAACCGGGTGCCCTGCTGCATTAGCTATCTTTAGAAAACCAAGTAACATGAAGAGACCGAGGGAGAAATCCAAACCCTTACAGAGGGCTCCTGTGGTCACCTCTGAGCAACCTAGAGTCCCACTCCCTTTAACCCAGGCTACCCGATGTCGGAGAGTCAATGCACACCAGACTCCCAGAATTCAAAACGGGAAAGGAGAGCAAATACAAGCCACCAAACAGGCAAAGCCTGCCACTTCCTATAAATTCCCTCCCAAGTTAGTGGGACCCTCTACAGTTGTCTCCATCCAGGTAGAGGGGATCTTTACCAAGGCCCTCTTGGATATTGGAGCTCAAGTGACTTTTCTTTATAGAGACTACTATAACAAGCACCTCAAGCACTTGCCACTACAGAAGTCCGAAGAGCTGGAGATATGGGGCCTCGGGACTCAGGACTTCCCTTATGATGGCAATCTACCAATAAAGCTGGCCTTTGGCCCCTCCATGGCAGGAAAGGTAGAGACCTTTGATACATTGGAGGTGGTCTTTCCTCATCCTCCAGGGGCTGGAAAAAGTTCCCTCATCATAGGGACTAATACTGATCTAGTGAGAAGGCTGCTAAGACCTCTCATTCAAGAGCAGAGCCCTTCAAACCCCAGTGTGCACCCTATGCTGAGACAAGTCTATCAATACCTGGTGCAGGAAGAAAAGGCCCCAGCTGAAGGAGTGGGAAAAAATCTGGCAGTTGGACCGGAACGAGAAGACATTACAGCCCGGTGAGGTAGTTTGTTTGAAGCGTCCGTCAAGTTGAATTGGAAGCAGCCAGGCCCTTTCATTGA
Source organism: Lithobates pipiens (assembly GCF_037356315.1). NCBI lineage: Eukaryota > Metazoa > Chordata > Amphibia > Anura > Ranidae > Lithobates > Lithobates pipiens. Next base: position 643,018,487 of record NW_027507903.1, read on the forward strand.
AAGTGAAAAAATAGCCCTTCGCGCTACTATTTAAGGTGAAAAATATGAATAAAAAACAGGGTAATAATATGTCTCATATATGAAATCAGTATGCAAATAAAATAAAATACGTAAAACAAATAATGCAATAAATAAGTGCACGTGCAAATATCACAATAAAGTGCTAAAAACTGCAGCTGGACCTGATAGCATTACACAAAACTACCAAACAAAAATTAAAAGTAAAAAATGGTCCTGCGCAAATCGACTATAATCATAAATAAAGTGCTACGTGCTTTAAACACAAATAATATATATTATTGAGTATATAGAAAGCAGGCACAAAATAAAGTCCATATAATAGATCTCAAAGTCTTGTTCAATGGCGCCAGAAGTATTCAAAAAAATTATTTAGGAAAACAGCAGGTAAAAGGTACTTCTAAAACACGGGAGACTAAGGGCTCCCAGAACTCTCACCTCCAATTGTAGAAAAGTAGGCACATCAAGCAAAGCAAACAACCTGCATTCTTGTTATTAGCCACCAGGGGGTCTTCAGTTATGGCTGATTAGGGAACAATAATCTCCACACTGGGCCACAAAGGGGCCATATATCCCTGTGTAGACTGTCTTGTAACTGCGGTGGTGGTTTCCACAGGAGTATGCAGCTCAAAAAAATATTAGCATGGAGAGAAGGAAAAGGCTCTGATAGTGTAGTATTTAATTAAAAATATAAAGTTTAATCAATAAAAAATATAAATCGGACTCTCACATCTTAAACAATAAAACAGCACACAAAGTAAAATGGTGTCCTGGCGTTGTCCGCCAGTCCTAATTCACTTCCGGTACGACGTCACGGCCATTGCTGTGTAGGGACTTCTCAGAGCCGGATGCCCTTTGCATAGTGCTGTGCCTCGCCAACGACACCAGCGAAGCTAAGGAGCTGCCAGATATGGGGATAGGTGCAGTAACCATGTAACAGGAGGGGGCGCTGTTGGGTAGGCTGTGTAGTCCCTTAGGTCTGCTATGGATTTTAAGGGGAACCCCACACCAATATTTATAATAAAACTGCAGTGGGGTCCCCCCCAAAATCCATACCAGACCCTTATTCGAGCATGCTACTCGACACGTCCAGGAGAGGGGGGAGCAAGTGTGAAAGTCGCATTACGGAATCTCACTAGTAAGAATGAAGCCTATATCATTTTCTAACAAAAAAATTTGATGTTTATGTTTATGAGAGAAATGTCAGAATTGGCCTGGGGGGGTCACAGGAACAATCATCATAAGATTTCCTCATTCTTCTCACTGAGAGCAACATTCTTCATAAGAACTTCCTCCTCCAATGTGTCCGACCTTCCTTCATATATATGTGATCCCAACATAGGGAGCAACTCACCTTTCCCAGCAGGGCAGAGTATTTCAGGAGAGGAGAGTTACAGAGGAAGGAGCAGAGTCCTCCAGCAGAGCAGAGTGTTTCAGGAGAGGAGAGTTATAGAGGAAGGAGCAGAGTCCTCCAGCAGTGCAGAGTATTTCAGGAGAGGAGAGTTATAGAGGAAGGAGCAGAGTCCTCCAGCAGTGCAGAGTATTTCAGGAGAGGAGAGTTAAATAGAGGAAGGAGCGGAGTCCTCCAGCAGTGCAGAGTATTTCAGGAGAGGAGAGTTAAATAGAGGAAGGAGCAGAGTCCTCCAGCAGTGCAGAGTATTTCAGGAGAGGAGAGTTAAATAGAGGAAGGAGCGGAGTCCTCCAGCAGTGCAGAGTATTTCAGGAGAGGAGAGTTATAGAGGAAGGAGCCGAGTCTTCCAGCAGTGCAGAGTATTTCAGGAGAGGAGAGTTATAGAGGAAGGAGCAGAGTCCTCCAGCAGTGCAGAGTATTTCAGGAGAGGAGAATGAAATAGAGGAAGGAGCAGAGTCCTCCAGCAGAGCAGAGTGTTTCAGGAGAGGAGAGTTATAGAGGAAGGAGCAGGGTCCTCCAGCAGTGCAGAGTGTTTCAGGAGAGGAGAGTTATAGAGGAAGGAGCAGAGTCCTCCAGCAGTGCAGAGTGTTTCAGGAGAGGAGAGTTATAGAGGAAGGAGCAGAGTCATCCAGCAGTGCAAAGTATTTCAGGAGAGGAGAGTTATATAGAGGAAGGAGCGGAGTCCTCCAGCAGTGCAGAGTATTTCAGGAGAGGAGAGTTAAATAGAGGAAGGAGCCGAGTCCTCCAGCAGTGCAGAGTATTTCAGGAGAGGAGAGTTATAGAGGAAGGAGCAGAGTCCTCCAGCAGTGCAGAGTATTTCAGGAGAGGAGAGTTATAGAGGAAGGAGAAGAGTCCTCCAGCAGAGCAGAGTATTTCAGGAGAGGAGAATAAAATAGAGGAAGGAGAAGAGTCATCCTGCAGAGCAGAGTGTTTCAGGAGAGGAGAGTTATAGAGGAAGGAGCAGAGTCCTCCAGCAGTGCAGAGTATTTCAGGAGAGGAGAATTAAATAGAGGAAGGAGCAGAGTCCTCCAGCAGTGCAGAGTATTTCAGGAGAGGAGAGTTATATAGGAAGGAGCAGAGTCCTCCAGCAGTGCAGAGTATTTCAGGAGAGGAGAGTTATAGAGGAAAGAGCAGAGTATTTCAGGAGAGGAGAGTTATAGGGAAATGTAAAGGGTAAATTTGCTTAGACCTGGACAATCAATGAGAAATTCTGTCAGAGCTCTGGAAGCATTCACTGCACAAGACAAAATAGCCGTTTCAATGAATGCTTAGTTTTAATGGTAAGGGTTGTACCTTTATACAAAATATGGACAAAGAATATTGTGCAACTTAAAGAGAAAGGAGGGAGGGAGGACAAAGTTCATCACATGACACATAACATCTCAGACAGAATTTAACCACTTGCTTACTGGGCACTTAAACCCCCCTCCTGCCCAGACCAATTTTCAGCTTTCGGTGCTCTCACACTTTGAATGACAATTACTCAGTCATGCAACACTGTACCCAAATGAATTTTTTGTCCTTTTTTTTCCCACAAATAGAGCTTTCTTTTGGTGGTATTTGATCACCTCTGGGGTTTTTATTTTTTGCGCTATAAATGAAAAAAGACCGAAAATTTTGAAAAAAAACGCATATTTCTTTGTTTCTGTGACAGAATTATGCAAATTATTAATTTTTCTTCATAAATTTTGGCACAATTTATACTGCTACATATCTTTGGTAAAAATAACCCAAATTAGTGGATATTATTTGGTCTTTGTGAAAGTTAGAGAGTCTACAAGCTGTGGTGCGAATCGCACAAAATTGATCACATCTGATGTACTGGTGGCCGATCTCGCTTCTTGTGCCCCGAACAAGTCAGGAAAGTACAAATACCCCCCAAATGACCCCTTTTTGGAAAGTAGACATTCCAAGGTATTTAGTAAGATGCATGGTGAGCTTTTTGATGTTGTCATTTTTTTCCCACAATTCTTTGCAAAATAAAGATTTTTCATTTTTTTTTCTCCACAAAATTGTCATTGTAATAGGTTATTTCTCTCACGTGGCATGTGTATACCACAAATGACACCCCCCAAAAAATTCTGCTACTCCTCCTGAGTATTACAATACCACATGTGTGTGACTTTTTCACAGCCTGGCCACATAGAGAGGCCCAACATGCAGGTAGCGCCATCACGTGTTCTAGGAACATAAATTACACATCTAACTTGTTGACTATTTATTACACTTTTGAAGCACCAGGACAATGACACGTGACACTGATGACAGATGGCACTGATACGTGGCAATGATGACACTTATACGTGGCACTGATGACAGGTGGCACTGATGACAGGTGGCACTGATGACAGATGGCACTAATATGTGGCACTGATGACATGTGGCACTTATACGTGGCACTGATGACACGTGGCACTAATACGTAGCACTGAAGACACGTGGCACTAATACGTGGCACTGAAGACAGATGGCACTAATACGTGGCACTAATACATGGCACCGATGACGCGTGACACTGATGACAGATGGCACTGATAAGTGGCATTGATGACACGTGACACTGACAACAGATGGCACGTGACACTGACAGGTGGCACTGATGACAAATGGCACTGATACGTGGCACTGATGACAGATGTCACTATGTGGCACTGATGACACATGGCACTGATGACAGATGGCACTGACGACAGGTGGCACTGACAACAGGTGGCACTGGGGGCAGGTAGCACTGGGGGCAGGTAGCACTGGGGTGGATGGCACTGGGGGCAGGTAGCACTGGGGTGGATGGCACTGGGGGCAGGTAGCACTGGGGTGAATGGCACTGGGGACAGGTAGCACTGGGGTGAATGGCACTGGGGGCAGGTAGCACTGGGGTGGATGGCACTGGGGCAGATGGCACTGCTGGGGGCGGATGGCACTGCTGGGGGAGGATGGCACTGCTGGGGGAGGATGGCACTTTTTATTTTAATTTTTTTACTTTTTTTTTTTTTACTACAGGCAGAACGGCTGCCGCTGCAGCCGTTCATCTCTCCCCTCTCACACTGTCTGTGCGAGGAGGGAGAGCGGCGCTGAGAGATGATCTCATATGTTTACATATGAGATCATCTCCCATTGGACACGCCGATCACGCTGTAAACGGCCGCTGTGATTGGCCGTTTACAGCGATCTGTGTTTGCCTGTCCCCGGGGGACACGGCGAACACAGAACTTCTGCGATGCGTGCCCGCGGCGGCGCGCATTGCGGAAGTAAACATCAGGATGTCCAGGGACGAGCACCCGGACGAACGCGCCTGCTCTACGGCCGTCATTCGGCCATAGGGCGGGCGCGAGGTGGTTAAACTAATGCTGATGTTTTGACTTTGTCTGAAGACATAATTTCAAAACCAGTTCTTACCAGACCTTATCTATCCTGTGGTCATCGTGACAAATCAGACCCTAAAATAAAGATATTTGCCTGTCAGCAATTTACAGAATGTCTAAGTCTTGTTAACTCTTTCTCACCCTTCAATCCCCTCTTAAATCACAAAGTGATTTCATCATGATCACTTAATATTCTCTGTGTAGGATCATTCCGTTGTGTTGTATAATTACAGATACATTGAATAAGCTTGAACAATGTATATATAACAAGGATAAAAAACAGGCACATTAAAATTAACATTTCTGTCTGTCGGAACCAAGAGAAAATTGAACCAAAAAAATCACCAAAACCTCCTAGTCCCTTAAAGGGGTTCCACCCATCTTTGGTAATATCTCTGGCTTCAGTTCGGAGGTTTGACACTCAACTTCTTTGGTGGACCATTGCGAGGCCTGTTCTGAGTGGAACCCGTTTTGTTAAACCGCTGTATGGTCTTGGCCACCGTGCTGCAGCTCAGTTTCAGGGTCTTGGCAATCTTCTTAGAACCTAGGCCATCTTTATGTAGAGCAACATATATATTTTTTCAGATCCTCAGAGAGTTCTTTGCCATGAGGTGCCATGTTGAACTTCCAGTGACCAGTATGAGAGAGTGAGAGCGATAACACCAAATTTAACACACCTGCTCCCCATTCACACCTGAGACCTTGCAACACATAATGCTGGGGAGGGAAAATAGCTAATTGGGCCCAGCTTGGACAATTTTACTTAGGGGTGTACTCACTTTTGCTGCCAGTGGTTTAGACATTAATGGCTGTGTGTTGAGTTATTTTGAGGGGACGGCAAATTTACACTGTTATATAAGCTGTACACTCACTACTTTACATTGTAGCAAAGTGTCATTTCACATGAAAAGATATAACAAAATATTTACAAAAATGTGTGTGTGTGTATATATATGTATATATATATATATATATATATATATATATATATATATATATATATAGTTATATGTAGCACTCTCTACCTTAGGTAGGTTGCTAGAAGTTTGTGTTTTTTTTTTTATAGCCAGAGCAGGTAAATGTAGGCAGGCCTAGCTGTGAGCTAGGCCTCTTTGTTTTGATCTGGGGGCTGAAGTAGGGTTGCCACCTGTACGGGATTCACCCGGACAGTCCGGATTCTGAATCATTTGCCCGGTTTTCAGACTGCCTGAAACAGACCATTCGGGCAGGGGGGTCTCCATTAGCATATTTGCCACTGTGGAGACAGTCACAGCAGCAGTGTCATTGCTTCTCCATAAATACACTGTGTTGGTGTTTGTGTTGTAATGTGAAGCCCCTTTCTGTTTCCTTCCTCCAGGCTCCGTTTCAGCAGAACTCCGTCAGAAAAACCGTCAGAGTTTATTCTGACCGAAAAACCGGTCGTGTGTAGGCGGCATCAGAGCTTGGATAACACAGGGTTATATGAGTGGTCATCGATTACCTTCACATCATCTGGACATACAGGGTGCTGGCATCCTATAACAGGAGGTTGTTTTCATTGAGTAGTCCAGTTGTATGATTTATTGTTGTATAAATTAGTGGATGAGTGTGGTGGAGAGATTGGCTATACACAGGGCTTTTTTTTCAGGGGGAACCTGGTGGAACTCAGTTCCACCACCTCTGGCTCAGACCCTTGGTGGGGGGGCCTGCTCACCACAATCACTTGTAAACACAGAAGTCCGGTTTTTGTGTTTACAAGTGACAGCTCTGCACTCTGTGTGTAACCCCCCCTTAACTCTGCACTCTGTATGTAATGCAATCCTGGTATTTAATGCCCCTTTAAGACCCTCCTACTGTTCGTGAAATTTGACTGACCACACCCACTATTTGATGTGACTTGGAGGGTGTGTGTGGGTGGAGGGGTTTTGGGTGCTCGTGGTTGAGTTCCAGCACCTATTTGAGAAAAAAAAGCCATGGCTATACATAACCAATCTCACCTGCGCTAACACATGCCCCTTCACCATAATGATATAATGCATCTCTAAATAACCCATGTCTCCCCTTTTCCCCAGTAAATAGCCATAATCACCATCTTAGCTCCATCGTTCCTTCATCTGCCCAGTAGGGCGGAGACTCTCGGCTTTTTATTCACACACAAACAGGAAGCCAGAAACAGGATGTGACCTCACAGGATATGACCAAATAAGGATATGACAACACAGAAACTCATGGCCCCAACAGCCAATCGGTTCCTCCATGCAAATTGACATCACAGGAAATGAGACTAAAGGGGAGGGCATCCACAGTTTGAGGGAGAAGTGTACATGTCTCATCCATTTGAGGCATGTACACTGCCCCCTCCGCCCAGCCACATGCATGCACATCCACCATCTTTGTCAGGATGGATCCCACTAAATACTGCTCAGAGTAACCAGTATCTAGTAAGATCATTCTACTTGTTCTTACAGGCTTGAGAAGATCTGCGGGGATATTGCTACTGCTGTTGTCAATATACGGTACGAGTATACCAACATAGCAGATATCAATGTTCTCTTATAAAAGCAGATATGTATACAAAAGGGATAGCGTAGCCATAACGGAGATATAATATGTTTCTCTCGTTATGCGGACTTTGCTTCTCTAATGTGCAAAGACATTTGAAGGCAGGAAGCCCAGCGCATTGCGCTTGATACTTACAAGCCGGCGAAGGCCCACACACACAGAGAACACGCCTCCAAGACCATGAGAAGGTTTTCATACTGACGGTTTTACCGCTGGTCCCGATTCAAACCAAGTGCGCTCCCCGATTAATTCAGACACAGGGAGACAGATGACAACAATCCATAAAACACACACCCTAGAATAAAATGTCCACATGAGTCCATATAATAAAATTTCCACAACAATGAGCACAATAGCTTTTTTTATTACGAACATCTATATCTGACCACTTCTCAGCCCCCAACTCCACCCCCAGCTTATATCACCCCCAGACCACTTCATATACCCACCTGGCAGACATCAGTCAGAGCTGCTTCTTAACCCCAGCTGAGGGACATCATCCCATAGTCACCCCACAGACACTGCAAGAAATCCCTCCCCATACTGCTCCCATCATACCCTCCGCAATCCTCTCCTGTACATACTGACCCCATCATACCCTCCGCACTCTTCTCCTGTACATGCTGACCCCATCATACCCTCCGCACTCTTCTCCTGTACATACTGATCCCATCATACCCTCCACTTTCTTCTCCTGTACTAACTGACCCCATCATACCCTCCGCACTCTTCTCCTGTACATACTGCCCCATCATACCCTCCTCACTCTTCTCCTGTACATACTGCCCCCAACATACCCTCCGCACTCCTCTCCTGTCATACTGCCCCATCATACCCTCCACCCTCTTCTCATGTACATGCTGACCCCATCATACCCCCCTCACTCTTCTCCTGTACATACTGCCCCCAACATACCCTCCGCACTCCTCTCCTGTCATACTGCCCCATCATACCCTCTACCCTCTTCTCATGTACATGCTGACCCCATAATACCCTCCACACTCTTCTCCTGTACATACTGCCCCATCATACCCTCCGCACTAATCTCCTGTACGTACTGCCCCCATCATACCCTCCACACTCTTCTCCTGTACATACTGCCCCATTATACTCTCCGCACTCCTCTCCTGTACATACTGGCCCCATCACACCCTCCAGAAATGTTATTTAATCACAACATTTTATGTATAGTGTATACTACATAAAAAAATTACCATTCATTGCATTGTACAGGGGTAATGAATTTAAAGAGGAGGTCCACCTAAACAAATATATTAAAAGCCAGCAGCTGCAGTATTTAAAAAATGGACACTTACCTGTCCCAGGGTCCAGTGATGTTGGCAGCCAAAGACGATCAATCGCTTGGCTCTCTGCAGCCGCCGCCATCCTCGGTGAGGGAATCGGGAAGCGAAACGTTGCGGTTTCACTTCCCGGTTCCCTACTACGCATGTGCGAGTCGCCCTGCGCATCCTAACTAGTCCCTGCTATCTCCTGGGACCCATGTGTGTCCCAGCAGACAGTGCGGGGAGATGGGAAGAGGCCTAGACTCCCTTGGGAGTCTATTCCCGAATGTGCCTGCACCCTCCTCCCCCCTGAAAGGTGCCAAATGTGACACCAGAGGGGGGGAGGGTTCTGAAAAGCGGAGGTTCAATTTTTGTGTGAACCTCAGCTTTAAGGTACTGCATTTAAAAAAAAATTTGCCGTGCGCTGCTAATGTGTTCAGGTTTGGCTTGAAGATAAGGTGGCAACCCTAGGCTGGGGAGTGGCATGGAGTGTATCTGGGAGCCCTGACCAATCCCCAACTAGGATTGGCAGGGGGCAGGCCTCTTATATATATACTCATGGTCAGCCTGCTGTGGGAGGAGTTGTTGGGTGGAACAACTGAGTGATGGAGTGTTAGGCTGTCGTGGCCCTTGATGGAACCCCCTTTCTGGGGAGGGGGTGACCTTAGGCCTGGAGCTTGGGAGCTGGGAAGGAACCTCTCCATACAGGGTCATCAAGAGGTGTCTGGAACAGGAGCAGGTGGAGTTCAATGAGGAGCACTGCTGGGAAAGTCATTCAGGAGGGATCCATTCCGGGGTCAGTGAGTGAGAATCACATTGAGAAGCTCTGGGAGAGACATACCAGTATTGGATGTGAAGTCAGAGGGAGAGACTGTGGTGTCGTTGAAGTTGAAGTCAAGTTGCTGCAGCCAAGAGGGTTGTCAGGATTTGCACAGGACTTACTGGGATCAGTAGTCCACCAAGTTTCAGTTAGCACAAATATACTTTTTCATCGTTATTGGTTGCTACACTAAAAGGGGACTGCAGACCCCTGCCAGCAAATGGTGGATATGGAACAGTTGGGACTTATTCAGAGTGAGGCCTAACCATGTGCTAACTGTGACAGGAATCTAGGATTGCACAGTAGAGAAAGTGGAGTGAACTCAAGTAGAGCGCTGGAGGAGTGTGGAGCTTTAGGGACTGCCCATATAGATTCAACAATCTTTTGTTCAAACTAAGGAAGATTCATCACTTGGGCATCCCATGTCCCTTTCCCCTATCCAAGTTAAATCTCCCAATAAAAACAACAAAAACAAGCTGAAGGACTGTTCATTTGTCTGGCAACGTGTGTCTGGAAGTGAATGCCTGGCCTAGCAGGGTGACGGGTGGAACTACCACACTCAGCGACCACACGTTGGGCACCACTACATATATTGGCGTCCTTTTTTTCCCACACATAGAGTTTTCTTTTGGTGGTATTTCATCACCCCTGCGGTTTTTATTTTTTGCGCTTTAAACAAAAATAGAGCGACGATTTTGAAAAAAAACGCATTATTTTTTACTTTTTGTTATAATAAATATCCCCCAAAAATATATAAAAACAATTTCCCTCAGTTTAGGCCGATACATATTCTTCTACTTATTTTTGGTAAGAAAAAAATCGCAATAAGCGATTATTGATTGGTTTGCGCAAAAGTTATAGCGTTTACAAAATAGGGGATAGTTTTATGGCATTTTTATTAATATTTTTTTTTTACTACTAATGGCGGCGATCAGCGATTTTTATTGTGACTGCGACATTATGGCAGACACATTGGATATTTTTGACCCATTTTTGGGACCATTGTCATTTATACAGCAATCACTGCTATACAAATGCAGTGATTCCTGTGTAAATGACACTGGCAGTGAAGGGGTTAACCAGTGGGTGGCAGTGTAAGGGTTAAGTGTTCCTAGGGGTGTGTTACTAACTGTGGGGGGCTGGGCTTTCATTTAGTGAACACTGATCTCTGCTCCAATCACATGGAGCAGAGATCAGCGTCACTAATTGCTAGGCAGAATGGGGAAATGCTGCTTGAGACGATCGCGGGTATGCCCGTGGCGATCGAGTCTGCGGGACCCGCGACCAGACTCACGGGAGTCCCGCCAGCGGCGCGCTCATGATGGAAGGGCAGCATTAAAGGTTGGACGTACCTGTACGCCAATATGCCTGCCCGTGGCATTCTGCCGACGTACATCGGCGGGCGCCAGTCGGGAACCGTTTAAAGTCTATGGGACACGAACATGAAAAATCAAAAGTGCTCATTGTAAAGGCTTAAATGCAAGTTATTGCCATAAAAAGTGTCTGGGGACCCGGGTACTGCCCCAGGGGACATGTATCATGCTAAAAAAAAGTTTTAAAAATGTATTTATTTTCAGGAGCAGTGATTTTAAAAATGCTTGAAGTGAAACAATAAAAATGAAATATCCCTTTAACCCCTTGCCGCCCGCCCATTGTCAAATGACGGCTGCAAAGTGGTTTCAAAATCCTGACTGGACGTCATAGACCGTCCTCAGGATTTTGAGCCACTGCGCGCCCCTGGGGGTGTGCATCGCGGCGATCGTTGTTTTGCGGGGTGTCAGTCTGACACCCTGCAACTACGATCTCAGTAAAGAGTCTCCGAGGGAGACTCTTTACCATGTGATCAGCCATGTCCAATCACAGCTGATCACAGTATAAATAGGAAGAGCCGGTGATTGGCTTTTCCTCATTCGTGTCTGTGAGATGCGAGTAGAGGACAGCTGATCGGCTGCTCCTCTGACATGGGGGGTCTGTGCTGATCGATAATCAGCACAGCCCCCCCGAGGATGCCCACACTGGACCAGCATGGACGCCACCAGACCACCAGGGATGCCCAGCAGCAAGTATGCCACCCTAGACCACCAGGGATGCCAGTCAGTGCCCACGATGGATTCCAATCAGTGCCCACAATGGATGCGAATCAGTGCGCACAATGGGCATCACTGATTGCCATGCATTATTGTCTGGCACTGATTGGCATCCATCAGTACAATACAATGCCACCTATCAGTGCCCATCCATGCCAACGATCAGTGCCCATCCATGCTGCCTGTCAGTGCCCATCCATGCCCATCTGTGCCACCTAGCCATGCCCATCTGTCCCGCCTATCCATACCCATTCGTGCTGCCTATCTATGCCAATCCGTACCATGCCAATCCGTACCAGTTATCCATGCCAATCTGTGCCAGCTATCAGTGCCAATTTGTGCCACCTATCAGTGTCCATCCGTGTCGCCCATCAGTGCCACCTATCAGTGCCCATCAGTGCCACATATCAGTGCCCATCAATGCCACCTCATCAGTGCCACTTCATTGGTGCCACCTCATCAGTGCCACCTTATCAGTGCCCATCAGTGAAGGAGAAAACGTACTTATTTACAACGTTTTGAAACTGAAACAAAAAAATATATATATTTGTTCAAAATTTTCTGTCTTTTTTTATTTGTAAAAATGTAATTTGGGTACAGTGTAACATGACCACGCAATTGTCATTCAAATTGCAACAGTGCAGAAAGCTCAAAATTGGTCTGGGTGGGAAGGTAAGTGCCTGGTATTGATGTGGTTAAATATCGTGCCGGGGGGGGGGGGGGGGGGTCTCCTTAGTATGCCTGTAAAGTAGTGTATCTGTCCAATGTTTATAACAGTACCACAGCAAAATGACATTTCTAAAGGAAAAAAATGTCATTTAAAACTGCTTGCGGCTGTAATGTATTGCCGGATCCCGGCAACATAGATTAAAATCATTGAAAAAAAACGGCATGAGTTCATTGAAACTTGTCCGGTCCTTGCTGGACCAGTTACATTTCCATCCATCTATGGGCAGGTTTAGTAGCTCCTGATGTTTTCTTATGCCTGGGGAGCTCACTAAGCCTCCATGTACAGGAGTTCTTTAGGGTCCATTCACATGTGGAGCAGACATGTGTGTCCTGTGCAGGGCTCTTATCAGCACAGGGATGGACGGGCATTGTGTGCATATCACTGTGCCAGCGCCCCATTCACTTCTATTGGGACCCACACCTGTATGTTATATTAGGATACAGAGGCTGTGTCCATGCAGCCTCATGTCCAAGTAGATATGAATGGGGTACTGACATGGGGATGGGCACAACACCTATGTGCTGATAGATGACAGCCCTGCATGGGAGATGCATGTTTGCACCTCTTGTAAATGGACCTTTACTAAAAATTAAAGCTGCACAATTAATTGCCAAGAATCATTAACGCGATCTTGACTAAAGTGTTTCACAATTCTTTCTATTCAAAGCATTCTCTCTGCTCTTCTGAAGCCACAGCCCTCAGAAGAAAGGAAGAGAAAAACAGTCTGCCAAAAATCAAAGCATTCTTAATCAGTTGAACTTAAGTATAAACATTGTAACAATTTGTCAATGGAATAGACTTTGTGTGTAAGTGAAAAAAGTTTAACCACTTAACCTTTTTCTGACATTTGCTGGTTTCAAGTTAAAATCATTTTTTACTTTGCTAGAAAATTACTTCGAACCCCCAAAGAATATATGTTTTTTTTTAGTAGAAACCCTGGAGAATAAAATGGTGGTTGTTGCAATATTTTATGTCACGCTGTATTTGCGCAGCAATCTTTCAAATGCAATTTCTTTTTTTGAAAAAATGACTTGAATTTAAAGAAAAAAAAAAACTAACCAGTAAAGTTAGCCCATTTTTTTGTGTGTAATGTGAAAGATTTTACGTTGCGAGAGTCCTGAAAGTATGTTACTGTTACCTGTTGGCTGAGTAGAGGCAGTTTTAGCAGCACAGAGGAGAGGACACCACTCAGTTTGGCTGTGCAGGTAGAGAGGAAAGGGGGTCCGAGAGAAGGGCACAGGAGGGGAGGGGGTCCGAGAGAAGGGCACAGGAGGGGAGGGGGTCCGAGAGAAGGGCACAGGAGGGGAGGGGGTCCGAGAGAAGGGCACAGGAGGGGGTCCTACAAGAGGGGAGGGGGTCCGAGAAAGGGCACAGGAGGGGAGGGGGTCCGAGAGAAGGGCCCAGGAGGGAGGGGGGGTCCGAGAGAAGGGCGGAGGAGGGGAGGGGGTCTGAGAGAAGGGCGCAGGAGGGAAGGGGATCCGAGAGAAGGGCACAGGAGGGGAGGGGGTCCGAGAGAAGGGCACAGGAGGGGAGAGGGTTTGAGAGAAGGGCACAGGAGGGGAGGGGGTTCAAGAGAAAGGCACAGGATGGGAAGGGATCCGAGGGAAGGGCACAGGATGGGAGCGGGTCTGAGAAAGGGCACAGGAGGGGAGGGGGTCCCAGAGAAGAGCACAGGAGGGGAGAGGGTCGGAGAGAAGGGCACAGGAGGGAAGGGGTCGGAGAGAAGGGCACAGGAGGGGAGGGGGTCTGAGAGAAAGGCACAGGAGGGGAAGGGGTCCGAGAGAAGGGCACAGGAGGGGAGGGGGTCACTATAGAGAGCAGGAATATGCTCTGAGATGTCTAAACTAGAGCAGGGAGAGATAACAGGAGGGGGGGGGGGGTGGTGATGGTCTCCCAAAGACATTGTGAGAGATAAATCAGGAGTGATAGAAATGAGTGGAGAGGGGGAGGGGGGAGAGAAGCCGCTGTCCAGGAGAGGGAAAGTTGTATACATGTAGACTGAATCAGGAAAGTGCTGATACCTTCCCAACCTCACGTGCCTCGCCTGCTTCCCTCTACTGTTGCTGAAAGACAAGTACTGTGTACTGTGCAGGCAGGGGGGGGGGGGGGGGGTGTAATGCTACGATCTACATGTAGGGGCAAAGCCGCTCTCTGCCTGTATTATATGCTGCAGAATGGGAAGGGGTTGTACCCAGCAAACTGCGTCCTCTTCTCACATTAAATAATCCCACCCAGGGCAGATGCCCCTTCTGCCCATCCCTAGTACCCGCCTTGCACATGAGACCGGGGAACATGCTGCACAGGAATGTCCATCGTAGTGCCCCCAACACCAACACTGACACCACTCCTCAGTGTACATGGAATAGGAGGAGGAAAGAGAGGAGAGGTGACCACATCCTATCCCTTCACAGCAACCGCACTGCATCCTCAGAATCTGATCTTTGCTGCCACCCAACACAGAGAGACCACGTGTGGGGCAGAGGGTGGGGGAGGGGAAGGAGGAAAGGTTCCCAGTGTCACTCACTGTGATAACTTCCTGGTTAGAGAATTAGAGGAAAACAAATGTTGGATAGATAGATCATCTTGTCTTAGTGACTGTCCAATAGCAGTGACTCCTGTAGTTGGTTAGTTATTCCAACAATCACAGTGAACTGTGAGGTAGGAAGAAATATCACCTAAGTGTCCCCAATAAATGATCTTTCCACCAATCTGACCCCCTCTCACTGTGACATCACCAGTCTCTGGGCGGAGTTCTCACATCTCCTGTTTCCCCCCACATATCTTTATACAACCTCTCCATACACGTATCCCAGCATGGAGGGGCTCAGTGAAGGTGGTGGTGAAGGTGTGGAGATGTCGGATCGGGTCACACAGATCATAAAAGGAGATCCGTCCGACCGCATAATCCAGATATATCCTGACTCTGTTACTGGAGATATTGGGGGGTAAGAGGATCCATTTACTGTCATGCATCACCTCATACTGATCACCAGTCCTGTACAAACACCAGGACTTCTTATTACATCCAATCTGTGGCTGCCCCCCTCTCCTGTCTATACTGGGGTAACATATCCCGACTGTCCATCCATCTGACCCCCCGACATCCACTTCCCAGTAATGTCTCCCTGAGGAGAAACTCCGACTGCTCAACACCTGAGGATAACGCTGAAATCTCTCTGGTGTTTCTGGACGATTCTGTTTTCTATCTGACATGGATACAGTTTTCCTGTCATCTGATATATGGAGATTATTATGAGCTGTATTTACATCCAGTAATATGTCTGCAGCTCCCTGTATATAGGAGGATACATTTATCTCTGTTATTATATCAGATAATGTGTGTAATGTGTGTGATATCCCATCCACATCCAGACCCCCTCCATCATGGAGGAGCTCCTCATGTCTCTCTCTGTCCTCATTATCTCCATCCTCAGTATCACACAAGTCACCTGTGTCTGATTCCTGTAAGACAGTCAGTGGATCCGTCACGTTACACAGCTCCTCAATGTGACGCAACTTCCTGGACAGCTCCTCCTTCTTTATTTCCAGATCCCGGATGGAGATGGAGATCCGCTCTGCCCTCCCGGAGATTTCCCTCAGGACTCTCTTCTCCAGGTCTTCCAGACGTTTCCTGAGATCTCTAAACAGGACAGTGACTCTCTCGGTGTCACCAGCTGCTTCTTCTTCTACTTTCCTCCTGTGTTCCTGCAGACTCTGGACTCTTTCCTCCGTCTCCTCTCTCTTTGTCAGAAGTTTCTGCAGAACATTCCTCAGTGTCTCCTTCTTCTTCTCAGAAGCCTCACCCAGTAACTCCATCCCATGTCCTTTATGCTTTCCAGTCACACAAAATTTACAGATACAGGTCTCATCCTCAGTGCAGTAATACTCCAGGATCTTCTTATGGACGGAGCATTTCCTGCTCTCCATGGACAAGGTGGGGTCACATAAGACGTGTTCTGGGGACTTTTTGTGAACTCTCAGGTGTTTATCACACAGAGAAACCTCACAGTGCAGACAGGATCTAACAGCAGGTACAGGAGAGTCCACACAGTAAGTACAGAAGACCCCGGACTCCTCCTGATGTGGCTGAGCAGACAGGAAATTCCCCACTATGTTACGTAGTGTTATGTTCCTCTGCAGTGCAGGCCGATCCGGAAACTTCTCTCTACATTCAGGACAGAAATATCCTCCAGACCCCTTCTGTGTATCCAGCACACGATCAATACAGACCCGGCAGAAGTTGTGTCCACATCTCAGGTTTACAGGATCTGTATAAATGTTCAGACAGACGGAACATTCCAACTCGGCTCTTAGATCAGAAGACGCCATCGCTGACAGCAGACGAGGAAATGAAATGAAGTTCTCTGACACTGGAGAGGAAGGCAGTTGGGAGGGTCACTTCCTCCTACACAGGGCGAGGCTGGGCTGTGACTTGTACTTTATTCATAGGGTTAGATAGGTATATGATTGGATACAAATAATAAGAAATTCTCACTAATAATAATTTACCTATTTCAGAAAAATGCTCATCCTGTATTTAGGGTTGCCACTTTTTCTTCAAGCCAAACCCGAACACTTTAGCGGTGCAGTTTTTTTTTTTTCGTAAACACTATAGCGGGGGTCTCCAAACAAAGGGCCAGATTACTGTCCTTCACACTTTAGAGGGGCCGGACTGTGCCCATTGGGAGTAGAAAATGCCCTGATGTCAGTGGGAAAAAATAATGCCCTATCGTTTGTTTCAATGGGAGTAATTGTGCCCCATCATTGGTCTCAGTGGGAGGAACTGTGCCCCATCATTGGTGTCAGTGGGAGGAATTGTGCCCCATCATTGGTATCAGTGGGAGGAATTGTGCCCCATCATTGATATCAGTGGGAGGAATTGTGCCCCATCATTGGTGTCAGTGGGAGGAATTGTGCCCCGTCATTGGTATCAGTGGGAGGAATTGTGCCCCGTCATTGGTATCAGTGGGAGGAATTGTGCCCCATCATTGGTATCAGTGGGAGGAATTGTGCCCCATCATTGGTATCAGTGGGAGGAATTGTGCCCCATCATTGGTATCAGTGGGAGGAATTGTGCCCCTTCATTTATGTCATTTGCCCTGATTGCTGCTGTCATTGAAAGAAATTGTGCCCCATTTTTGCTGTAATTTGAAAGATGTGTGCCCCATCATTAGTGTCAGTGGGGGGGAATCATGCTCCATTGTTTGTATCATTGAATGAAATAGTGCCCCAAGGGCTGGATAAAAGCAAGCAAAGGGCTGCAGTTTGGAGACCACTATAGGATTGTAACAGACCTGGGACACCTTTGGGCACTCCAAAGAGAATAGTAATGCGGCACATCTGAGCCCCCTCTCCCTCCTGTCAGGCCTTATCCCGAGCTACAGTCTTGTCTGAATAATGTATCCGGGTTTCAGGTGGACTGAAACCCTGGCACATAATACCAAACCCGGACTGTCCGGGTGAATCATGGACAGGTGGCAACCCTACCTGTATTGCATATCCACTGTGTCCATAGGCAGTGGCATAACTAGAGTCAGGCTCATCGGACACATGCCCCTCATTTAGTACTGGGTGCCTGTGCCTCACATCCCAGCACTGCTCCTGATCACCAACCATTTCTTCTATTCTGCCACCTATCAGAGTTTAAACACATATGTATGTGTGTATATATATATATATACACTCACACACACATGTGCACATTAAGAAATAAATGTAAACAAACATTTTAAAATGTATTAAAACATGTTTTAATTAACCACTTACCAACCAGGCCAATTCTGGCATTTCTCTCCTACATGTAAAAATCCAAATTTTTTTGCTAGAAAATTACATAGAACCCCCAAACATTATATATGTTTTTTTTTTTTTTTTAGCAGGGACCCTAGAGAATACAATGGCGGTCATTGTAACTTTTTATCTCGCATGGTATTTGCGCAGCAAATTTTTAAATGCGTTTGTTTTGTGCTTTAAAAAAAATACAAAACAGTAAAGTTAGCCCAATTTTTTTGGCATAATGTGAAAGATGAAGTTACGCCGAGTAAATAGATACCTAACATGTCACGCTTCAAAATTGCAAACGCTCGTTGGAATGGTGCCAAGCTACTTAAAAATCTCCATAGGCGACTCTTTACTGCTTACAGTTTACTGATTACAGAGGAGGTCTAGGGCTAGAGTCATTGCTCTCGCTCCAACGTTCGCGGCAATGCCTCACATGTGCGGTTTGAACACCGTTTTCATATGTGGGCGGGACTTACGTATGCGTTCGCTTCTGTGTGCGAGCATACGGGGGCAGGGGCACTTTGTTTTTAAAAAAAGAATAACTATTGTTAATTTTACTTTACATTTTTTTAGTTTGACACTTTCAAAAAAAATAAATAAAAAATGTGATCCCTTGTAATAGGAATATGGCACGATCGGTCCTCTTTACAGTGAGATATGGGGGGGGGGGGTCAGTAAGACCTCACATCTCACCTCTAGGCTGGGAAGTCTGAAATAAATACAAAAAAAATAACGATCTTGGCTTGCCAGCCGAGGCGGCGCCATTTGTTTGAATGCAGAGGCCGGGCGTGACGTCATAACATTGCGCTCGGCAGCCGACGATCATAGAGACTCCGGCAACCATCTGGTCCACCGGAAATATCTATGGTCACCATCCGGGGCTGGCAGATCTGTTCTCTGACTCAGCGATCGCAGCAGCGAGTCGGCAGAAGCACGGGGGGGGTCCCCTTTCGCTGTCTGTAAGAATGATCAAGCAGCTACCCAGCCGCTATGATCATTCTTATGGTGTAGGGAATCTCTGGCTGAAAAAGCGGATATCTGAATGATGCCTGTAGCTGCACCCATCATTCAGATATACCTCCACAAAGCCCAGGACGTCATATGGTGGCCGGCGGGTGGTAAGTGGTTAAATAAGCATGTATCAATGTACAAAAAAAAGAAACTTTTTTAAAATTGATTAAAGCATTTAATTGTTGAGGTGCAGTAAAACCCTGCTGTTGAACTGTGCTTTTACTGCCCCTTAACCACCATGTTTTAGCTGTAGAGGCAGCAGATGGGCATGTTCACCAACTATACCCCCTGTTGCTTTCAGCAGGTATAGCACCCACTGACTGTGACCCATTCAAGTGCAAGGCAGCACTCTGCAAGCAGCCCCAACACCGTGTGCAGCATGGAGTTCAAAGGGTTAAAGCCGATACAACGTCTCCTCACCACCTCTCAAATGCTCTCTGCCTGCGTGGGAGTGACGTCATTGTGGGCTCCAGCCACACATACAGCTGGAGCCCACGATCCCAGAGGGAAGGCCAGTGGAGGAAGAAAGCCCTGTTAGCCCCTGTACACGCGGTCGGAGATTTCCACAACCAAATCCGTCGGATTTTGTCCGAAACTGTTGCATACACACGGTCGGACTAAGTTGTCAAAAAATCTGATCATTAAGAACGTGATGACGTAATTTCGTTACGATGGGACTACGTTCAGGCTAGTAGCCAATAGCTTTGATGTAGGAATTTGATCTGAGCATGCGTGGCACTTTGTCCGATCAAAATTCTCTACACATGATCGGAGTATGTCCTATCGAACCAGTTGGTCGGGAAATATTTCCAACAAGTTGGAAAATTGGGTCCGACGGATATTCAGACGGAATCAGTCCAATGCATACCACACACAGTCGGATTATCTGACAACACGGTCCGATAAGACGCATTCCGACGGATTCTCCGACCGTGTGTACAAGGGCTTTAGAGTGCTTCGTTCTATGGCATATTAGCACATTATGGGGAAAAGGTTTTTTTTTTTTTCTTCTTTAAATGCTGTGGTTTACAACTGCTTTAAAGTGGTTGTAAACCCTTACAACACACTTTTTGCTACAGGTAAGGCTGTAATAAGTGTAGCGCAGGGGTTTTGCCACCCAAGTTACTATGTTAAACAATGTGATGTTCTTTAACCACTTGCTTACTGGGCACTTAAACCCCCTCCTGCCCAGACCAATTTTCAGCTTTCAGCGCTGATGCACTTTGAATGACAATGACAATTGTGCGGTCATACAACACTGTACCTATCATTTTTTACCACAAATAGAGCTTTCTGTTGGTGGTATTTAATTCCAGCTGGGAGTTTTATTTTTGGCTAAACAAACAAAAAAAGATGCAAAATAAAAAAAATAAAAAAATCATGTTTAATAGTTTGTTATAAAATTTAGCAAACAGGTCATTTTTCTCCTTCATTGAAATGCGCTGATGAGGCGGCACTTGTGGGCACTGATAGGCGGCACTGGTGGGCACTAATAGGCGGCACTGGTGGGCACTGATAGGCACAGTTAAGGCGACACTAATAGGCACAGATAAGGTGGCACCGATAGGCACAGATAAGGCAGTACTGATGGGCACAGATAAGGCGGCACTGATGGGCAAAGATGGGCACAGATAAGATGGCACTGATGGGTGGCACTAAGGGGCACTGATAGTTACCACTGATAGATGGGACTGATGGGCACTGATATGGCACTGATATGGCACTGATAGGTGGCACTGATGGGCAGCACTGATGGGCACTGGTAGATAACACTGATGGGCACGGATAAGTGGCACTGAGGTGCATCACTGTTGTTGAGGCAGATTGTGGGCACTGATAGGTGGCACTGTGGGCACTGATGTATGGCACTGTGGGCACTGATGTATGGCACTGTGGGCACTAATGTATGGCACTATGGGCACTGATGGGTGGCACTGCTGGGTGGAACTTTTATTAATAACTGGCAGGGGGCAGGTGGGCACTGATAAGTTGGCCGTGATCGGGACACCGCCGTTGATCTGCTTTTTTTTTTTCTCTCCTCGCGCTGTCAGCACGAGGAGGAAAAATAGCCGATTACCGGCTCTGTTTTGCACACGATCAGCTGATCACGTGGTAAGGAGTCGGGATCGACCCCTTGCTCAGATCCGCGATCAGACGAGTCTCATAGACTCGCTGATCTCAGGGGGCGCGCAGGCCGCTCGTGCACAGGACAACATCAATAGACGTCGTCCCGGCAAAGCAGGTCCGCGCTGTAGCCGTCATTCGGCTATAGCGCGGATCTCTAGTGGTTAAATAAGAGTTTGGGTCCCTCTAGTGTCCTATTTAATGCTATTAAGACTTTTGTTTGGTTTGATTAAAGCCACACTCCAAAGCATTGTGGGAGATGTAGTGAATGAGGAAGTGACTCGTGCTAAAACTCAGTCTGTGAACTACTGACCCACAATGCCGCTCATTTTGAGTGTGGCTCCAGGTAGCCGGGACCAGCGAAGGAGGCGTTGTTGGCCCCGTCACCTGGTATGGACTTAAAGGGGAATCCCTACGCTGAAAAAACGGCGTGGGGGTCCCCCCAGGTTCATATCAGACCCTTATTCGAGCACGCTACCAGGCCGGCCAGGAAGGGGGGTGGGGACGAGCGAGCGCCCCCCCCTGAGCCATACCAGGCCGCGTGCCCTCAACATGGGGGGGTGCCTTGGGGAAGGGGGGGCCGTGCAGCCCCCCCAACCCAAAGCACCTTGTCCCCATGTTGATGAGGACAAGGACCTCTTCCCGACAACCCTGGCCGTTAGTTGTCGGGGTCTGCGGGCGGGGGGCTTATCGGAATCCAGGAGCCCCCTTTAATAAGGGGCCCCCGGATCCCGGCCCCCCATCCTATATCAATGAGTATGGGGTAAAATGTACCCCTACCCATTCACCTGTGAAATTTTTTTTAAAAAACACAACACACAAGGGTTAAAATAGTTTATTGCACAGCTCTGGGGGTCTTCCTCCATCTTTGGGGGTCTTCTTGCCGGACTCCTCCACTATCTTCTGCTAGCTCTTTTACTAGTGGAGGAGCCTGGCTTTCTTCTTTGCCGCCGCCCTCTTCTTCAGACTTCAGGGGTCTTGTCCACCTCTTCGGTTCTTTTTGCCCGGCCACCACTCCTTCTTCTAGCTCTTTTACAAGTGGTGGCCCGGTCTTCTGGCCTTCTGTTCTTCTCTTCTTGAGCTGTTGCCTCGTCGCTGTCTCTGGTCACAATGACAGGGACACGGCGTGCGCCGACTTATATAGGGACATCCACGGGTGATGTCCCCGCTCATTATGATGTCACAGTCCCAGAGGATGCTGGGACTGTGACATCATAATGGGCGGGGACATCATCCAGCGATGTCCCTATATAAGTCACTGCACGCCGCGTGCCTGTCATTGTGACTAGAGACAGCGACGAGGCAACAGCTCAAGAAGAGAAGACAGCGGCGACAGAAGACTGGGCCACCGCTTGTAAAAGAGCTGGAAGAAGGCGCGGTGGCCCGGCAAGAAGAACCGAAGAGGGGGACAAGACCCCCGAAGAGGGGGACAAGACCCCCAAAGTCTGAAGAAGAGGGCAGCGGCGAAGAAGAAAGCCGGGCTCCTCCGCTAGTAAAAGCGCTAGCAGAAGATAGCGGAGGAGTCCGGCAAGAAGACTCCCGAAGACGGAAGAAGACCCTCGGAGCTGTGCAATAAACTATTTTAACCCTTGTGTGTTGTGTTTTTTTTACATTTTTTTCACAGGTGAATGGGTAGGGGTACATTGTACCCCATACTCATTCACATAGGGTGGGGGGCCCCCCTTATTAAAGGGGGTTCACAGATTCTGATAAGTTTCCCGCCCGCAGACCCTGACAACCAATGGCCAGGGTTGTCGGGAAGAGGCCCTTATCCTCATCAACATGGGCACCAAAGCACCCCCCCATGTTGAGGGCACGTGGCCTGGTGCGGCTCGGGGGGGGGGGGGGGGGCGCTCGCTCGTCCCCATCCCCCTTCCTGGCCGGCCGGGTAGCGTGTTTGGATAAGGGTCTGATATGGACCTGGGGGGGACCCCACGCCGTTTTTTCTGCGTAGGGATTCCCCTTTAAGTCCATACCAGGTGATGGGGCCAGCGACGCCTCCTTCGCTGGTCCCGGATACCTGGAGCCACCCTCAAAATGAACGGACTTTCCTCCGTGTGTGTGTGGGTGAGTCGTTCATTTCAAAAGTACGGCGGATAGTTCGGCGGTACGGCGGACCTAGTCCACCGCAAAAGTGCCGTGTGTGGGCAGGTAGCTCGTTCGGAAAGTCCAGCGGACAGTCTGGCGATTTGTCCGGTAAGTCTGCCGGATAGTCTGATACGTGTGTACGCGGCATTACTGTGCGCCTGTCTGCATGTACATCCTTATGGTGGTCATTGAATTTTGAAGTTTCATGTACACATTGACTGTTATCTATTGACATTCTTTATATGTAAATTACCTCTTTGTTTATTGTGCTAAGTATTTTCTCAGTAAACTTCTTAAGTGGTTAATTGACAACTTGTGTGAGACTCCATCTATTGCTACAGCTGGCGAAGTGATGAGTTCCAAGGCTACGGTAAATATACTACATAGTGTACCATTACTGTATTTCTCCTTACTGTTAGGTTTTGCATAGGGATGAGTCGAACACCCCCCGATTCGGTTCGCACCAGAACCTGCAAACGGACCGAAAATTTGGATGAACTTTAGAACCCCATTAAAGTCTATGGGACTCAAACATTCAAAATCAAAAGTGCTAATTTTAAAGGCTAATATGCAAGTTATTGTCCTAGAAAGGGTTTGGGGACCTGGGTCCTGACCCAGGAGACATGTATCAATGCAAAAAAAGTTTTAAAAACTGCAGTTTTTTCAGGAGCACTGATTTTAATTACGCTTAAAGTGAAAAAAGGTGAAATATTCCTTTAAATATCGTGCCTGGGTGGTGTCTATAGTATGCCTGTGAAGTGGCACATGTTTCCCGTGTTTAGAACAGTCCCTGCACAAAATGACATTTCTAACGAAAAAAGTCATTTAAAACTGTTTGCGGTTTTAATGTAATGTCTGGGCCCGGCAACACGGATCAAAATCTTTGAAAAAAATGGCATGGGTAGCCCCTCCTGGATATTAAGGGGAACCAGTACCCAAATTAAAAAAAGCAAAGGCGTGGGGCCCCCAGGTTCTATATACTCAGAACAGCAGTATACAGGCGCAAACAAGACAGGGACTGTGTAGGTTTGTTGTGTTAAGTAGAATCTGTTTGCAATTTTGAACTGGTACATTTTTAAAGTGTAGCTCCAGTCAAAAAATCTATTTTTAAGCTTTTTGGAAAACATAGGGAAGGGTTATCACCCCTGTATAATTTTTTTGCCATCCATCTTTTTTTCATCTCACTTCCTGTTCTCTCCTTCCGTTTGCAAGTAGGAGACATTTGTAAGTTGGATGTTTGAAAGTAGGGGCCTGTCCTATATGCTATGCAGAAATTTGGGCCTAAGGTGTTGGTGTTGCCACAACATTGTAAGCCCTCAAAGTGACTCTTGGTGGGCGCTGGAATGCCCTGCTGTGAACTATTATATCAAGAATTGTAATTACATGCCATTGTTGAACAGTGGTAGAAAAATTGGGCCTTTGGTGGTGCTGGTGCCACAACACTATAAGTCCTCACAGTTACTCTCGGTGGGCGCTGGAACGGGCCCTGCTGTGAAATATTATATCAAGAATTGTAATTACATGCATCTGTTAAACAGGGGCTGAAAAATTGGGCCTTAGGTACTGGTGGCACAACACTGCAACACCTCACAGAAACTCTAGTTGAAGAGCAGGAATGAGCCCTGCTGCAAAGTATTGCATCAAAAATTGTATTTACACGCCCCTGTTAAACAGGGGCTGAAAAATTGGGCCTTAGGCACTGGTGCTGGTGCCACGACACTGCAGCCTCTCATAGATACTCTTGTTGGAGTGCAGGAATGAGCCCTGCTGCAAAGTACTGCATCAAAAATGGTAATTACATGCCCCTGTTAAACAGGGGCTGAAAAATTTGGCCTTAGCCACTGGTGGCGGTGCCCAGAACCAAAAATGTTCTTCCAAGCTATCAGCAGGATCATTGAGGAAGAAGAGGATAGTCAGTCAGCATAACAGGATAGTCACTCAGCATCAGCATAGGCAGTCTTGAAGGGATGCGACATTTCAAAAAAAATGATTCGGTTACATCAGCTTCAGGTGCTTGGTAGCTGGTGGTGATCGAAGACTGATTCATCTTTATGAAGGTCAATCGATCAACTGAGTCGGTGGACAGGCGCACCCTGTGATCGATTACAAAGCCTCCAGCCGCATTGAATGTGCGTTCTGAAAGCACGCTGGATGCAGGACAGGCCAGTAGCTCAATTGCATACTGTGCAAGCTCTGGCCAGTGATCCATCCTCAAGACCCAGTAACTCAGAGGATTTTCGGTGGGAAAGGTGTCCAAGTCTGACCTTGCCCTTGGGTATTCCTGCAGCATGTAAATCAGACGCTGGCAATGGTTGTTGGAACCAATAATACCTTGGGGCTGCGGACTATAAAATGGTCTGAACGCATCGGTCAGATGGCCACCTTCTCCACCGCTCCTTCTGTGACTGACCGCAGCCTCAGCAACACGTTGTGCAGGACCAGGAATTTGTAACCTCCCAGTCTCTGGGAACGTGTTGCACAGACCTTTCTGCAAGGCCTCCTGGAGATGTCTCATCCTCTGCTCCCTCTGCGACGGCAAGATAAGGTCCGCAACCTTACCCTTGTACCGTGGATCAAGGAGATTTGCCAGCCAGTAATGATCCTCTCATTGATCCGCTGAATACGAGGATCCTTCCGCAGGCTTTGCAGGATCAGGGAGGCCATGCAGCGTAGGTTAGTTGAGGCATTCGGTCCGGAGTCCTCTGGGTCACTAAGGACGACATGATTCGCAGCCACCTCCTCCCTGCCACGTACAAGTCCACGGGTTTCTTGGGACTGTAAATCATCCCTAAAAGACTTATTACATTATCTTCACAGTAGCCCTGGTGTGTGGCTAGGAAGGCATTGAGGGGTGGTTTTCTTCTCCCCCTCTACCTCAAGGATAGGTCAGAAACCATTGGGAAATAGCTGGAAGATCACGGGTTATACAACCCTTCTCCCTTTTTCTTATCCTATATTTCCGGAGTCTTTGCTTCCTTTTGTGCCTCTTTATATATGATATACGGGCTACACTACTGCCTTACCCCTGTGGAGACGCTTTTTTTTTTTGGGCTATCCATAGGGAATAAAAAGTTATAAGCTCCTGATGAAGCGTTATGGTGAACACGAAACATGTAGAGCATTTGAGTATCTCTCAGCTGATTCGTCTGTGATATACTGTCTGCATAAACTATTTTTTGTATTGATGGTTGTTTGTTCCTTGATGCCCCCACGTTGGATGCTTATGGGAATATATGTAGAATATGATGTACTTACAATACGCTTGACAGTGAAAGATTATGCTCTGAGGCATTGAGATTTTGTTTGCTTTTTAGAAATAAAAATTGTTTAAAATTACCCCCCCTCTTTTTGTTATATCTATATTTATGCCTAAAAAGTCCATTATTGTCAACATTATTCGTTGAGTTTTTTTAGTAAATCCCTAAAAGACTGCTGCTGATGCTGAGTGCCAGGCTCCACCTCCATGCTGACACAAATTTTCCTCCTCCTCCTCCTCTTCCTGTGTGATTGGAACACTGTCTGGATAAAGGGGGCCTTGAGAGGCTTGAAAATCCTCCTCTTCCTGCCTCTGTTCTGCCTCAAGTGCCCTGTCCATTATTCCACACAGCGTGTGCTCCAACAGGTGGACAAGAGGTACAGTATCACTGATGCATGCACTGTCACTGCTCACCATCCTCGTGGCCTCCTCAAATGGTTACAGGACAGTGCATGCATCCCTGATGGCGTGAGGAAAAAAACGAGCTCCTCTGACCCTGACCTGGTGCCGTAGTTGCACAGGTACTCATTGATGGCCCTCTGCTGCGTGTGCAGCAGCTGCAGCATGGCCAACGTTGAGTTCCACCTGGTGGGCATGTCACAGATAAGGCAGTTCATGCGCAGGTTCAATTCCTTTTGGAGCTCAGACAGCTGAGCACTGGCATTATATGACCGGCGGAAATGAACACAGACTTTCCTGGCCTGCTTTATTACATCCTGTAAGCCTGGGTACCTGCCCAAGAATCGCTGCACGACCAAGTTAAGTACGTGAGCCACACAGAGCACATGGGTCAGTTGTCCCTGTCGGAGGGGGAGAGGAGGTTGGTGCCATTGTCGCAAACCACCATTCCTGGCTTAAGCTGGTGTGGCATCAACCACCTCTTAGCCTGCCCCTGCAGAGCTGACAAAATATCTGCCCCAGTGTGGCTCCTGTCCCCCAAGCACACCAGCGCAAGCACAGCATGGCATCTTTTTGCCTGCGTACTTGCGTAGCCCCTTGAACGCCTACGGAGCACCGCTGGGAGTGAACTTCTTTCGATGGTCCAGCAGCTGGGGCAGGGAAATTTGCCTGCTACAATCGGATGTCGGTGTACTGCTAGCAGAGTGCCCGCAAGTACTTGTCTCTGACGCACCTAATTCTACACCTTCATTCCTCTCAGTGCAGGCCCCGGTGAAGGAGTCAACCGAGTGCCCTGCTGCATTAGCTATCTTTAGAAAACCAAGTAACACGAAGAGACCGAGGGAGAAATCCAAACCCTTACAGAGGGCTCCTGTGGTCACCTCTGAGCAATCTAGAGTCCCACTCCCTTTAACCCAGGCTACCCGATGTCGGAGAGTCAATGCACACCAGACTCACAGAATTCAAAATAAATTCCCTCCCAAGTCAGTGGGACCCTCTCCAGTTGTCTCCATCCAGGTAGAGGGGATCTTTACCAAGGCCCTCTTGGATATTGGAGCTCAAGTGACTCTTCTTTATAGAGACTACTATAACAAGCACCTCAAGCACTTGCCACTACAGAAGTCCGAAGAGTTGGAGATATGGGGCCTCGGGACTCAGGACTTCCCTTATGATGGCAATCTACCAATCAAGCTGGCCTTTGACCCCTCCATGGCAGGAAAGGTAGAGACCTTTGATACATTGGCGGTGGTCTGTCCTCATCCTCCAGGGGCTGGAAAAAGTTCCCTCATCATAGGGACTAATACTGATCTAGTGAGAAGGCTGCTAAGACCTCTCATTCAAGAGCAGAGCCCTTCAAACCCCAGTGTGCACCCTATGCTGAGACAAGTCTATCGATGCCTGGTGCAGGAAGAAAAGGCCCCAGCTGAAGGAGTGGGAAAAATCTGGCAGTTGGACCGGAACGAGAAGACATTACAGCCCGGTGAGGTAGTTTGTTTGAAGCGTCCGTCAAGTTGAATTGGAAGCAGCCAGGCCCTTTCATTGAAAGTGAAAAAATAGGCCTTCGCGCTACTATTTAAGGTGAAAAATATGAATAAAAAACAGGGTAATAATATACCTCATATATGAAATCAGTATGCAAATAAAATAAAATAGGTAAAACAAATAATGCAATAAATAAGTGCACGTGCAAATATCACAATAAAGTGCTAAAAACTGCAGCTGGACCTGATAGCATTACACAAAACTACCAAACAAAAAATAAAAGTAAAAAATGCTCCTGCGCAAATCGACTATAATCATAAATAAAGTGCTACGTGCTTTAAACAAAAATAATATATATTATTGAGTATATAGAAAGCAGGCACAAAATAAAGTCCATATAATGGATCTCAAAGTCTTGTTCAATGGCGCCAGAAGTATTCAAAAAAATTATTTAGGAAAACAGCAGGTAAAAGGTACTTCTAAAACACGGGAGACTAAGGGCTCCCAGAACTCTCACCTCCAATTGTAGAAAAGTAGGCACATCAAGCAAAGCAAACAACCTGCATTCTTGTTATTAGCCACCAGGGGGTCTTCAGTTATGGCTGATTAGGGAACAATAATCTCCACACTGGGCCACAAAGGGGCCATATATCCCTGTGTAGACTGTCTTGTAACTGCGGTGGTGGTTTCCACAGGAGTATGCAGCTCAGAAAAATATTAGCATGGAGAGAAGGAAAAGGCTCTGATAGTGTAGTATGTAATTAAAAATATAAAGTTTAATCAATAAAAAATATAAATCGCACTCTCACATCTTAAACAATAAAACAGCACACAAAGTAAAATGGTGTCCTGCCGTTTTCCGCCAGTCCTAATTCACTTCCGGTACGACGTCACGGCCATTGCTGTGTAGGGACTTCTCAGAGCCGGATGCCCTTTGCATAGTGCTGTGCCTCGCCAACGACACCAGCGAAGCTAAGGAGCTGTCAGATATGGGGATAGTTGCAGTAACCATGTAACAGGAGGGGGCGCTGTCAGGTAGGCTGTATAGTCCCTTAGGTCTGCTATGGATTTTAAGGGGAACCCCACACCAATATTTATAATAAAACTGCAGTGGGGTCCCCCCCCAAAATCCATACCAGACCCTTATTCGAGCATGCTACTCGACAC
The DNA here is from genome assembly GCF_037356315.1 of Lithobates pipiens. Lineage (NCBI taxonomy): Eukaryota > Metazoa > Chordata > Amphibia > Anura > Ranidae > Lithobates > Lithobates pipiens. Next base: position 643,048,047 of record NW_027507903.1, read on the forward strand.
GTCCAGGAGAGGGGGGAGCAAGTGTGAAAGTCGCATTGTGGAATCTCACTAGTAAGAATGAAGCCTATATCATTTTCTAACAAAAAAATTTGATTTTTATGTTTATGAGAGAAATGTCAGAATTGGCCTGGGGGGGTCAAAGGAACAATCGTCATAAGATTTCCTCATTCTTCTCACTGAGAGCAACATTCTTCATAAGAACTTCCTCCTCCAATGTGTCCGACCTTCCTTCATATATATGTGATCCCAACATAGGGAGCAACTCACCTTTCCCAGCAGTGCAGAGTATTTCAGGAGAGGAGAGTTATAGAGGAAGGAGCGGAGTCCTCCAGCAGAGCAGAGTATTTCAGGAGAGGAGAGTTATAGAGGAAGGAGCAGAGTCCTCCAGCAGTGCAGAGTATTTCAGGAGAGGAGAGTTATAGAGGAAGGAGCAGAGTCCTCCAGCAGTGCAGAGTATTTCAGGAGAGGAGAGTTATAGAGGAAGGAGCAGAGTCCTCCAGCAGTGCAGAGTATTTCAGGAGAGGAGAATGAAATAGAGGAAGGAGCAGAGTCCTCCAGCAGAGCAGAGTGTTTCAGGAGAGGAGAGTTATAGAGGAAGGAGAAGAGTGTTTCAGGAGAGGAGAGTTATAGAGGAAGGAGCAGGGTCCTCCAGCAGTGCAGAGTATTTCAGGAGAGGAGAGTTATAGAGGAAGGAGCAGAGTCCTCCAGCAGTGCAGAGTATTTCAGGAGAGGAGAGTTATAGAGGAAGGAGCAGAGTCCTCCAGCAGTGCAGAGTATTTCAGGAGAGGAGAGTTATAGAGGAAGGAGCAGAGTCCTCCAGCAGTGCAGAGTATTTCAGGAGAGGAGAGTTATAGAGGAAGGAGCAGAGTCCTCCAGCAGTGCAGAGTATTTCAGGAGAGGAGAATGAAATAGAGGAAGGAGCAGAGTCCTCCAGCAGAGCAGAGTGTTTCAGGAGAGGAGAGTTATAGAGGAAGGAGAAGAGTCCTCCAGCAGAGCAGAGTGTTTCAGGAGAGGAGAGTTATAGAGGAAGGAGCAGGGTCCTCCAGCAGTGCAGAGTGTTTCAGGAGAGGAGAGTTATAGAGGAAGGAGCAGGGTCCTCCAGCAGTGCAGAGTGTTTCAGGAGAGGAGAGTTATAGAGGAAGGAGCAGGGTCCTCCAGCAGTGCAGAGTGTTTCAGGAGAGGAGAGTTATAGAGGAAGGAGCAGAGTCATCCAGCAGTGCAAAGTATTTCAGGAGAGGAGAGTTATATAGAGGAAGGAGCGGAGTCCTCCAGCAGTGCAGAGTATTTCAGGAGAGGAGAGTTAAATAGAGGAAGGAGCCGAGTCCTCCAGCAGTGCAGAGTATTTCAGGAGAGGAGAGTTATAGAGGAAGGAGCAGAGTCCTCCAGCAGTGCAGAGTATTTCAGGAGAGGAGAATAAAATAGAGGAAGGAGAAGAGTCATCCAGCAGTGCAGAGTATTTCAGGTGAGGAGAGTTATAGAGGAAAGAGCAGAGTATTTCAGGAGAGGAGAGTTATAGAGGAAAGAGCAGAGTATTTCAGGAGAGGAGAGTTATAGGGAAATGTAAAGGGTAAATTTGCTTAGACCTGGACAATCAGTGAGAAATTCTGTCAGAGCTCTGGAAGCATTCACTGCACAAGACAAAGTAGCCGTTTCAATGAATGCTTAGTTTTAATGGTAAGGGCCGGTTCACACTGCGAGCCGCGGCGAGGCGTCTCCGACTTCCTCGCCGCGACTTGCAGGGGGGGTCAGCGGCGACTTGCAGAGGACTTATGCATAGAAGTCAATGCAAGTCGCCCCCGAAGTAGTACAGGAACCTTTTTTCTGAGTCGGAGCGACTCGAGTCGCTCCTCTCAGAACGGTTCCATAGCACTGAATGGGGGCGACTTGCGGGAGCGAGGCGAGGCGAGCCGTGTCGCCTCGCCTCGCGTCGCAGTGTGAACCGGCCCTAAGGGTTGTACCTTTATACAAAATATGGACAAAGAATATTGTGCAACTTAAAGAGAAAGGAGGGAGGGAGGACAAAGTTCATCACATGACACATAACATCTCAGACAGAATTTAACCACTTGCTTACTGGGCACTTAAACACCCTTCCTGCCCACACCAATTTTCAGCTTTCGGTGCTCTCACACTTTGAATGACAATTACTCAGTCATGCAACACTGTACCCAAATGAATTTTTTGTCCTTTTTTTCCCACAAATAGAGCTTTCTTTTGGTGGTATTTGATCACCTCTGGGGTTTTTATTTTATGCGCTATAAATGAAAAAAGACCGAAAATTTTGAAAAAAACACATATTTCTTTGTTTCTGTGACAGAATTTTGCAAATTATTAATTTTTCTTCATAAATTTTGGCCACAATTTATACTGCTACATATCTTTGGTAAAAATAACCCAAATTAGTGGATATTATTTGGTCTTTGTGAAAGTTAGAGAGTCTACAAGGTGTGGTGCGAATCGCACAAAATTGATCACATCTGATGTACTGGTGGCCGATCTCGCTTCTTGTGACCCGAACAAGTCAGGAAAGTACAAATACCCCCCAAATGACCCCTTTTTGGAAAGTAGACATTCCAAGGTATTTAGTAAGAGGCATGGTGAGCTTTTTGATGTTGTCATTTTTTTCCCACAATTCTTTGCAAAATTAAGATTTTTCATATTTTTTTTTTCTCCACAAAATTGTCATTGTAATAGGTTATTTCTCTCACGTGGCATGTGTATACCACAAATGACACCCCCCCAAAAAATTCTGCTACTCCTCCTGAGTATTACAATACCACATGTGTGTGACTTTTCACAGCCTGGCCACATAGAGAGGCCCAACATGCAGGTAGCGCCATCATGTGTTCTAGGAACATAAATTACACATCTAACTTGTTGACTATTTATTACACTTTTGAAGCACCAGGACAATGACACGTGACACTGAGGACAGATGGCACTGATACGTGGCAATGATGACACTTATACGTGGCACTGATGACAGGTGGCACTGATGACAGATGGCACTAATATGTGGCACTGATGACAGATGGCACTAATATGTGGCACTGATGACACGTGGCACTTATACGTGGCACTGATGACACGTGGCACTAATACGTGGCACTGAAGACACGTGGCACTAATACGTGGCACTGAAGACAGATGGCACTAATACGTGGCACTAATACGTGCCACCGATGACAGATGGCACTAATACATGGCACCGATGACGCGTGACACTGATGACAGATGGCACTGATAAGTGGCATTGATGACACGTGACACTGACAACAGATGGCACGTGACACTGACAGGTGGCACTGATGACAAATGGCACTGATACGTGGCACTGATGACAGATGTCACTATGTGGCACTGATGACACATGGCACTGATGACAGATGGCACTGACGACATGTGGCACTGACGACAGGTGGCACTGGGGGCAGGTGGCACTGGCGGCAGGTAGCACTGGGGTGGATGGCACTGGGGGCAGGTAGCACTGGGGTGGATGGCACTGGGGGCAGGTAGCACTGGGGTGGATGGCACTGGGGGCAGGTAGCACTGGGGTGGATGGCACTGGGGCAGATGGCACTGCTGGGGGCGGATGGCACTGCTGGGGGAGGATGGCACTGCTGGGGGAGGATGGCACTTTTTATTTTAATTTTTTTACTTTTTCTTTTTTTTTACTACAGGCAGAACGGCTGCCGCTGCAGCCGTTCATCTCTCCCCTCTCACACTGTCTGTGCGAGGAGGGAGAGCGGCGCTGAGAGATGATCTCATATGTTTACATATGAGATCATCTCCAATTGGACACACCGATCACGCTGTAAACGGCCGCTGTGATTGGCCGTTTACAGCGATCTGTGTTTGCCTGTCCCCGGGGGACACGGCGAACACAGAACTTCCGCGATGCGTGCCCGCGGCGGCGCGCATTGCAGAAGTAAACATCAGGACGTCCAGGGACGAGCACCCGGGCAAACGCGCCTGCTCTACGGCCGTCATTCGACCATAGGGCGGGCGCGAGGTGGTTAAACTAATGCTGATGTTTTGACTTTGTCTGAAGACATAATTTCAAAACCAGTTCTTACCAGACCTTATCTATCCTGTGGTCATCGTGACAAACCAGACCCTAAAATAAAGATATTTGCCTGTCAGTAATTTACAGAATGTCTAAGTCTTGTTAACTCTTTCTCACCCTTCAATCCCCTCAAAAATCACAAAGTGATTTCATCATGATCACTTAATATTCTCTGTGTAGGATCATTCCGTTGTGTTGTATAATTACAGATACATTGAATAAGCTTGAACAATGTATATATAACAAGGATAAAAAACAGGCACATTAAAATTAACATTTCTGTCTGTCGGAACCAAGAGAAAATTGAACCAAAAAAATCACCAAAACCTCCTAGTCCCTTATAGCGGTTCCACCCATCTTTGGCAATATCTCTGGCTTCAGCTCGGAGGTTTGACACTCAACTTCTTTGGTGGACCATGGCGAGGCCTGTTATGAGTGGAACCCGTTTTGTTAAACCGCTGTATGGTTTTGGCAAATTTAAACTGTTATATAAGCTGTACACTCACTACTTTACATTGTAGCAAAGTGTAATTTCACATGAAAAGATATAACAAAATATTTACAAAAAGGTGTCTGTGTGTATATATATATAGAGCACTCTCTACCTTAGGTAGGTTGCTAGAGGTTTGTGTTTTTTTTTTTATAGCCAGAGCAGGTAAATGTAGGCAGGCCTAGCTATGAGCTAGGCCTGTTTGTTTTGATCTGGGGGCTGAAGTAGGGTTGCCACCTGTACGGGATTCACCCGGACAGTCCGGATTTTGAATCATTTGCCCGGTTTTCAGACTGCGTGAAACAGACCATTCGGGCAGGGGGGTCCCCATTAGCATAATTGCCACTGTGGAGACAGTCACAGCAGCAGTGTCATTGCTTCTCCATAAATACACTGTGCTGGTGTTTGTGTTGTAATCTGAAGCCCCTTTCTGTTTCCTTCCTCCAGGCTCCGTTTCAGCAGAACTCCATCAGAAAAACCGTCAGAGTTTATTCTGACCGAAAAACCGGTCGCGTGTAGGCGGCATCAGAGCTTGGATAACACAGGGTTATATGAGTGGTCATCGATTACCTTCACATCATCTGGACATACAGGGTGCTGGCATCCTATAACAGGAGGTTGTTTTCATTGAGTAGTCCAGTTGTATGATTTATTGTTGTATAAATTAGTGGATGAGTGTGGTGGAGAGATTGGCTATACACAGGGCTTTTTTCAGGGGGAACCTGGTGGAACTCAGTTCCACCACCTCTGGCTCAGACCCTTGGTGGGGGGGCCTGCTCACCACAATCACTTATAAACACAGAAGTCCGGTTTTTGTGTTTACAAGTGACAGCTCTGCACTCTGTGTGTAACCCCCCCCTTAACTCTGCACTCTGTATGTAATGCAATCCTGGTATTTAATGCCCCTTTAAGACCCTCCTACTGTTCGTGAAATTTGACTGACCACACCCACTATTTGATGTGATTAGGAGGGTGTGTGTGGGTGGAGGGGTTTTGGGTGGTCGCGGTTGAGTTCCAGCACCTATTCTTTGGGAAAAAAAAGCCCTGGCTATACATAACCAATCTCACCTGCGCTAACACATGCCCCTTCACCATAATGGTATAATGCATCTCTAAATAACCCACGTCTCCTCTTTTTCCCAGTAAACAGCCATAATCACCATCTTAGCTCCATCGTTCCTTCATCTGCCCAGCAGGGTGGAGACTCTTGGCTTTTTATTCACACACAAACAGGAAGCCAGAAACAGGATGTGACCTCACAGGATATGACCAAATAAGGATATGACAATACAGAAACTCATGGCCCCAACAGCCAATCGGTTCCTCCATGCAAAATGACATCACAGGAAATGAGACTAAGGGTAGGGCATCCACAGTGGGAGGGAGAAGTATACATGTCTCATCCATTTGAGGCATGTACACTGCCCCCTCCGCCCAGCCACATGCATGCACATCCTCCATCTTTGTCAGGATGGATCCCACTCAATACTGCTCAGAGTAACCAGTATCTAGTAAGATCATTCTACTTGTTCTTACAGGCTTGAGAAGATCTGCAGAGATATTGCTACTGCTGTTGTCAATATACGGTACGAGTATACCAACATAGCAGATATCAATGTTCTCTTATAAAAGCAGATATGTATACAAAAGGGATAGCGTTAGCCATAACGGAGATATAATATGTTTCTCTCGTTATGCGGACTTTGCTTCTCTAATGTGCAAAGACATTTGAAGGCAGGAAGCCCAGCGCATTGCGCTTGATACTTACAAGCCGGCGAAGGCCCACACACACAGAGAACACGCCTCCAAGACCATGAGAAGGTTTTCATACTGACGGTTTTACCGCTGGTCCCGATTCAACCCAAGTGCGCTCCCCGATTAAATCAGACACAGGGAGACAGATGACAACAATCCATAAAACACACACCCTAGGATAAAATGTCCACATGAGTCCATATAATAAAATTTCCACAACAATGAGCACAATAGCTTTTTTTATTACAGACATCTATATCTGACCACTTCTCAGCCCCCAACTCCACCCCCCAGCTTATATCACCCCCAGACCACTTCATATACCCACCTGGCAGACATCAGTCAGAGCTGCTTCTTAACCCCAGCTGAGGGACATCATCCCATAGTCACCCCACAGACACTGCAAGAAATCCCTCCCCATACTGCCCCATCATACACTCCGCACTCTTCTCCTGTACAAACTGACTCCATCATACCCTCCGCACTCTTCTCCTGTACATACTGCCCCATTATACTCTCCGCACTCCTCTCCTGTACATACCGGCCCCATCACACCCTCCAGAAATGTTATTTAATCACAACATTTTATGTATAGTGTATACTACATAAAAAAATTACCATTCATTGCATTGTACAGGGGTAATGAATTTAAAGAGGAGGTCCACCAAAACAAATATATTAAAAGCCCTACTGCACATGTGCGAGTCGCCCTGCGCATCCTAACTGGTCCCCGCTATCTCCTGGGACCCATGTGTGTCCCAGCAGACAGCGCGGGGGGGGTGGAAAGAGGCCTAGACTCCCTTGGGAGTCTATTCCCGGAAGTGCCTGCACCCTCCTCTCCCTTGAAAGTGCCAAATGTGACACCAGAGGGGGGGAGGGTTCCGAAAAGTGGAGGTTCAATTTTTGTGTGAACCTCAGCTTTAAGGTACTGCATTAAAAAAAAAAATTGTAGTGCGCTGCTAATGTGTTCAGGTTTGGCTTGAAGAAAAGGTGGCAACCCTAGGCTGGGGAGTGGCATGGAGTGTATCTGGGAGCCCTAACCAATCCCCAACTAGGATCGGCAGGGGGCAGGCCTCTTATTTATATATATATATATATACTCATGGTCAGCCTGCTGTGGGAGGAGTTGTTGGGTGGAACAACTGAGTGATGGAGTGTTAGGCTGTCGTGGGCCCTTGATGGAACCCCCTTTCTGGGGAGGGGGTGACCTTAGGCCTGGAGCTTGGGAGCTGGGAAGGAACCTCTCCATACAGGGTCATCAAGAGGTGTCTGGAACAGGAGCAGAGGGAGGACAGTGGGGAGCACTGCCAGGAAAGTCATTCAGGAGGGATCCATTCCGGGGTCGGTGAGTGAGAAGCACATTGAGAAGCTCTGGGAGAGACATACCAATATTGGATGTGAAGTCAGAGGGAGAGACTGTGGTGTCGTTGAGGTTGAATTCAAGTTGCTGCAGACAAGAGGGTTGTCAGGATTTGCACAGGACTTACTGGGATCAGTAGTCCACCAAGTTTCAGTTAGCACAAATGTACTCTTTCATCGTTATTGGTTGCTACACCAAAGGGGACTGGAGACCCCTGCCAGCAAATGGTGGATATCGAACAGTTGGGACTTATTCAGAGTGAGGCCTAACCATGTGCTAACTGTGACAGGAATCTAGGATTGCACAGTAGAGATAGTGGAGTGAACTCAAGTAGAGCGCTGGAGGAGTGTGGAGCTTTAGAGACTGCCCATATAGATTCAACAATCTTTTGTTCAAACTAAGTAAAGCCCCATACACACGGTCGGACTTGTACAAACTTTTCCGTGGACTTTTGTACAAAGTGTGTTGTCCACATGTTTGTATTGCATACACACGGTCGGACTTTTTGACAACAAACACGAACGTGGTGACGTCACAACGTACGGACGCCACTTCAAAAGAGGACGTTCAATGACTCCAGCGCCACCTTTGGTCAACTTCTGTATTGTAGTCTGATCGTTTGCAATGGTTCTGAGCATGCGTGTTTGTACCTTGTACAAAAGTCCGATGCTTTTGCATACACACGATCGGACTTTGCTCCATCGGACTTCTGTTGTCAAAAAGTTTGTCCGTTCGCAGAGCCAACAAAAGTCCGATGAAAACAGAAAAAGTTTGTCCGATGGAGCGTACACACAGTTGGATGTTGCTCCAAAACAGCTAATTTGCATGTTTGTTGTCAAAAAGTCCGACCGTGTGTACGGGCCTTAAGATTCATCACTTGGGCATCCCATGTCCCTTTCCCCTATCCAAGTTAACCACTTGCTTACTGGGCACTTAAACACCCTTCCTGACCAGACCAATTTTCAGCTTTTGGTGCTCTCACACTTTGAATGACAATTACTCAGTCATGCAACACTGTACCCAAATGAATTTTGTGTCCTTTTTTTCCCACAAATAGAGCTTTCTTTTGGTGGTATTTGATCACCTCTGGGGTTTTTATTTTTTGCGCTATAAATGAAAAAAGACCGAAAATTTTGAAAAAAGACCGAAAATTTTGAAAAAAAACGCATATTTCTTTGTTTCTGTGACAGAATTATGCAAATTATTAATTTTTCTTCATAAATTTTGGCCACAATTTATACTGCTACATATCTTTGATAAAAATAACCCAAATTAGTGGATATTATTTGGTCTTTGTGAAAGTTATAGAGTCTACAAGGTGTGGTGCGAATCGCACAAAATTGATCACATCTGATGTACTGGTGGCCTATCTCGCTTCTTGTGACCCGAACAAGTCAGGAAAGTACAAATACCCCCCAAATGACCCCTTTTTGGAAAGTAGACATTCCAAGGTATTTAGTAAGAGGCATGGTGAGCTTTTTGATGTTGTCATTTTTTTCCCACAATTCTTTGCAAAATGAAGATTTTTCATTTTCTTTATTTTTCTCCACAAAATTGTCATTGTAATAGGTTATTTCTCTCACGTGGCATGTGTATACCACAAATGACACCCCCCAAAAAATTCTGCTACTCCTCCTGAGTATTACAATACCACATGTGTGGGACTTTTTCACAGCCTGGCCACATAGAGAGGCCCAACATGCAGGGAGCGCCATCACGTGTTCTAGAAGCATAAATTACACATCTAACTTGTTGACTACTTATTACACTTTTGAAATACCAGGACAATGACACGTGACACTGATGACAGATGGCACTGATACGTGGCAATGATGACACTTATACGTGGCACTGATGACACGTGGCACTGATGACAGATGACACTAATATGTGGCACTGATGACACGTGGCACTAATACGTGGCACTGATGACACGTGGCACTAATACGTGGCACTGATTACACGTGGCACTAATATGTGGCACTGATGACACGTGGCACTAATATGTGGCACTGATGACACGTGGCACTAATACGTGGCACTGATGACATGTGGCACTAATACGTGGCACTAATACGTGCCACCGGTGACAGATGGCACTAATACGTGGCACCAATGACGCGTGACACTGATGACAGATGGCACTGATAAGTGGCATTGATGACACGTGACACTGACAACAGATGGCACGTGACACTGACAGGTGGCACTGATGACAAATGGCACTGATACGTGGCACTGATGACAGATGGCACTAATACGTGGCACTGATGACAGATGGCACTATGTGGCACTAATAACACGTGGCACTGATGACAGATGCCACTTATACGTGGCACTGATGACAGATGGCACTGGGGACAAATGGCACTGACAACAGGTGGCACTGGGGACAGATAGCACTGCGGGCAGGTGGCACTGGGGTGGGGTGGATGGCACTGGGGCGGATGGCACTGGGGCAGGATGGCACTGGGGCAGGATGGCACTGGGGGGGGCATGGCACTGGGGGGGGGGTGGCACTGGGGGAGGATGGCACTTTTTTTTAAACTTTTTTTTTACTTTTTTTTTTTTTTTTCTTTTATACACTGACGGCTGCTGCAGCCGTTCTTCTCTCCCCTCTCACACGCTGTCTGTGTGAGGAGGGAGAGCGGCGCTGAGAGATGATCTCATATGTTTACATATGAGATCATCTCCCATTGGACACGCCGATCACGCTGTAAACGGCCGCTGTGATTGGCCGTTTACAGCGATCTGTGTTTGCCTGTCCCCGGGGGACACGGTAAACACAGAACTTCCACGATGCGCGCCCGCGGCGGCGCGCATTGCGGAAGTAAACACCAGGCCGTCCAAGGACGGCCAGGCGAGGGAAGCCGCCCGCCCTAAGGCCGTCATTCGGCTATAGGGCGGGCGGGAAGCGGTTAAATCTCCCAATAAAAACAACAAAAACAAGCTGAAGGACTGTTCATTTGTCTGGCAACGTGTGTCTGGAAGTGAATGCCTGGCCTAGCAGGGTGACGGGTGGAACTACCACACTCAGCGACCACACGTTGGGCACCACTACATATATTGGCGTCCTTTTTTTCCCACAAATAGAGCTTTCTTTTGGTGGTATTTGATCACCCCTGCGGTTTTTATTTTTTGCGCTATAAACAAAAATAGAGCGACAATTTTGAAAAAAACACATTATTTTTTACTTTTTGTTATAATAAATATCCTCCAAAAATATATAAAAAAAATGTTTTTTCCCTCAGTTTAGGCCAATACGTATTCTTCTACTTATTTTTGGTAAAAAAAATCGCAATAAGCGATTATTGATCGGTTTGCGCAAAAGTTATAGCGTTTACAAAATAGGGGATAGTTTTATGGCATTTTTGTTAGAATTTTTTTTTTACTAGTAATGGCGGCGATCAGCGATTTTTATTGTGACTGCGACATTATGGCAGACACATCGGACATTTTTGACACATTTTTGGGACCATTGTCATTTATACAGCAATCACTGCTATACAAATGCAGTGATTCCTGTGTAAATGACACTGGCAGTGAAAGGGTTAACCAGTGGGTGGCAGTGTAGGGGTTAAGTGTTCCTAGGGGTGTGTTACTAACTGTGGTGGGCTGGGCTTTCATTTAGTGAACACTGATCTCTGCTCCAATCACATGGAGCAGAGATCAGCATCACTAGTTGCTAGGCAGAATGGGGAAATGCTGTTTACAACGGCATTTCTCCATTCAGCCACCCCCTGAGATGATCGCGGGTATGCCCACGGCGATCGAGACCGCGGGACCCGCAACCAGACTCACGGGGGTCCCGCCGGTGGCGCGCTCATGATGGCAGGGCGGCATTAAAGATTGGACGTACCTGTACGGCGTACGCCAATATGCCTGCCCGTGGCATTCTGCCGACGTACATCGGCGTGCGCCAGTCGGGAACCGGATAATGTTTGGGGGTTCTATGTAATTTTCTAGCAAAAAAATTTGGATTTTTACATGTAGGAGAGAAATGTCAGAATTGGCCTGGTTGGTAAGTGGTTAATTAAAACATGTTTTAATACATTTTAAAATGTTTGTTTACATTTTTTTCTTAATGTGCACATGTGTGTGTGAGTGTATATATATATCATATGTGTTTAAACTCTGATAGGTGGCAGAATAGAAGAAATGGTTGGTGATCAGGAGCAATTCTGGGATGTGAGGCACAGGCACCCAGTACTAAATGAATGAATGAATGAATGAATGAAATACTTGTATAGCGCACAATGCGAACTGAATCGCCTCTAGGCGCTAAATGAGGGGCATGTGTCTGTTGAGCCTGACTCTAGTTATGCCCCTACCTATGGACACAGTGGATATGCAATACAGGTAGGGTTGCCACCTGTCCATGATTCACCCGGACAGTCCGGGTTTGGAATTATGTGCCAGGGTTTCAGTCCACCTGAAACCCGGATACATTATTCAGACAAGAATGTGGCTCGGGATAAGGCCTGACAGGAGGGAGAGGGGGCTCAGATGTGCCGCATTACTATTCTCTTTGGAGTGCCCAAAGGTGTCCCAGGTCTGTTACAATCCTATAGTGGTCTCCAAACTGCAGCCCTTTGCTTGCTTTTATCCAGCCCTTGGGGCACTATTTCATTCAATGATACAAACAATGGAGCATGACCCCCCCCCCCCTCCCCACTGACACTAATGATGGGGGCACACATCTTTCAAATTACAGCAAAAATGGGGCACAATTTCTTTCAATGACAGCAGCAATCGGGGCCAATGACATCAATGAAGGGGCACAATTCCTCCCACTGATACCAATGATGGGGCACAATTCCTCCCACTGATACCAATGATGGGGCACAATTCCTCCCACTGATACCAATGACGGGGCACAATTCCTCCCACTGATACCAATGATGGGGCACTATTCCTCCCACTGACACCAATGAAGGGGCACAATTCCTCCCACTGATACCAATGATGGGGCACAATTCCTCCCACTGATACCAATGATGGGGCGCAATTACTCCCACTGACACCAATGATGGGGCACAATTCCTCCCACTGACACCAATGATGGGGCACAATTCCTCCCACTGACACCAATGACGGGGCACAATTCCTCCCACTGACACCAATGATGGGGCACAATTCCTCCCACTGAGACCAATGATGGGGCACTATTGATCTTTTATTAAAAAGAATCAAGCGACCAATTTTATACAAAAGTAAAAAACAAAACCATATTATAAAACGTCAACAGAAAACAAAGGAATACACATCAACGTCCAGAATATATACAATATATACATAGTCCATAAGCAAAACCTGTTTAGAAAAACTATTTACATAAAGCAGCAGAAAGGGCCTAAGAGGCACAACCCATCACCTATGTACGCAGCCATTTATCAAAAATGAATCATAAATGAAAAAATTTAGGGTGACAAGAGACAGACAGCCGCACCCGGGAAAGAGACTCCTGGCAGTCAGGGAGGCTTGAAACCCCTCCACGCCTTCAACCAAGCCCCCCGACTCCGCTTATCTCTCTCAAGCCCCCGAATCTTCCCCACCTCATGCAGAATGTCATACACCACCACCTCAACAGGAAGGATTTTACGCCGAATGCTGACCTGACACCGTGCGTTCCAGGTGAAATAACGGACCACTAGGCTAACTAGAAAAAGTGTATCCAAACAAAAAACCCCACCAGTATTGAATGCTCCATACACCCACTCAGCATAACCCAGCCTGGAGAGGAAAGGGACACCGAGGGCCCGCCCCACCTGTTTGTACACCTCCTATGTTAAAGGGGCAATGAAGCAGAAAATGGTCCATAGTCTCCTCCTTATCTGCACACCCCTCCCGAGGAAAGCGGCGATCCATCTCACTGCGGAATTTCAAATTGCCCCGAACATAGAGCCTCCCATGGAAGCACAACCAGGCCAGATCCCTAAATTTAAGGGGGACTCTATCTAAATTAATCAATCTTAACCCCACCCTCAAAACTGAGCCTGGGCAATCCCTTAAGGCCAGTGGGTCATGAAAGACTTCGCTCAAGACTTGACTCATAAGGACTTTCCTCGGAACCGATCTGAGATCTTCAGCCGACAATCGCCACTGCCGCAGTAACTTCAGGCACGGAGCAACATAGGCTGGTAGCTGACCACAATGACCCCTGAGATTCTTCACTTGGCCACCTTCTTCCCAAAGTCGCAGAAAAGGCCTAAACCAAGATCTAAATATGCCTACCCATCCAGGAGGTTCCACTGCAAGCATATTACCAATGTTAAATTTGAGAAATAGCAGTGAAAAGAAAAGAACTGGGTTGACCATACCTAAGCCACCCTCCCTCCTGGATAGATAGGTGACATTCCTCTTGATGGGGTTCAGTCTGTTCCCCCACAGCATCTGGAAGAAAACACTACTGACCCTAGCATAGAGAGACACCGGCAAGATGCAGACAAAGCTGACATACAAGAAGATCGGAATCAGGTAAGTCTTAATCAGATCAACCCTTTCCCTCAGAGATAAATTCCATCTCTCCCAGCTGACCACCTTAGTATTGGCAATTTCCAGTCTGCCTTCCCAGCTTTTGAGGCCATAATCGCCAGGTCCAAATTCAATGCCTAGAATCTTAATTCTTTCCTGGGGCACTGGAAAGGTGTCCGGGAGATAAAAGCCCTCACCTTCCCTTCCCATCCAAAAAACGTCATTCTTTTCCTGATTGATCTTGGAGCCTGATGCTTCAGAATACCGTGATGTCAGAGAGACCACCTCCTCTGCTTCATCTGCCCCAGTGACAATCACCGACACGTCGTCTGCATAGGCAACAACCCTCAAAGGTGGCTCACCCGGGAGCCCCACTGGCACCCCACACAACATGCCGCTCTCTAGCCTCCTGATGAAGGGGTCGATTGCAAACACATAGAGCAGGGGACTCAGAGGACAACCCTGGCGCACCCCGGAGCCAACCTCAAAGGACTGCCCAACCCAACCATTAACAAGAGGAAAGCTTTCTGCCCCCTTATACAAGACCTTTAACCAATCGATAAAACCACCCGGCAGACCGTACTTACTAAGGAGCAACCACAGGTACTCATGGTTAACACGATCAAAAGCCTTTGCCTGATCCAATGTCAGCAAATACTTTCCCCAGCCTGCAGCCCTGCACCGCTCCAAGGCCTCCCGGACAGCTAAAACCGCTGAGAAGGTGCTTCTACCCTGGACCGAACAGTGCTGATGGCGAGAAAGCAAAGACTCTGCTACTGACGATAGGCGCCAGAAAAGAATCTTTGCCAGTATCTTTCTATCGACATTAAGAAGGCTGATGGGGCGCCAATTCTCAATCATCGAAGGATCTTTACCCTTTGAAAGAAGAATCACAGCCGAGTGCCTCATGGAAGGGGAAAGCACCCCCTCAGCAAGGCAACTGTTAAAAACCTCTACCAAGTGTGGGGCCAGAATAGACTTAAAGGCTTTGTAAAACTCAGCCGTCAAGCCATCTGGTCCAGGTGACTTTTTGATGGCAAGCTGATCAATCGCCCTCATCACCTCTTCAACTGTGATCTCCTCTGTCAAATTCATCAATGGAACATCTCCACCATTTAGACCTGGAGTAGAGTCCAAAAAGCTGTCCATCTTGTCACGGTCAAGCTCTTTCCTCCCAAGAAGGTCAGCATAAAAAGACCTCACGACCTCCAGGATCCCTGACCTGGACTTTGTCAAGGAACCTGTACTGTCCTTAAGGCCAACAACCGTTTTAACAGCTACACCGTGTTTGCAGTTCTGGTAAGGGTCAGGCGAGTGGTACTTCCCATAGTCCCTCTCCAGAACCAAAGAGGCATGCCGGTCATATTGACACTTCCTGAGGAGGAGTTTCACTTCGGAGATTGCCCCAGGATCTCCTCCTCTCGAGACAAGAATATCCAGCTTCCTCCGTAAACGTTGGTAGGTCATGTATTTATTAAACTGTTTTCTATTGGCTAGGCCCCTGAAGAATCCAGCAATCCTCTTTTTGGTCAGTTCCCACCACTCAGCCTTGCTGCTACAAAAGTCCAGGATGGTCACCTGAGCCTGAAAGAATTCCTCAAAGGATTGTCTAACATGTTCTTCCTTGAGTAGAGTCGAATTCAATCTCCAGATGCCCTTGCCCCTCTGAGGGGCGTCTGAAGCATTCAGGACCACAGATAGCATACAGTGATCAGAGAACTCTACTGCCTGCACCACTGGGGGCGAGAAAGCAGAGGTCTCCTTCAAAAAAAACCTATCTATCCTACTCTGACTACTACCACGATGAAAGGTGAACCCAGTGTCATCCGGGAGGTGCTTAATGTGCACATCCACAAGACCAGCATCCCTAACCATACTATTTAAAAAAACGCTATCATATCCCAGCCTGTCCTTGAAGTCCTTCCTGTCCTTGGGCCTAGTTACTGTATTCAAGTCACCTCCAAAGACCACTTGCCGGGATGTAAAAAGAAATGGCTTGATCCTTGTAAAAAGGCATTTCCTGTCCCACTTTGTGTGCGGCCCATAAACATTAATTAGGCGCAGGTCCTGCCCCCCCACAAGGACGTCTAAGACCATACATCTCCCAATCTCCACCTCAATAACCCGCCGGACATTTACCATACCGGTTTTAAACAACACCGCCACACCGCCGTGAGGCTCGGCCGCAAGAGACCAGTAAGATGGACCATACCTCCACTCTCTCTTGGCCATATGAATATCTGCCAAGGAGGTGAGCCTAGTCTCTTGCAAAAATAAAATTTCAGCGTCTAATTGGCTGAACAAAAAGAAGGCCATGGAACGAGCTCTTACTGACTTAATGCTGGCAACATTTATTGTCACCGCTTTTAACGGAGGGGGAACCGCCATCTGGGTTATTGAGTGGATTGTTTCTTAGCTCCCCTCTGCTGCTCATCACCAGAAGCCTCTCTCTTTCTTGAGGCCGCCTCAAACTCCATTTCAGAATCGGAACTTCGTTCCGAAGAAGCTCCAGATGAAGAAACATACCATCCAGAGGACCTACGATGGTTGGAGACAGGCACTGGAGCCCGTTCCATCCTCACCACCTGCTTCCGCTTCCCAACCTTCCTTCTCTCCTCCAGGTACTGCAGGTCAGCTTCAGAGACACCATCATCTCTGTTTTTTTTCTTTGGAGTCTTCACAGAAGACTCCTTTATAGAGGAAGAAATGACCTTTTTAGTACCTACTACCACTCCTGGTGGGGGTGGTGTTCCCTTTGAGACAGACTTGGGGGGGGTAACTGACACGTGGGGCACAGACTTGGAAGGTTCTGACACAAGAGGAGATGATACAGTAGGCTGGGGGGACACAGAGACAGATACAGAAGGAATACTTACAGACACAGGAGGGGTGGCCACAGGAACTGGAGAGGGATCCTGAGCAGGACCAGGGGAGTCAGTCACCGCAGAGGAGGGTGGTACACCAGGGGCCTCACCCTCCATCCTGTCCAGCCCTGACAAGTCATCCATTACCGCCGTCTCCATATTGTGCCAGGCTTCAGGACATTTGCTGTAAGGATGGCCAAGGCGCAGGCACAGGTTGCACCTGATCATATCGGTGCAGTCCTTGGCCATGTGACCCTGACCCCGACACACTGAACATATCAAGGCTGAACAGGAGGAGCTCAAATGCCCCTTTTCTCCACAGCGGTGACACAGCTTCGGCTGACCAGGGTAGAAAATAGCCATCCTATCCCTCCCTATAAAAGCCGAGGAGGGCAGGTGACGGACAACATTCCCATCCCTGGCCAACCTGACTGTTACTGACCAACCCCCAGTCCAGATGTTACGCTTATCAAGGATTTTGCTGGGCTTAATCAAAACCTCCCCATAGTTCCGCAACCAAACCTCTAAATCCCGAGCGGGGACGCTCTCATTGGTCAGAATGATGGTGATTTTTTTAACAGTTGACCTCTGAGAGATTGCAACTGGGGCCAGACCTTCCCATTCAGGTCTTGACCTGCACCGAGCCTCATATCGCTCCCAGAACAGGTCAAGACCCTCTGGCCTGGTGAAGCTAACCGTATAATCCCTCGTCCCCCGCTACATGTATAAAGGCATACAAGTCATTTGCCCTAAAACCCATTTCTAAAATAAGATCCACCACCGTACGCCGCGCTGGAGGGACTGCACCACCTTCCCATTTTAGAATCACTACATTACGTCTGGGACCCCCAGCAGAAGCCAGAGACCCAAGACCAGGTCCTGGGGTGCCCAAAGTGGTAGCCTGTAGGGGAAAACCCCGCTTGGGAGCGGAGCTACCAGGAGCTGAGCGTACCACCTGAGCAAACGTGGGTTTATTAGGGCCAAGGCTCCACACTGAAGTCACATTGGTCTTTAAATTATTAGCATCATCAACTGTCTGAACTGGATTAGCAGAATCCGCAGCCAGACGATTGTCCATCACACTGGTGCTGGGGTGATTGTTATCAGTCACAGAAATTTTCCCATCAGGAATAGTCATAGTTTCTGCTGCAGTACCAGCTGTCCCATGATGCTGCGCTGTAGAGTCCTCAGCAGCAGTGGGGCAAACAGCTTTGGACTCTGCTAAAGAAGGGTTAATTGGCTCTGCTGACACCTGTAGTTCATCCACTGAAATTACACTTTTTAAATGTAAGTTTTGCTGCATTGTAGCATCATCATCCGGCACAACACGGCTGCATACAACATCAGCAGTCTGACTGTTATCAGGCACATTGTCCTTATCAGTAAAAGATACAAACACAGTCTTGTCCACAACATGGGGCTTCACTGGCTTTACATTATCAGGTACATTGTCTGTAATGTCCTCCTCATTGAAAACCAACCGATCCCCCCGCATAGGAGACTCCATTACCTGGATGGCCCTCAGCATGCCTCCTGAGTCCTGGGAAGGCATGGGGCTGCTTACCTCTCCTTGGGGGAGCAGGGGGGCGGAATTGGGGGTCTCCTCCTCCTCCACCTCCATCTTTGTCACCCTTCCAAACCTCCTGTCGTTACCAAACTTCTCCCTGAAGGGCCCCTCTCTACCTTCCATCATGGCCACGATGGTCTCCTGGTGGTCCACACGCACTTTAGCCAGTTGGATCTCTGGATCCATGGATCCTCTCTTCCGGCTGTGTAAGCCCTCACGCTGCCTTCTCAGGCGCTTCAGCTCCGCACGCAGCTTGTACAACTTATCCCTCTCCCTATTCAGGACCTTTATCCCGGCCACCACTCGCTCCCGAATGGCATGCGAGCCTTCGTCCTCTCCAGGGGCAGAGAGATCCGCTTGTCCACCAGAAGGCATGTCACCCGACGGCCCAGGAGAAGGCTGAGAACCTCCCGCAGGAGAGGCCCTGCTGGCCTCCATAGCTTCCCCAGAAAGGGGCCAGGAGAGCTGGGAGAGATTTCCTCACCACTCCCCTCTCACACCGATCACCTGGAGGAGCTGCAGACACCTTCCACCTGACACAGCTGTGCTCAATGATGGGTGGGGCACTATTCCTCCCACTGACACCAATGATGGGGCACAGTTCCTCCCACCAAGACCAATGATGGGGCGCAATTACTCCCATTGAAACAAACGATAGGGCATTATTTTTTCCCACTGACATCAGGGCATTTTCTACTCCCAATGGGCACAGTCCGGCCCCTCTGAAGTGTGAAGGACAGTAAACTGGCCCTTTGTTTGGAGACCCCCGCTATAGTGTTTACGAAAAAAAAAAACTGTGCACCGCTAAAGTGTTCGGGTTTGGCTTGAAGAAAAAGTGGCAACCCTAAATACAGGATGAGCATTTTTCTGAAATAGGTAAATTATTATTAGTGAGAATTTCTTATTATTTGTATCCAATCATATACCTGCCTAACCCTATGAATAAAGTACAAGTCACAGCCCAGCCTCGCCCTGTGTAGGAGGAAGTGACCCTCCCAACTGCATTCTTCTCCGGTGTCAGAGAACTTCATTTCATTTCCTCGTCTGCTGTCAGCGATGGCGTCTTCTGATCTAAGAGCCGAGTTGGAATGTTCCGTCTGTCTGAACATTTATACAGATCCTGTAAACCTGAGATGTGGACACAACTTCTGCCGGGTCTGTATTGATCATGTGCTGGATACACAGGAGGGGTCTGGAGGATATTCCTGTCCTGAATGCAGAGAGAAGTTTCCGGATCGGCCTGCACTGCAAAGGAACATAACACTACGTAACATAGTGGGGAATTTCCTGTCTGCTCAGCCACATCAGGAGGAGTCCGGGGTCTTCTGTACTCACTGTGTGGACTCTCCTGTAACTGCTGTTAGATCCTGTCTGCACTGTGAGGTTTCTCTGTGTGATAAACACGTGAGAGTCCACAAAAAGTCCCCAGAACACGTCTTATGTGACCCCACCTTGTCCATGGAGAGCAGGAAATGCTCCGTCCATAAGAAGATCCTGGAGTATTACTGCACTGAGGATGAGGCCTGTATCTGTGTGTCTTGTTGTATGATTGGGGGACATAAAGGACATGAGATGGAGTCACTGGATGAGGCTTCTGAGAAGAAGAAGGAGACACTGAGGAATGTTCTGCAGAAACTTCTGACAAAGAGAGAGGAGACGGAGGAAAGAGTCCAGAGTCTGCAGGAACACCGGAGGAAAGTAGAAGAAGAAGCCGCTGGTGACACCGAGAGAGTCACTGTCCTGTTTAGAGATCTCAGGAGACGTCTGGAAGACCTGGAGAAGAGAGTCCTGAGGGAAATCTCCGGGAGGGCAGAGCGGATCTCCATCTCCATCCGGGATCTGGAAATAAAGAAGGAGGAGCTGTCCAGGAAGTTGCGTCACATTGAGGAGCTGTGTAACGTGACGGATCCACTGACTGTCTTACAGGAATCAGACACAGGTGACTTGTGTGATACTGAGGATGGAGATAATGAGGACAGAGAGAGACATGAGGAGCTCCTCCATGATGGAGGGGGTCTGGATGTGGATGGGATATCACACACATTACACACATTATCTGATATAATAACAGAGGTAAATGTATCCTCCTATATACAGGGAGCTGCAGACATATTACTGGATGTAAATACAGCTCATAATAATCTCCATATATCAGATGACAGGAAAACTGTATCCTTGTCAGATAGAAAACAGAATTGTCCACAAACACCAGAGAGATTCCAGTATTATTCTCAGGTGTTGAGCAGTCGGAGTTTCTCCTCAGGGAGACATTACTGGGAAGTGGATGTCGGGGGATCAGATGGATGGGTAGTCGGGATGTGTTACCCCAGTATAGAGAGGAGAGGAGAGGAGTCACAGATTGGATATAATAAGAAGTCCTGGTGTTTGTACAGGAATGGTGATCAGTATAGGGTGAGACATGACAGTAAACAGATCCCCTTACCCTCCAATCCCTCCAGTAACAGAGTCAGGATAGATCTGGATTATGAGGTCGGACGGATCTCCTTTTATGATCTGTGTGACCCGATCCGACATCTCCACACCTTCACCACCACCTTCACTGAGCCCCTCCATGCTGGGATATGGGTATGGAGAGGTTGTGTAAAGATCTGTGGGAGGAATAGGGAATAATTTTAATAGTCAGAACTCTGCCCAGAGACTAATGATGTCACAGTGAGAGGGGGTCAGATTGGTGGAAAGATCATTTATTGGAGACACTTAAGTGATATTTCTTCCTACCTCACAGTTCACTGTGATTGGTTGGAATAACTAACCAACTACAGGAGTCACTGCTATTGGACAGTCACTAAGACAAGATGATCTATCTATCCAACATTTGTTTTCCTCTAATTCTCTAACCAGGAAGTTATCACAGTGAGTGACACTGGGAACCTTTCCTTCCCCTCCCCCACCCTCTGCCCCACATGTGGTCTCTCTGTTTTGGGTGGCACCAAAGATCAGATTCTGAGGATGCAGTGCGGTTGCTGTGAAGGGATAGGATGTGGTCACCTCTCCTCTCTTTCCTCCTCCTATTCCATGTACACTGAGGAGTGGTGTCAGTGTTGGTGTTGGGGGCACTAAGATGGACATTCCTGTGCAGCATGTTCTCCGGTACTAGGGATGGGCAGAAGGGGCATCTGCCCTGGGTGGGATTATTTAATGTGAGAAGAGGACGCAGTTTGCTGGGTACAACCCCTTCCCATTCTGCAGCATATAATACAGGCAGAGAGCGGCTTTGCCCCTACATGTAGATCGTAGCACTACACCCGCCCCCCCCCGCCTGCACAGTACACAGTACTTGTCTTTCAGCAACAGTAGAGGGAAGCAGGCGAGGCACGTGAGGTTGGGAAGGTATCAGCACTTTCCTGATTCAGTCTACATGTATACAACTTTCCCTCTTCTGGACAGCGGCTTCTCTCCCTCCTCCCCCCTCCTCCACTCATTTCTATCACTCCTGATTTATCTCTCACAATGTCTGTGGGAGACCATCACCCCCCCCCTGTTATCTCTCCCTGCTCTAGTTTAGACATCTCAGAGCATATTCCTGCTCTCTATAGTGACCCCCTCCCCTCCTGTGCCCTTCTCTCGGACCCCCTTCCCTCCTGTGCCCTTCTCTCGGACCCCCTTCCCTCCTGTGCTCTTCTCTCTGATCCCCTCCTTTCCTGTGCCCTTCTCTCCCACCCCCTCCCCTCCTGTGCCCTTCTCTCGCACCCCCTCCCCTCCTGTGCCCTTCTCTCGGACCCCCTCCCCTCCTGTGCCCTTCTCTGGGTCCCCTCCCCTCCTGTGCCCTTCTCTGGGACCCCTCCCCTCCTGTGCCCTTCTCTCCGACCTCCTCCCCTCCTGTGCTCTTCTCTGGGACCCCCTCCCCTCCTGTGCCCTTTCTTGGACCCGCTCCCATCCTGTGCCCTTCTCTCAGATCCCCTCCCATCCTGTGCCTTTCTCTCGGATCCCCTCCCATTCTGTGCCTTTCTCTTGAACCCCCTCCCCTCCTGTGCCCTTCTCTCAAACCCTCTCCCCTCCTGTGCCCCTTTCTCGCACCCCCTGCCCTCCTGTGCCCTTCTCTCGGACCCCCTCCCCTCCTGCGCCCTTCTCTCGGACCCCCTCCCCTCCTGCGCCCTTCTCTCGGACCCCCTCCCCTCCTGCGCCCTTCTCTCGGACCCCCTCCCCTCCTGTGCCCTTCTCTCGGACCCCCTTTCCTCTCTACCTACACAGCCAAACTGAGTGGTGTCCTCTCCTCTGTGCTGCTAAGACTGCCTCTACTCAGCCAACAGGTAACAGTAACATACTTTCAGGATTCTCGCGACATAAAATCTTTAACATTACACACAAAAAAAAAAGTGCTAACTTTACTGGTTAGTTTTTTTTTTCTTTAAATTCATTAGTCATTTTTTCAAAAAAAGAAATTGCATTTGAAAGATTGCTGCGCAAATACAGCGTGACATAAAATATTGCAACAACCACCATTTTATTCTCCAGGGTTTCTACTAAAAAAAAAACATATATTCTTTGGGGGTTCGAAGTAATTTTCTAGCAAAGTAAAAAATGATTTTAACTTGAAACCAACAAATGTCAGAAAAAGGTTAAGTGGTTAAACTTTTTTCACTTACACACAAAGTCTATTCCATTGACAAATTGTTACAATGTTTATACTTAAGTTCAACTGATAAAGAATGTTTTGATTTTTGGCAGACTGTTTTTCTCTTCCTTTCTTCTGAGGGCTGTGGTTTCAGAAGAGCAGAGAGAATGCTTTGAATAGAAAGAATTGTGAAACACTTTAGTTAAGATCGCGTTAATGATTCTTGGCGATTAATTTTTAGTAAGGGTCCATTTACAAGAGGTGCAAACATGCATCTCCCATGCAGGGCTGTCATCTATCAGCACATAGGTGTTGTGCCCATCCCCATGTCAGCACCCCATTCATATCTACTTGGACATGAGGCTGCATGGACACAGCCTCTGTATCCTAATATAACATACAGGTGTGGGTCCCAATAGAAGTGAATGGGACGCTGGCACAGTGATATGCACACAATGCCCGTCCATCCCTGTGCTGATAAGAGAGCCCTGCACTGGACACACATGTCTGCTCCACATGTGAATGGACCCTAAAGAACTTCTGTACATGGAGGCTTAGTGAGCTCCCCAGGCATAAGAAAACATCAGGAGCTACTAAACCTGCCCATAGATGGATGGAAATGTAACTGGTCCAGCAAGGACCGGACAAGTTTCAATGAACTCATGCTGTTTTTTTCAATGATTTTAATCTATGTTGCCGGGATCCGGCAATACATTACAGCCGCAAGCAGTTTTAAATGACATTTTTTTCCTTTAGGAATGTCATTTTGCAGTGGTACTGTTATAAACATTGGACAGATACACTACTTTACAGGCATACTAAGGAGACCCCCCCCCCCCCCGGCACGATATTTAACCACATCAATACCAGGCACTTACCTTCCCACCCAGACCAATTTTGAGCTTTCTGCGCTGTTGCAATTTGAATGACAATTGCGTGGTCATGTTACACTGTACCCAAATGACATTTTTATAATTTTTTTTGCCACAAATAGAGCTTTCTTTTGGTGGTATTTGATCACCTCTACGGCTTTTATTTTTTGCTAAACAAATAAAAAAAGACCGAAAATTTTGAAAAAATATATTTTTTTTTTGTTTCAGTTTCAAAACGTTGTAAATAAGTACGTTTTCTCCTTCACTGATGGGCACTGATAAGACGGCACTGATGAGGTGGCACCAAAGAAGTGCCACTGATGAGGTGGCATTGATGGGCACTGATATGTGGCACTGATGGTCACTGATGGGCGACACGGATGGACACTGATAGGTGGCACAAATTGGCACTGATAGCTGGCACGGATTGGCATGGATAGCTGGTACAGATTGGCATGGATAGGCGGCACGAATGGGCATGGATAGGCGGCACAGATGGGCATGGCTAGGTGGCACAGATGGGCATGGATGGGCACTGACAGGCAGCATGGATGGGCACTGATCATTGGCATGGATGGGCACTGTATTGTACTGATGGATGCCAATCAGTGCCAAACAATAATGCATGGCAATCAGTGATGCCCATTGTGGGCACTGATTGGCATCCATTGTGGGCATTGATTGGCATCCATCGTGGGCACTGACTGGCATCCCTGGTGGTCTAGGGTGGCATACCTGCTACTGGGCATCCCTGGTGGTCTGGTGGCGTCCCTGCTGGTCCAGTGTGGGCATCCTCGGGGGGGCTGTGCTGATAATCGATCAGCACAGACCCCCCATGTCAGAGGAGCAATCAATCGGCTCTCCTCTACTCACGTCTGACAGACGCGAGTGAGGAAAAGCCAATCAATGGCTCTTCCTCTTTATACTGTGATCAGCTGTGATTGGACATGACTGATCACATGTTAAAGAGTCTCCATCGGAGACTCTTTACTGAGATCGTAGTTGCGGGGTGTCAGATTGACACCCCGCAACAATGATCGCCGCGATGCGTGCCCCCGGGGGCGAGCAGCGGCTCAAAATCCTGAGGACGGTCTATGACGTCCAGTCAGGATTTTGAAACCACTTTGCAGCCGTCATTTGACAATGGGCGGGCGGCAAGTGGTTAAATATGTTTTTTTTTTAGCAGAGACCCTAGAGAATACAATGGCGGTCATTGTAACTTTTTATCTCGCATGGTATTTGCGCAGCAAATTTTTAAATGCGTATGCTTTGTGCTTTAAAAAAATACAAAAGAGTAAAGTTAGCCCAATTTTTTTGGCATAATGTGAAAGATGAAGTTACGCCGAGTAAATAGATACCTAACATGTCACGCTTCAAAATTGCAAACGCTCGTTGGAATGGTGCCAATCTACTTAAAAATCTCCATAGGCGACTCTTCACTGGTTACAGTTTACTGATTTACAGAGGAGGTCTAGGGCTAGAATTATTGCTCTCGCTCCAACGTTCGCGGCAATGCCTCACATGTGCGGTTTGAACACCGTTTTCATATGTGGGCGGGACTTACGTATGCGTTCGCTTCTGTGTGTGAGCACACGGGAGGCAGGGGCACTTTGTTTTAAAAATAATAATAATTTTTTTATTGTTAATTTTACTTTACATTTTTTTTAGTTTGACACTAAAAAAAAAAATGTGATCCCTTGTAATAGGAATATGGCACGATCGGTCCTCTTTACAGTAAGATATGTGGTCAATAAGACCTCACATCTCACCTCTAGGCTGGGAAGTCTGAAATAAAATAAAAAAATAACGA
Organism: Lithobates pipiens; assembly: GCF_037356315.1. Lineage (NCBI taxonomy): Eukaryota > Metazoa > Chordata > Amphibia > Anura > Ranidae > Lithobates > Lithobates pipiens. The sequence continues at coordinate 643,073,881 of NW_027507903.1, forward strand.
TCTTGGCTTGCCAGCCGAGGCGGCGCCATTTGTTTGAATGCAGAGGCCGGGCATGACGTCATAACATCGCGCCCGGCAGCCGACGATCATAGAGACTCCGGCGACCATCTGGTCCACCGAAAATATCTATGGTCACCATCTGGGGCTGGCAGATCTGTTCTCTGACTCACCGATCGCAGCGGTGGGTCAGTAGAAGCACCGGAGGTGGGGGGTGTCCCCTTCCGCCGCCCGTAAGAATGATCAAGCAGCTACCCAGCCGCTATGATCATTCTTATGGTGTAGGGAATCTCTGGCTGAAAAAGCTGACATCTGAATGATGCCTGTAGCTGCACCCATCATTCAGATATACCTCCACAAAGCCCAGGACGTCATATGGTGGCTGGTGGGTGGTAAGTGGTTAAATAAGCATGTATCAATGTACAAAAAAAATAAACTTTTTTAAAATTGATTAAAGCATTTAATTGTTGAGGTGCAGTAAAACCCTGCTGTTGAGCTGTGCTTTTACTGCCCCTTAACCACCATGTTTTAGCTGTAGAGGCAGCAGCTGGGCATGTTCACCAACTATACCCCCTGTTGCTTTCAGCAGGTATAGCACCCACTGACTGTGACCCATTCAAGTGCAAGGCAGCACTCTGCAAGCAGCCCCACCACTGTGTGCAGCATGGAGTTCAAAGGGTTAAAGCCGATACAACGTCTCCTCACCACCTCTCAAATGCTCTCTGCCTGCGTGGGAGTGACGTCATTGTGGGCTCCAGCCACACATACAGCTGGAGCCCACAAACCCAGAGGGAAGGCCAGGGGAGGAAGAAAGCCCTGTTAGAGCGCTTTGTTCTAAGGCATGCATACTAGCACATTATGGGGAAAGGTTTTCGTTTTTTTTTCTTTAAATGCTGTGGTTTACAACTGTTTTAAAGTGGTTGTAAACCCTTACAACACACTTTGCTACAGGGAAGGCTGTAATAAGTGTAGCGCAGGGGTTTTGCCACCCAAGTTACTATGTCAAACAATGTAATGTTCTTTAAATAAGAGTTTGGCTCCCTCTAGTGTCCTTTCTATTTAATGATTATTATTATCAAGACTTTTGTTTGGTTTCATGAAAGCCACACTCCAAAGCATTGTGGGAGATATAGTGAATGAGGAAGCGACTCGTGCTAAAACGCAGTCTGTGAACTACTGACCCACAATGCCCAGTTCCCCTACCCATAATGCCAGGTCACAGAACAGCTTGCTGGGTAGGGACATAAAAGGGGCAGCGTGGCCATTTTCCTGGCTTCTTGGGATGCCATTCAAAGCCTGACTGTAGTAAGATCTGTGTGTGACAGACGGACTGCGGCCTGGAAAGGGCGGGGCGGAATCGTTGGCCTCTGAGGAGTTGCAGAGCACAGTCAGCTGGACCAGCGTGCGGATGGACTGGAGGATCCAAGTTTTCTAAAGGTTCCCTGCATTACAGTTATATCAGTCATCAGAAGGAGCGGTGCGGTGTAACGATGCCAGCTTGGACCGGGACTGAGATACCAGGATATGAGTCTTGCAAGCATCTGGGCCTGTTGTGGTGAGCGGGCACTTGCCCAGATCACTATAGTGCACTGTTGCTGTGTTATTTAGTTACAGACTGCTGGTGAGACTTGTAGTCCCACAGAAGTGTTCTCATTTATCTATACGCTGCATACAGTGGAACTTCAAGGTTGTTTTCCCTGTGCTATAAAGTTAATGCTGCATCACAACCACTTCTAAGGAGGAAGTATTATAAGTGCCTTCTGTTTTGCAAGTACACTATTATCAGCACATCACCTATCATACAGTCTGCTGTACACTTGTTTTCCCTGTTGGATTTACAAATACTGCAGTCTAATATCCTGAGCTAGCTGAAGACCAAGAAGACAAGGGACTTCTATCACTTTCTACAAAGTACTGTAGTTCACTTTGCAGAAGCGAACATTACATTACAACCTGCATTACAACCTAGGGGGAGCCCTTGAGCACAGGATATATTTATTGTGTGTACTAGTGTGTTCACAACAGTTATTGTAGATCTGGAGTGCATGCTTGGTGGTCAGTGGGAAGGCGCTCAATATAAGTGTTTGAGGATATTGGGCATCTGCCTTACTGTGCACCTGTCCTCATGTACATCCTTATGGTGGTCATTGAATTTTGAAGTTTCATGTACACATTGACTGTTATCTATTGGCATTCTTTATATGTAAATTACCACTTTGTGTATTGTGCTAAGTATTTTCTCAGTAAACTTCTTAAGTGGTTAATTGACAACTTGTGTAAGACTCCATCTATTACTACAGCTGGCCAAGTGACGAGTTCCAAGGCTACGGTAAATATACTACATAGTGTACCATTACTGTATTTCTCCTTACCTGTTAGGTTTTGCATAGGGATGAGCCGAACACCCCCGATTCGGTTCGCACCAGAACCTGAGAACGGACCGAAAATTTGTATGAACTTTGGAACCCCATTAAAGTCTATGGGACTCGAACATTCAAAATCAAAAGTGCTCATTTTAAAGGCTAATATGCAAGTTATTGTCCTAAAAAGGGTTTGGGGACCTGGGTCCTGCTCCAGGGGACATGTATCAATGCAAAAAAAAAGTTTTAAAAACTGCATTTTTTTTTACAGGAGCACTGATTTTAATGACGCTTAAAGTGAAAAAAAGTGAAATATTCCTTTAAATATTGTGCCTGGGGGGTGTCTATAGTATGCCTGTGAAGTGGCACATGTTTCCCGTGCTTAGAACAGTCCCTGCACAAAATGACATTTCTAACGAAAAAAGTCATTTAAAACTGTTTGCGGTTTTAATGTAATGTCTGGGCCCGGCAATACGGATGAAAATCATTGAAAAAAATTGCATGGGTAGCCCCCCTGCCCATTACCAGCCCCTTTGGGTCTTGTACGGATAGTAAGGGGAACCCGTACCCAAATTAAAAAAAGAAAAGGTGTGGGGCCCCCAGTTCCTATATACTCAGAACAGCAGTATACAGGCGGTGCAAACAAGACAGGGACTGTGTAGGTTTGTTGTGTTAAGTAGAATGTGTTTGCAATTTTGAACTGGTACATTTTTAAAGTGTAGCTCCAGTCAAAAAAATCTATTTTTAAGCTTTTTGGAAAACATAGGGAAAGGTTATCACTCCTGTATAATTTTTTTGCCATCCATCTTTTTTTCATCTTACTTCCTGTTTTCTCCTTCCGTTTGCAAGTAGGAGACATTTGTAAGTTGGATGTTTGAAAGTAGTGGCCTGTCCTATATGCTATGCAGAAATTTGGACCTAAGGTGTTGGTGTTGCCACAACACTGTAAGCCCTCAAAGTGACTCTTGGTGGGTGCTGGAATGCCCTGCTGTGAACTATTATATCAAGAATTGTAATTAAATACCATTGTTGAACAGTGGTAGAAAAATTGGGCCTTTGGTGGTTGTGGTGGTGCTGGTGCCACAACACTGTAAGTCCTCATAGATACTCTGGTTGGAGTGCAGGAATGAGCCCTGCTGCAAAGTATTGCATCAAAAATTGTAATTACATGCCCCTGTTAAACAGGGGCTGAAAAATTGGGCCTTAGCCACTGGTGGCGGTGCCCAAAACCAAAAATGTTCTGCCAAGCTATCAGCAGGATCATTGAGGAAGCAGAGGATCGTCAGTCAGCATAACAGGATAGTCACTCAGCATGAGCATAGGCAGTTTGAAGGGATGTGACATTTCAAAAAAATTATTCGGTTACATCAGCTTCAGGTGCTTGGTAGCTGGTGGTGATCGAAGACAGATTCATCTTTATGAAGGTCAGTCGATCGACTGAGTCGGTGGACAGGCGCACCCTGTGATCGATTACAAAGCCTCCAGCCACACTGAATGTGTGTTCTGAAAGAACCATGGATGCAGGACAGGCCAGTAGCTCAATTGCATACTGTGCAAGCTCTGGCCAGTGATCCAGCCTCAAGACCCAGTAACCCAGATGATTTTCAGTGGGAAAGGTGTCCAAGTCTGACCTTGCCCCTAGGTATTACTGCACCATGTAAATCAGTCGCTGGCGATGATTGCTGGAACCAATAATACCTTGGGGCTGCGGACTATAAAATGGTCTGAACGCATCGGTCAGATGGCCACCTTCTCCACCGCTCCTTCTGTGACTGACCAAAGCCTCAGCAACAAGTTGTCCAGGACCAGGAATTTGTAACCTCACAGTCTCTGGGAACGCGTTGCACAGACCTTTCTGCAAGGCCTCCTAGAGATGCAACCTTACCCTTGTACCATGGATCAAGGAGAGTTGCCAGCCAGTAATGATGTCTCTCATTGATACGCTGAATACGAGGATCCTTCTGCAGGCTTTGTAGGATCAGGGAGGCCATGCAGCGTAGGTTAGTTTAGGCATTCGATCCAGAGTCATTAGTCACTAAGGACGACATAATTCGCAGCTACCTCCTCCCTGACTGTAAATCATCCCTAAAAGACTGCTGCTGATGCTGAGTGCCAGGCTCCTCCTCCATGCTGACAGAATCCTCCTCCTCCTCTTCCTGTGTGATTGGCGGGACAGCAGGAACACTGTCTGGATAAAGGGGGCCTTGAGAGGCAAGGAAGTCCTCCTCTCCTGTGTGATTGGAACACTGTCTGGATAAAGGGGGCCTTGAAAGGCTTGGAAATCCTCCTCTTCCTGCCTCTGTTCTGCCTCAAGTGCCCTGTCCATTATTCCACACAGTGTGTGCTCCAACAGGTGGACAAGAGGTACAGTGTCACAGATGCATGCACTGTCACTGCTCATCATCCTCGTGGCCTCCTCAAATGGTTACAGGACAGTGCATGCATCCCTGATGGCGTGGGGAAAAAAATGAGCTCCCCTGACCTGGTGCCATAGTTGCACAGGTACCCATTGATAGCCCTCTGCTGCGTGTGCAGCAGCTGCAGCATGGCCAACGTTGAGTTCCACCTGGTGGGCATGTCACAGATAAGGCAGTTCTTGGGCAGGTTCAATTCCTTTTGGAGCTCAGCCAGCCGAGCACTGGCATTATATGACCGGTGGAAATGCACACAGACTTTCCTGGCCTGCCTCAGGACATCCTGTAAGCCCAGGTACCTGCCCAAGAACCGCTGCACAACCAAGTTAAGCACGTCAGCCACACAGGGCACATGGGTCAGTTGTCCCTGTCGGAGGGGGGAGAGGAGGTTGGTGCCATTGTCGCAAACCACCATTCCTGGCTTAAGCTGGTGTGGCATTAACCACCTCTCAGTCTGCCCCTGCAGAGCTGACAGAATATCTGCCCCAGTGTGGCTCCTGTTCCCCAAGCTCACCAGCGCAAGCACAGCATGGCATCTTTTTGCCTGCATACTTGCGTAGCCCCTTGAACCTACGGAGTACCACTAGTTCAGAGGACAAAGCACAGGAAGAGGCCATGGAGGAAAAAGAAGAGGAGGGGGTGGAGGAGAGAGGTGTGTCACAACCAGTAGTAGCATTTTGGAGGTGTGGTGGTGGAACAACCTCCAACACTACTGCACCTTGTCCTGCATCCTTCCCAGCTGCCAGAAGAGTCACCCAATGCGCCGTGAAAGATAGGTAACGTCCCTGTCCATGCCTGCTGGACCATGAGTCAGCAGCAATATGCACCTTACCACTGACCGCCCTGTCCAGCGAGGCAAGGACATTGCCTTCCACATGCCGGAAGAGAGCCGGCATCGCCTTCCGTGAGAAAAAGAGGCGTTTGGGAACCTGTCACTGAGGAACCGCACATTGTACAAACTCACAGGTCTACCAACTGAAAAGGCAGCAGTTGAAGTGCTAGCAATTTAGCGAAGCTAGCATTCAACCGCTGGGCATGTGGATGGCTGGGAGAGAACTTCTTTCGGTGGTCCAGCAGCTGGGGCAGGGAAATTTGCCTGCTACAATCGGATGTCGGTGTACTGCTAGAAGAGTGCCCGCAAGTACTTGGCTGTGACGTGCCTAATTCTACACCTTCATTCCTCTCAGTACAGGTTTCAGAGAGGACTGAAGGTATAGTGGGGTTGGAGATCCCAGCATATGAGGAGCAAGGAGAGGTCCGCTTTGTTCTTTGGTGTGAGTCTTTAAGGTATGCCTGCCAACGAGCTGCATGGCAGGTCAACATATGTCTGGTCAAGCATGTGGTGCCCAAGGGGCTGATGTTTTGGCCACGTGAGATAGGCTTGAGACATATGTTGCAAATAGTATCGGTGTGATCTGATGCACTCGTCTGCACTGGCGGAGCTCTGCGGTGTGATTCAGTCGTTGTGCTGCCCTTAAGCTGGCCCCCTGAAGGGCATTCTGCCTTGTTGGAGATGTGCCACCTCCTCTCTCCTATCAGGTACCAACGTGGAGTCAGTGACCTCATCATCCCCTCCTTCCTCATCACTGGAGCAAACCTGGCAGTATGCTGCAGCTGGTGGAACATGACTGCCAGATTGCTGTCCTTCTTGGGCATCCCCTCTCTCTGGGCTCATGCTACTGCCTTCCTCTAGCTGGGTATCATCATCAGAGCTTTCAAAACGCTTCCTCCTGAAGCATGTACCCAACACTGTGCTCAAACAGTTCGGGGGACTCCTCAGGAGGACATAGTGGGTCTAAGGAAGGAGTGACTGATGCCATTGAGACGAGGAAAGAGGGCACGTTGGCAGCTGCTTTGCCAGTACCCTGAGCCTGGGTGAGAAAGGATAAGGAGAGCTTGGTCATCCACTCTACCAAGTCTTCAGCTCAACACGTCCAGCTGTCGAAAATAAGGACAAGCGTGTCCCATTGCCACTTGCTGATGATGATGCACCGCGTCCATGACCTGTACTGTTGCCTCTAGACAAGGATCCTGCTTGCCCTCTTTTATTGGCTTGTGACTGTCTGCCTCTCCTTGTTCTTCCAGACATACTAATGGCCTGCAGGGAGATGAGAACACCAGCAATTGGGGTAACTTTACGTGCACACTGAGCAGATGACACAGTACACTGACTGTAACTGCTGCAGCTGCCTGTGGTATAGGACTAGAACAACACAAGCAATTGGGGTAGCTTCAGGTGTACTCTGTGCAGGTGGCACAATACACTGACTGTAACTGCTGCAGCTGCCTGTGGTATAGGACTAGAACAACACCAGCAATTAGGGTAGCTTCAGGTGTACTCTGTGCAGGTGGCACAATACACCGACTGTAATTGCACTAGGTTCAAAAGAAATTTAGACACTGTCTCTGCCTATCTGTCTCTGAGCCACCTGCAACACACTACGCAAGGCCGCCGTGCAGGCAGCCTTATATAGTGTGGGGCGTGTACTAAACCCCCTGAGCCATAATTGGCCACGGGCATCCTGCCTGTGGCCAATTATGCCTCTCCTCGCTGCCGGCGCTGTGATTGGCCAAGCATGCGGGTCATAGTGCATGCTTGGCCAATCATCAGCCAGCAATCACAGCAGTGCATTATGGGCCATGAGCTCCACTCAAATATTGCACAAATGGCCCATAACATTCAACTGGAACACCCAGCTCATCCCTAGTTTTGCACTAACATCACCATAGAGGTGTGCCAGAGGAGTTGAGTCTATTCTTGGAGTTGATAGGCAGAGTACAGGATGAAACATTCATCAGCAGCTCCTACTGGGGTGAGTGCTACACGTGGGGGCTCATCCGGGATCCTGTTATTCTACAATTAACCCCCCCCCAGAGGACACCCTTATGAACACCAGAATGAATCCTACCCTGTGAGTGATTCAGTGATGCGAGGCAGAAGGCGCCCCAACTCAGAAGCGAGCATGACAATTGAGCTCCCAGGGGAGGCATGGGAGGAAAAACAAATCAGTCAAGTTGTAAAGGCACTGTCCCTGGACCAGAAGGCATGGGTGATCGCTGTCAGACCAGATCGTGGGACCTCCAACACTCATGCACTGTTGGAGTGGAGAAAGGGGGTACCTGAAAATTTCAAAGGCACAAGTGTGCAACTGGCCAACAAGACAAAGTTTTGTCTAAAACACCCAAAGGTTCCGGACAAGGGTCCTACCAGCTCCACACAGGCGAAAGTAGCTACAGCGAAAATTCCCTCCTGGCAGCCCTAGGGGACTTTGTGTCAAGATGCCAGATGGACACTCCAATATATTCTGGAACTGTATATCCGCTTTCTCTGGAAGGCAACCCGTGCCTCCAGAAGAGGACAACTTTGAAGAGTGGCTAGACCAGACCATGCAATCCCTGGATGAATGGGACATTCCTGAGACTCACAAGAAACAGAGAATCACAGAGAGAGCCTAAGAGGACCTTCCTCAGAGGCAATCCACAATTTGAAGCTCAGCAAGCGAAATTGTGTTTCCCCAAGACTACTTGGGCATTCTGCAGGATGCGTTGGGTGAACAGAGAAGGTCTCTGATCTTATCTACCGTTTGGACATGATTATACACCAGATCTTGTTGAAGAAGGGTCTAGATCCCTGGAAGGTGGATGAAATCCAAGCCCAGTAAGTTTTGAGGAGCTCTCAGCCTTTAGACCCCATCACCCTTCTCTTGAGAACCCGTCAAGATGGTGGCCTCTTGAAATATCTGGACCTGATCCGGATTGTACGTGAAAAGGAGGCCATACTGGAAAAAGAGAAGAAACTAGGCCAGAGGCCAAGATCTGTCGCTGAAGTCAGGGCAGCCAATGCAGTTGATGGCGACCCTTAGATTGAGCTCCTCAAAACACAAGTGTCACAGCTCATAGAAATGGCTCCCTTGACCACCAGACCCGTTATTCCACCCACTGAGGGAGTTCCAATGCCCAAGAAGTCGTTAAGCTCTACAGTTGCAGCGGGGAGAAGTCAGTAAATCACGGGACCTGTTTCAACTGCGAAGGAGTTGGACATTATCGACGGGTATGCCCGAGCCCAGCCAAGCCTGAGGCGCAATGGCAGAAACCAGCGGGAAACTCCAGAGGGCCCTGGTGAAGGAGTCAACCGGGTGCCCTGCTGCATTAACTAACTTTAGAAAACCAAGTAACACAAAGAGACCGAGGGAGAAATCCAAACCCTTACAGAGGGCTCCTGTGGTCACCTCTGAGAAACCTAGAGTCCCACTCCCTTTAGCACAGGCTACCTGATGTCGGAGAGTCAATGCACACCAGACTCCCAGAATTCAAAACAGGATCCAGTCAGATCAGAAAAAAAAGCAGGAAAGGAGAGCAAATACAAGCCACCAAACAGGCAAAGCCTGCCACTTCCTAAAAATTCCCTCCCAAGTTAGTGGGACCCTCTCCAGTTGTCTCCATCCAGGTAGAGGGGATCTTTACCAAGGCCCTCTTGGATAATGGAGCTCAAGTGACTCTTCTTTATAGAGACTCCTACAACAAGCACCTCAAGCACTTGCCACTACAGAAGTTCGAAGAGCTGGAGATATGGGGCCTCGGGACTCAGGACTTCCCTTATGATGGCTATCTACCAATCAAGCTGGCCTTTGACTCCTCCGTGGCAGGAAAGGCAGAGACCTTTGATACATTGGCGGTGGTCTGTCCTCGTCTTCCAGGGGCTGGAAAAAGTTCCCTCATCATAGGGACTAATACTGATCTAGTGAGAAGGCTGCTAAGACCTCTCATTCAAGAGCAGAGCCCTTCAAACCCCAGTATGCTCCCTATGCTGAGACAAGTCTATCGATGCCTGGTGCAGGAAGAAATGCCCCAGCTGAAGGAGTGGGAAAAATCTGGCAGTTGGACCGTAACGAGAAGACATTACAGCCCGGTGAGGTAGTTTGTTTGAAGCGTCCGTCAAGTTGAATTGGAAGCAGCCAGGCCCTTTCATTGTCCTTGAAGCAGACAGTCAGAAGGAAGACAGAGGGTTGGAGATAATTCCAGAGGTGATCTCAACCCGGGTACTACAGAGAAGTCACGGAAGGATCTTGGTTAGTGTTTGTAACACTACAGCCTCACCGGTGAAGATGCCATCTAGGATGTTACTGGGGAAAGTAAACACAGCCATTCCAGTCTCACCGTGTGATTTGAGGGACAAAGGGAAAGATGAAATCCCAGTGAAAGAATTTTAGCCAAAAAAACACTCCTCTCACACCCGTCTGGATGGAAAGGGCCAAGACTCAGCTCCAAAAATGGCAAGCTGCGTTCTCGAAAGGGGGGGGGTTTGACGTTGGGTGCACAAAAAGTTCCCAACACCGGATCTGCCTGGAGGAAGACAAGCCTTTCTGAGAAAGTCAGACGGATTCCTTTAGGAGATTTGGAAGACCTGTGAGAACAGCTGGCCGAGCTGAAGAGAGCAAGAGTTATCCGAGAGTCTCGGAGCCCATAAGCTTCCCCAATAGTAGTGGTAAGGAAAAAGAATGAGGTTGTGTATCGACTACAGGACACTAAACCGAAGGACCATTCCGGATCAATATACCACACCCAGGATAGAAGATGCCCTACAGAGCCTGTCAGGGACGAAGTGGTTTAGCGTGCTGGATCTGAACAGTGGATACTATCAAATCCCCATGCACCCTGAAGATCGGGAGAAGACCGCTTTCATTACCCCGTTAAGATTCTTCTAATTCGACCACATGCCTCAAGGCCTGTCTGGCGCCCCAGTCACCTTCCAGAGATTGATGGAAAAGACTGTGAGTGACATGAACCTGATTGAAGTATTGGTATACCTAAATGATATCATCGTGTTTGGTAAGACTTTGAAGGAGCATGAAAAGCACCTGGAGAAGGTCCTGAAGAGGCTCCATGATGAAGGCTTGTAGCTCTCCATGGAAAAGTGTCAATTCTACAAATCTTCAGTCAGTTACCTGGGTCCCATTGTGTCTGCCAAAGGAGTGGCCACAGACCCTCAGAAGCTGGAAGCTGTCACCTCCTGTCCGAGACCCACTAATGTGACAGAGTTTAGGTCATTCCTGGGTTTCTGCTCGTATTACCAGAGAATTGTTGAGGGATTTGCCAAAATAGCCCGTCCACTCACTGAGCTATTGAAGAGGGAGGAAGACAATGATCCAGACTCAGTTAAGTCTGAAAAACCAGCAGGAGGGGCCAGGAAGCCCAAAGAGTCCATACAAGAACAGTGGGCCACCCAGTGTGAAGAGGCTTTCAGGCAGTTAAAGTGGAGCCTTACAACTGCTCCAGTTTTGGACTATGCAGAACCAGACAAGCCATACAAACTGCACGTAGATGCCGGCCGAGATGGGTTGAGCAGAGTGCTGTACCTAGAACATGACGGACACTTAAGGCCTGTCGCTTATGTGAGTCAGAGTTTGGCACCTGCTGAGAGGAACTATCCCACCCACAAGCTTGAATTCCTGGCCCTGAACTGGGCAGTAGTTGACAAACTGAGAGACTACCTGTATGGTGCAGAATTCATAATCAAGACAGACAACAACCCCCTAACATACTCACTACTTTAAAGCTGGATGCCACGGGCCATAGATGGATGGCCGCCCTCTCGAGTTTCACCTTCAGTCTGAAGTACCGGCTGGGGGTTGGGAACAAGGATGCAGATGCTTTGTCAAGAAGACCCCACTGTTCCCGGAACTCCCCAGTAGAGAGGACCCAGGTAACCCCTGAAGGAGTGAGAGCCCTTTGTGAGGGAGGAGAACAGTAAGCAAGGGATGGGGCCAGAGCTGAGGAGATTGGAGTGCCAGCTGCTGGAGTGCCCAGAAGCTACTGCCACATCACCCAAATCGGGGATGAAGGTCTGCCAAAACTTTCAAAAAAGGACCTGCGTAGGCATCAGCTGGAAGACCCCCTCTGCAGTTTGGCATTGAGAGCACTAGAGTCAGCGTCCCGACTTGATTCTTACTGATTCAAGAAAAGAGGGCTGTTTACTACATCGAGAGTGGGATCGGCTGCAGTTGCAGCAAGGGGTGGTCTACCGAAGGGGCCCCTCCTGAACATTTTGAAGAGAAATGGCAGTTGTTCTTACCAGAGAAACACAGGGAGAAGGTGTTAATTGCTCTACACGATCATCATGGCCATCTAGGATCAGAGAGGACTTTCCAACTGGAGAGAGACAGATTCTATTGTCTCTGCATGCGGACTGAAGTCGAGGGCTACTGCCATTCTTGCCTTGGGTATATTCAAAGGAAGACTTTACCTCAACGAGCCACCCCAATGGGTCATCTAGGGAGTCAGTGTCAGAAACCATGAACCAGACCGAGACAGAGGTACAATTAAATCACACTTGTTTATTAATAAAAAGGTAAATAGAGTAAGCGTAGTCAAAGCATAGCTAGAGTCCAGTAACTGGATTGAGTAGTCAGCCAGGCCAGAGTACAATAACCAGATCGGGTAATCAGCCAGGCCAGAAGCCAGGGATCCAAGTAGAGGAAATACAAGCAGGATAAGGAGTCAGAAGGGATGTCAGCAAGCCAGTCTTTAAACAGGCCCCCAGAAGATGGTTTCTTGTGATCTGACCAAGGTGAAGGCAGAGATGAAGTGAGCTGGACAGCTTTAAGTAGGCAGGTCAGAGGAGCAGGATCAGGAACAGCTGGGTAACTGCAGAGAGAGATGAGAGCTGGCAATTAGCCGACAGCTGAGCAGCCAGCCCAGAGAAGGAAGGTGTGACAGACCTAGCCGGGACACAGGCTTTTTGAGAGGACTGAATGCAAGCCTCTTGCCGATCGATTATGGGCCCTGGATTTTAAGGGGCACAGGGTGAATGAGAACCCCACTATAATCTGTGCTAGTCAGATTCAATGCTGTATATATGTATATATGATGTGTGTTGTCTCATGCTGTTGGGATACACACTGTCAGATGCTAATGTCATGAACTCTAGCCACCTGTCTGTTGTGTAAATGAGTCTGGCTTGTAAGGACATTCCAAACGTTGTTGTTTGTGCTAATTAACCCTTTGTTTATGTTTATAGTAATGTTTATTGAATTGTTAGTGAGCTAGGAGCCATAAAGTCTTATCCCTTCAGTCAAACTAGCCTGAGTGTTGATTAGATAATTAGCTCATGCTAATTAGGTTAGGTTTTAGTCACCCCGCTGTATATATATTTTGTGTGAGATCTCAAAGGTCATTACTGATGTCCTCCAAGACTGGTGTCGCCTAGTCTCTTGGGGGTTCCTATAGCCAGATCCATTAGACTTGTGTTCCAGGACTTAGGAAGCGGTATGTACGGCGGAAGCACTCAATCGGAGTGTGGGATCGGTTCCGTCACAGAAGGCCTAAGCCAGCCCTGACAGTACCCCCTCTTCAACGACCCCTCTCCTCGGGACCACTGCGGTTGAGGGGAAAACATCTATGGAAATTGCGGAGGAGGGCAGGGGCATGTACATCCAAGGATGAAACCCAGGAGTGTTCCTCCGGACCATACCCCTTCCAATGTACCAGGTACTGTATGCGCCTACGGAACCTTACGGAGTCAACAATGGATTGTACCCCATACTCCTCATGGTTCTCAAACTGTATAGGGTAAGGACGTTTCAATAAGGAGACATGAAACACATTTTAGATGCGCATACCAAGAGGAAGGTCCAACGCGTAAGCCACTGGGTTTATCCTGCGAAGGATACCGAAAGGCCCAATGAACCGAGGTGCAAACTTCAGTGAGGGAATACGAAGTCGGAGGTTGCGGGATGATAAGCCAGACCCTGTCCCCAACCTGGTAGGAAAAGCGCAGACAGGCGTCTGCAGTCAGAATGGAGTCTGTACCTATCATTAGCATGACGCAAAGCCTCCTGGACTTGTACCCAAGAGAAACAAAGACCACGGAGATGCTCCTCTAACGCAGGAATACTCTGCGGAACAAATGAGTCAGGCAACATGGAAGGTTGGAAAGCATAATTCGTCATAAATGGAGACAAAGGGGAGGCAGAATTCAAGGCACTGTTGTGAGCAAACTGCCCATGGTAATAGGTCTGACCAGTTGTTATGATGGTCAGAAATATAGCAACATAGGAATTGCTCCAAGGACTGATTAGCTCGCTCTGTGGCCCCATTAGACTGCGGGTGATACGCAGAAGAGAAAGCAAGCTGAATCCCCAACTGTGCACAAAAGGCTCCCCCAGAACCGGGAGACAAACTGACTGCCCCTGTCCAAGACAATCACCTTGGGTAGCCCTTGTAAGAGGAAGCACTCACAAGCAAAAATGGAAGCCAGTTCCTTAGAAGTAGGCAACTTCTTAAGTGGAATACAATAACACATCTTTGAGAACGACAATGAAATCCATAGACAGGTGGGTCCAGGGCCTCTCTCCATTGGGGATGGGTTGTATTAGGCCCACTGGAAGGTGTCGTGGGGTCTTACTCTGAGCACACACGGAACAGGCAGCTACGAAGGCAGCTATATCAGCCCATAGACTAGGCCACCAGAATTGTTGGGAAATGGCCCAAATTAGTTGATTCTTCCCAGGATGGCCAGCTGCCTTGGGAGAATGGTAAGTCTGGAGCACAGCAGTATGGAGACTCTCTGGGACAAAGCAGCGGTCACAAGGTTTCTCAGGAGGAGCATGGACCTGAGCAGCAAGAATTTTTTCACCCAAAGGAGAAGTAAAACTGGTGCGAACCATAGCTAGGATATGATCAGGAGGAATCACAGGACCCAGAACCGATTCCAACTTGGAAGTGGAGGATAATTGTCGTTTCAAGGCATCAGCCCTTACATTCTTAGTACCGGGTAAGAATGAGACAATGTAATTAAGACTTGACAAGAAAAGAGCCCATCACGCCCTTCTGAGAGAGGCGCTTAGCCTCAGATAAGAATGTGAGATTCTTATGGTCAGTAAGAATGAGAACCGGCACAGTGGTACCTTCAAGGAGATGTCTCCATTCTTTCAGGGCTAAAATTATGTCACCAATCTTGTAATTGCACCCAGCAGGTGACAATTTCTTGGAAAAGTAGCCACACAGATGCATAGCGCTCTCAGGGTTAGGACGTTGAGACAGAAAGGCGCCAACTCCAGTCTCAAAAGCATCAACTTCTAGGATAAAAGGCAACATAGGATCAGGATGTGCCAACACAGGAGCAGAAACAAAAGCAGCCTTGAGAGTCTCAAAGGCCTTAATGGACTCCGGAGATCAACTCTGTGGCTTACCGTCCTTTCTGGTCATATCAGTCAGGGGTTTGACCAGAGACGAGAAGTTACGAATAAACTTCTGATAATAGTTGGCAAAGCCCAGGAAATGCTGCAGAGGGCATAAACCCATGGGTCGAGGCCACTGCAGGATTGTCGAAAGTTTCTCTGGGTCCATCAAAAAACCAGCAGTGGAAATTACAGAGTCCAGGAATTTAACCTCTTCACGATGGAACTTGCACTTCTCCGGTTTACAATAGAGATTGTTTTCTCTTAGTTTCTGAAGCACATGACAGACATCTGTGTGGTGGCTCTCCAGGGACTTGGAAAATATGAGGATATCATCGCGATAAACCACCACACATAACTTCAACAAATCTCGGAGGACATTGTTAATAAATTCCTGGAAAACTGCCGGGGCGTTACAAAGGCCAAAAGTCGTTACCAGGTACTCATAATGGCCTGTTCTGGTATTAAACACAGTTTTCCACTCTTCGCCCTCCTTAATCCGCATGAGGTTGTATGTTCCTCTCAAATCGTGCTTTGTGAAAACCGTTGCTCCCTTGGAGGCGGTCAAATAACTTTGTAAACAACGGAATCGGATAGGCATTCTTAACCAGTTCCCGACCGGCGCACGCCGATGTACGTCGGCAGAATGGCACGGGCAGGCATATTGGCGTGCAGGTACGTCCAATCTTTATTGCCGCCCTGCCATCGTGAGCGCTCTGCCGGTCGGGACCCCTGTGAGTCCGGTCATGGGTCCCATGGCCTCGATCGCCGCGGGCATACCCGCGATCGTCTCATGGGGTGGCTGAAAGGAGAAATGCTGTTGTAAACAGCATTTCCCCATTCTGCCTAGCAAATAGTGACGCTGATCTCTGCTCCATGTGATTGGAGCAGAGATCAGTATTCACTAAATGAAAGCCCAGCCCCCCACAGTTAGTAACACACCCCTAGGAACACTTAATCCCTACACTGCCACCCACTGGTTAACCCCTTCACTGCCAGTGTCATTTACACAGGAATCACTGCATTTATATAGCAGTGACTGCTGTATAAATGACAATGGTCCCAAAAATGTGTCAAAAATGTCCGATGTATCCGCCATAATGTCGCAGTCACAATAAAAATCGCTGATCGCCACCATTACTAGTAAAAAAAAATTATTAATAAAAATGCCATAAACTATCCCCTATTTTGTAATCAATAAACGCTTATTGCTTTGTTTTTTACCAAAAATATGTAGAAGAATACGTATCGGCTTAAACTGAGGGGAAAAAATGTTTTTTTATATTTTTTTGGGGGATATTTATTATGACAAAAAGTAAAAAATAATGCGTTTTTTTCAAAATTTTCGCTCTATTTTTCTTTATAGCGCAAAAAATAAAAACCGCAGGGGTGATGAAATACCACCAAAAGAAATCTCTATTTGTGGGAAAAAAAGGACGCCAATTTTGTTTGGGAGCCACGTCGCACAACCGCGCAATTGTCAGTTAAAGCGACGCAGTGCCGAATCGCAAAAAGTGGTCTGGTCTTTGACCAGCAAAATGGTCCGGGGCTGAAGTGGTTAATCATGACACGATTGAGACCCCTATAATCAATACAACGTCTCAGTTCCCCGCTCTTCTTCTTCACAAGAAGAAACCAGCACCAGCAGGAGATGAGGATTTGCGGATGAAGCCTCGAGAAAGTGCGTCTGCAACATACTCCTCCATGGCCTTATCCTCCAAGACAGACAAAGGGTAAACCCGGCCACGAGGGGGGATGGCACCAGGTTGAAGGTCAAGTGCGCAATCATAAGGCCGGTGTGGAGGAAAACTACTGGCTTGACCTTTGTCAAAGACATTGCTAAAATCAAGCTACTCCTCCAGCAGGGAGGAGAGTGAAGAGGTGCACAGGACCTTGGATACCTTCAGGAAGCATGTCTCTCATTGTGGTGACCAGGAGAGAACCTCAGCATGGAGCCAATCAAAAGAGGGGTTGTGCCTCTGTAACCAAGGATAATCAATAACCAGTGGAAACCTGGGTGAGGAAATAACTTAGAATTGGATTATCTCACGGTGAAGAGCCCCTACGGCCATGGACAACAGAACCGTCTCATGAGTCACATGGGCAGACTGTAAAGGTCTCCCATCAAGACTCTCAATGGCAAGTGGAGTGTCACGCAGCTGCAGCGCAATCGAGTGCTGCGATACAAAGGCAGTATCAATGAACAGGCCTGCAGCCCCAGAGTCTATTAGAGCGTGTATCTCGATGGACGACTCAGCCCAAGAAAGGGTGACCCGAAACCAAGGGCTTATCCTTCTGGATTACTGGGGACGAAACAATGCCATCTAAGGTCTGTCTGTAACGTACAGGAGGCTTCCGCAAGCACTATTTAAAAGAAAGTCTTTCTCTGAGTCTGGAGTCAATGAGGATGGCAAACGAGATCAAGCTCTCCAGCTCAGTGGGTATATCTTGGGCTGCTGTCTCATCCTTGATGGAATCCGAGAGACCATGAGAAAAAGCAGCCATGAGGGCCTCATTGTTTCAAGCAACCTCTGCTGCCAGAGTACAGAATTCAATGGTGTAGTTGGCAACAGTTCTCGTACTCTGTATGATGGACATGAGGCACTTGGCAGCAGAAGCGGAGCGTGTGGGAGCGTCAAATACCCTTTTAAAGGAGGCCACAAAGTCAGGGTAACTCAAGACAACAGGTTCTTGTGTCTCCCATAGAGGGTTTGCCCAGGTAAAGAAAGCAAAGATATCACGAAACCTACTTTGCTTCTGTCCATGGGAAATGCCTGGGGCAGCATCTCAAAGTTAATCTCAACCTGTTTGAGAAACCCTCTGCATTGAACTGGATCGCCCCAAAATCTCTGGGGAAGCAGATCGGAACCAGACATACCTCTTATAGAGGTAATAATCGAGGCGGGTGCCTGCACAAAGACTGGAGCAGCAGCAGGGACAGCCTTCAACCCAGGTTGTACCGGAGCAGCCACAGTGGGGGGATTCCAGGTGAGCCGCGCGACTCAGGAGTGTTTGTAACGCCATGGCAAACTGATCCATGCGGTGATCTTGCTCATCCAATCTGGAAAAAATATTCCCGACAAGTGGATTCTGAAGTATCTTCTGAATTCATGGCCTTCGCCTATTATCAGAGACCATGAACCAGACCGAGACAGAAGTACAATTAAATCACACTTGTTTATTAATAAAAAGGTAAATAGAGTAAGCATAATCAAAGCATAGACGGAGTCCAGTAACCGGATCGAGTAGTCAGCTAGGCCAAAGTTCAATAACCAGATCGGGTAGTCAGCCAGGCCAGAAGTCAGGGATCCAAGTAGAGGAACAGCAAGCAGGATAAGGAGCCAGAAGGGATGTCAGCAAGTCAGTCTTTAAACAGGACTGCAGGAGATGGTTTCTTGTGATGTGACCAAGGCGAAGGCCAAGATGAAGTGAGCTGGCCAGCTTTAAGTAGGCAGGCCAGACAAGCAGAATCAGGAACATCTGGGTAATTGTGGAGAGAGATGGGAGCTGGCAAATAGCTGACAGCTGAGCAGCCAACCCAGAAAAGGAAGGGCTAAGCCAGCCCTGACAGTCAGGGACCATTGGATCTGGTGTGCATTGAATTCCTGTATTTGGAGTCTGACCTGAGTAGGCAGGGAAACATCCTGGTGGTAACCGACCATTTCACCCGTTACGCCCAGACATTTCCCACAAGACATCAACAGGCATCCACAGTGGCTAAAAATCCTAGTGGAAAAATTCTTTGTCCATTATGGCCTGCCCCAGCGTATCCACTCCAGAAATCTAGAGCTACCCCTTATCATCCTCAAGGAGATCCTCAACCAGAGAGATTCATTTGAAGTCTCTTAAACATGCTGGGAACTCTAACCTCTGAACAGAAGCAACACTGGAGCAAGCACATAGCGGCCATAGTGCATGCTACAACAGTACTACAAGTGATGCCACCGGATACGCCCCATATCACCTGATCTTTTGGAACATCCCTGGACCACACCTCAGCAACTTCCCACAAAGGGTATTTGGACAGCTTGCGTAAAAGTCTGAAAACTGCTTATGGTAAGGCCCAAGCTGTCTCAGATGCCCAAGGACAGAGGAACAAAAGAAATTTTGACCTCAGGATACGAGTACAAGATTTACAACCAGGAGACAGAGTTTTGCTGAAAAATCTGAGCATACCTGGGAAACACAAATTGGCCGATTGTTGGAAGTCACGGCCTTATGTTATATGCAAAACAACTCCCAGGGTTGCCAGTGTACCAGATTAGGCCAGAAGGAAACACAGGGCCATTAAAGACTTTGCATCGTAATCACCTTTTGCCTCTATCAAAATCAGTCAGGGTAACTTCCCAGCAAGATTCATCATCCACATCTACCATCTCTCAGGGACCTCGACCAGTGATTAGGTCCCAGTCTAGGCCTCTTGCTACAAATGAAAGTAGCGAAGAAGAAGAGATGGGAATAGGCTGGTTGTGGTCATCCCACATGCCAGAGGCTGATACAAACCCTTTCCCTGATCCCAAGGTGAAAGACAGTGGAACTCTCGTCAGAGGCCCCTGAATTTGTACCAAAAGATACGTCTCCTGAAGATCCCGAAGACCCTCCACATTCCTTGCAGGGTACAGACTCTGAGAGTTCTCTTTCCTCCAATGAAGCCAAGATACAAGATACTGAGGTACCGGAGGCTGAAGTGGAGAAGGACAGTGTCAGTGTGCAGGTAGCACCAAAACCAACAGAGAGCAAAAAGAATCAACCACCCAAGAGACTGGCCTATGACATTCTAGGCGAGTGCTCCAACGAGATGTGTCCATTTCCCAATAGAGCTTCTGAAATGCCTGGTCCCTCCACCGCTGACAACCTCATCTCACCCTCTGGAACATCTATACAAGACACCACGGTGTCAGTAGCAGGTATACAGAACAGTCTCCCTTCATATGATAATTGCTGGGAGGCTCCTCTGTCAGTTCTGTGTCATCGCTTGAATGCAAAAACATGTAACAGGTCACGAATTTTGACTATCTTTGGGGACCAAAGATTTAAAGCGGGGGAGTATGTAGCGCAGGGGTTTTGCCACCCAAGTTACTATGTTAAACAATGTGATGTTCTTTAACCAGTTGAGACCCGTGCTATAGCCGAATGACAGCTACAGCGTGGATCTCCTTTGCCGGGACGACGTCTATTGACGTTGTCCCGTGCACGAGCGGCCTGCGTGCTCCCTGAGGGGCGCACGCGGCGCGCTCTGTGATCGGCGAGTCTATGAGACTCGCCTGATCACCGATCCGAGCAAGGGGTCGATCCCGACCCCTTATCACGTGATATATGTGATATATCACGCCAATGACAGCTGATCATGTGATATAACTGAGCCGGTAATCGGCCATTATTCCTCCTCGCGCTGACAGCGCGAGGAGAAAAAATAAGAGCCGATCACCGGCGGCCGTGATCGGGACATCAGTCCTGATCACGGCCAGCCCTGCCAGTGCCCACCTGCCCCCTGCTTTGCCACATAAATAAAAAATGTGTCCCCTCTGTCAGTGCCACCCAGCAGTGCCCACAGTGCCACTCAGCAGTGCCCACAATCTGCCTCAACAAAGGTGCTGCACCCCAGTGCCACATATCCGTGCCCAGCAGTGCCGCCCATCAGTGCCCAGCAGTGCCGCCCATCAGTGCCACCTATCAGAGCCACCTATCAGTGCCACCTATCAGTGCCCATCAGTCCCATCTATCAGTGGTACCTATCAGTGCCCCTTAGTGCCACCCATCCGTGCCACCCATCCATGCCATCTTATCTGTGCCCATCAGTGCCGCCTTATCTGTGCCCATCGGTGCCGCCTTATCTGTGCCAATTAGTGTCGCCTTAACTATGCTTATCAGTGCCCACCAGTGCAGCCTATCAGTGCCCACCAATGCAGCCTATCAGTGCCGCCTCATCAGCGCACTTCAATGAAGGAGAAAAATTACCTGTTTGCAAAATTTTATAACAAACTATTAAACATGATTTTTTTTTTTGCATATTTTTTTGTTTGTTTAGCAAAAAATAAAACTCCGAGCTGTAATTAAATACCACCAAAAGAAAGCTCTATTTGTGGGAAAAAAATGATAAAAATTTCATTTGGGTACAGTGTTGTATGACCGCGCAATTGTCATTCAAAGTGCATCAGCGCTGAAAGCTGAAAATTGGTCTGGGACTGAGGGGGGTTTAAGTGCCCAGTAAGCAAGTGGTTAAATAAGAGTTTGTCTCCTTCTAATGTCCTTTCTTTTTAATGCTATTAAGGCTTTGGTTTGGTTTCATTAAAGCCACGCTCCAAAGCATTGTGGGAGATATAGTGAATGAGGAAGTGACTCATGTGCTAAAACTCAGTCTGTGAACTACTGGCCCACAATTCCCAGTTCACCTACCCACAATGCCAGGTCACAGAACAGACTGCTGGGTAGGGACATAAAAGGGGCTAAGCGGACATTTTCCGGACTCTTGGGATGCCATTCAAGGTCTGACTGCAGTAAGGTCTATGTGTGACCGACGGACTGCGGCCTGGAAGTCACAAAGCGGAATCGTTTTCCTCTGAGGAGTTCCAGAGCACAGTCAGCTGGACCAGCGTGTGGATGGACCAGAGGATCCAAGATTTCTAAAGGTTTCCTGCATTACAGTTATATCAGTCATCAGAAGGAGCAAGCGGGCGACGCCAGCTTGGACCAGGACTGAGATACCAGGAAAGGAGTCTTGCAAGCATCTGGGCCTGTTGTGGTGAGCGGGCACTTGCCCAGATCAATATACAGGTAGTGCACTGTTGCCCTGCTATTTAGTTACAGACTGCTGGTGAAACTTGTAGTCCCACAGAGCTTTACCAAAAAGCTCTATCTTGGTCTCATCTGTCCACAAGACGTTTTCCCAGAAGGATTTTGGCTTACTCAAGTACATTTTGGCAAACTGTAGTCTTGCTTTTTTATGTCTCTGTGTCAGCCGTGGGGTCCTCCTGGTCTCCTGCCATAGCGTTTCATTTCATTTAAATGTCGACGGATAGTTTTCGCTGACACTGATGCTCCCTGAGCCTGCAGCACAGCTTGAATTTCTTTGGAACTTGTTTGGGGCTGCTTATCCACCATCCGGACTATCCTGTGTTGCAACCTTTCATCCATTTTTCTCTTCCGTCCACGCCCCCAGAGAGATTAGCTACAATGCCATGAGTTGCAAACGTCTTCATAATGTTGCTCACTGTGGACAAAGGCAAATCTAGATCTGTGGAGATGGACTTGTAACCTTGAGATTGTTGATATTTTTCCACAACTTTGGTTCTCAAGTCCTCAGACAGTTCTCTTCTCCTCTTTCTGTTGTCTATGCTTAGTGTGGCGCACACAGACCCACAATGCAAAGACTAAGTGAACTTCTCTCCTTTTTACCTGCTTTCAGGTGTGATTTTTATATTGCCCACACCTGTTACTTGCCCCAGGTGAGTTTAAAGGAGCATCACATGCTTGAAACAATCTTATTTATCCACAATTTTGAAAGAGTGACAAGAATTTTGACCAGCCCATTTTTGGAATTTTGTGTGACATTATGTCCAATTTGCTTTTTTTCCTTGCTTTTTTTGTTTTGTTCCAATACACACAAAAGGGAATAAACATGAGTATAGCAAAACATGTGTTACTGCAATACTTTTCTGTGAGAAATACTTGATTTTCTGGAAAGAATTATGGGGTGCCAACAATTTCGGCCATGACTGTATATATATATATATATATATATATATATATATATATATATATATATATATATACACACACACACACTATATCATATTAAAAAAATGATGATTTTAATAAGATATAGTGTGAATGTTGAATACATCTATGTAACAGAAGTCCCAGTAATTCTTATCCTATGCAAGAAAGTTACTTTCTCGTTCAGTAAATAGTCCCTGCAAGGTGCAGGGAAGGTTGCAGCATTGTATAGAAGGCAGAGAAGGTCAGGACTCACATGTTCATGTGGTTGTAAACTCACTTTGAAAAACAAAACAAAAAAACTAACACCTGAAAGACAAAGGCATAATGAGCTAGTATGCATAGCATACTAGCTCATTATGTAATACTCACCTGAGATCGAAGCCCTCGCTGTGGTGCCCGTACACAGCACCGGCCGGCGACATCACTCCCAGGAGGTTACTTCCGGATATCGCGGCTCCGGCAATTTGATTGGCCGCATGCGCGTGGGAGCCGCAGGTAACGGCACACTGAAGCAGTGCTCATATGCCGATGACATTGGCACATGCAAATACAGGGGATATCTCCTAAACCGTGTAGGTTTAAGAGAGATCGTGGGTAGCTACAGGTAAGCCTTATTATAGGCTTACCTGTAGCAAAAAATGTGTTGTAAGGATTTATAACCACTTTAACCGCTTGCCGACCGCCGCATGTACAAACGTCGACAGAATGGCACGGCTGCGCAAATTGGTGTACCTGTATGTCCCTTTAAATGTGCCGCCATGCCATCACGTGCACGCCGGCCGCGAGCTCCGTGAGTAGGATCGCGGGTCCCGCGGACTCATCGCAGCGGGGATACCCGCGATCGTCTCACAGAGAGAAAGAACGGGGAGATGCCAATTTAAAAAGCATCTCCCCGTTCTGCCTAGTGACTGTGACACTGATCTCTGCTCCCTGTAATCAGGAGCGGTGATCAGTGTCGTGTCACACGTAGCCCCTCCCCCCCACAGTTAGAATCACTCCCTAGGACACGCTTAACCCCTTCACTGCCCCCTACTGGTTAACCCCTTCACTGCCAGTCACATTTACACAGTAATCAATGCATTTTTAATCACACTGATCGCTGTATAAATTACAATGGACCCATAATAATGCCAAAAGTGTCCGATGTGTCCGCCATAATGTCACAGTCATGATAAAAATTGCTGATCGCCACCATTAATAGTAAAAAAAAAAAATTATTACTAAAAATGCCATAAAACTTTCCCCTATATTGTAGATGCTATAACTTTTGTGCAAACCAATCAATAAACGCTTATTGCAATTTTTTTTTACCAAAAATATGTAGAAGAATACGTATCGGCCTAAACTGAGGGAAAAAAAAAAATCAAGTTGTCACAAACACATTCTGACCCTAGAGTGTTTCTGAGCATTAGGGTGTGCCCAGGCACATCCGGCACACCTTGTGCGCACGCCTATGACTCTGGAGCAGATGTATGGGCATCAGCAACAGTTTTAAAAAAAAAACACAGCCTGCAGTGTTCTAAGTCAGCACAAATACTACCTGCTGGCACACTGCCTGACCATGGCAGTGACCAAGCTTGGTGAGTGAGCTGTAAACATTTCTGTACTATAAACTCTCTTCTCCTTAATCTCTCCCACTCCCCCTCCTTCCCTCACCCGCCTCTCTCTCTGCCCCCTTTCTCTTTTTATCTTTCTCCTCATTTCTCTAAGTAGCAAGGTCCCAGGCATCCTTTGGTCTAATGAGAACCTCCAGGGCCAGAGATAGCTGACATCCTTCTGTATATATGGTGGGTTGTGAGACATGGTGGGTCCAATGCAAAGTAATTTCATTGGGCGCCAGACACTTCTTGAATGCAAAAGAGATTTTATTTCTCTTAACAGAACTTTGGGAGAGAGGGTTGGAGCGAGGACACCCTTAGGTAGTTGCAAGAATAATTGGCAGACTCTGCGACTTCAACAGGAGGACAGTCATGCAAGGAAAGGCATCCAGCAAGACGCTACATCTGCATGTGTAGGAGCGCTGTCTCCTATGGCAACAGTCTTTATCAGTTTCTAACACAAAATGTAACAGTTCCTTCACTTCCACTACAATCACTTCTTGTAGTTCTTCAGCCAACTGAGCTCCCAGTCTCTCTTTCACTAGACCCACTGATTCACTGTCACTGAATCCCTTGAGCTCCTCCAAACTTCACTGTAGTATCTTCCTCAAGTGCCACCCCTGCCTCTCTGCTGGGTCCCTAGCTTGGCACTCCAGATACCTCTCAAGCTCCACCCCACTGGCCTGCTCGGTCCCTAGCTTGGCACTCCAGATACCTCTCAAGTCCCACCCCACTGGCCTGCTCAGTCCCTAGCTTGTCACCCCAGATACCTCTCAAGCTCCACCCCACTGGCCTGCTCAGTCCCTAGCTTGGCACCCCAGATACCTCTCAAGCCCCACCCCACTGGCCTGCTCAGTCCCTAGCTTGGCACTCCAGATACCTCTCAAGCTTGACCCCACTGGCCTGCTCAGTCCCTAGCTTGGCACTCCAGATACCTCTCAAGCTCGACCCCACTGGCCTGCTCAGTCCCTAGCTTGGCACTCCAGATACCTCTCAAGCTCGACCCCACTAGCCTACTCGGTCCCTAGCTTGGCACTCCAGATACCTCTCAAGCTCAACCCCACTGGCCTGCTCGGTCCCTAGCTTGGCACTCCAGATACCTCTCAAGCCCCACCCCACTGGCCTGCTCAGTCCCTAGCTTGGCACTCCAGATACCTCTCAAGCTCGACCCCACTGGCCTGCTCGGTCCCTAGCTTGGCACTCCAGATACCTCTCAAGCTCCATCCCACTGGCCTGCTCTGTCCCTAGCTTGGCACTCCAGATACCTCTCAAGCCCCAGCCCACTGGCCTGCTCAGTCCCTAGCTTGGCACTCCAGATACCTCTCAAGCCCCACCCCACTGGCCTGCTCACTCCCTAGCTTGGCACTCCAGATACCTCTGAAGCTCGACCCCACTGGCCTGCTCGGTTCCTAGCTTGGCACTCCAGATACCTCTCAAGCCCCACCCCACTGGCCTGCTCAGTCCCTAGCTTGGCACTCCAGATACCTCTCAAGCTCGACCCCACTGGCCTGCTCACTCCCTAGCTTGCCACTCCAGATACCTCTCAAGCCCCACCCCACAGGCCTGCTCAGTCCCTAGCTTGGCACTCCAGATACCTCTCAAGCCCCACCCCACTGGCCTGCTCAGTCCCTAGCTTGCCACTCCAGATACCTCTCAAGCCCCACCCCACTGGCCTGCTCAGTCCCTAGCTTGCCACTCCAGATACCTCTCAAGCCCCACCCCACTGGCCTGCTCAGTCCCTAGCTTGGCACTCCAGATACCTCTCAAGCTCCACCCCACAGGCCTGCTCAGTCCCTAGCTTGGCACTCCAGATACCTCTCAAGCTCCACCCCACTGACCTGCTCGGTCCCTAGATTGACACACAAGGCTGCTTTGCAAGTGTCACCGTCGTTGGTTGGGTCCCTGGCATGATACCCGCTGAAGTTTCCTGATTCTTCGCCATCCCCGTCTGGTGAGAATACTGCTCTGGTACTGGCTTCAGTGGTAATAAGGTGGTCGGTCCCTTACTGGCGACAGCTTCCCCTCTACCTCTAACCACGACAGGTTCTCCAGCCGAAAGAACCGTCACTTCTGGTTGGACTGGAAGCCGCAATCTCAACCCTGAGCTGCTCTCCTGCTTCTGGGTAGGCCCTCAGACAGCCTAGCAGCCATATGTGCCTGGGATAGGCCCAATCTCCAGCCTAGCAGCCCGGGCAATACAGCACATGTCCACCCAGACAGCCGTCCAGGAGGCACAGAACACCGATCACCTGACTCCACCCAAATATATAGATTCACCCAGCAGGCCAAGGGATTCAAGAAAACCCCTGCCCATTGGCTGAGATACCCCATATACCCATAACCTGACCTTGCATTGCCCTTCTCGTATCTAATGCCACCAGATACCAGGCCACCTAGCGGCAGAAGAGAAAAGTGCAACAATGCAAGACTTAGGGAGAAATCAATTGATCCCTAATAATTAGCCAAAGTAGCTACTCCTGGCAGGTAAATTTAAGAGCAACCCTGCCTAAACTCCAGGGTGCTACATCTACTTAGTCTTGACCAAAGTATCTATTGTCTCAATAACCCTTCACGTAATTCATCCACGTCCACCATTCCATGCACTATGCTTCACATGCCATTTCATTACACTTCTTAGGGTTTCCAAGGGTACCCCTGACCTTTCACAAACTGGATTATGCACTTGTCCATAGCGGTCAGGAAATTCCAAGGCAACAGTAGGTCTGTGTTTATCCTTTCTTCCTTTTTTTCACCACAGCAGAGAGAGGGATCGCTTTTATTGTGATTTACCAAAAAAGCCAAACATTTTCTGTGTGTGAGAATTTACAGTGGCAGAAGGTGACGATTATTGTCCTTTTTTATAATACACCCAATCATTGCGATTTCATTTTCAAACTGGGATCATCATTTGTATAAAGCCGCCAATTAATGTCCTCCATAAGATATCACATATGGTCCTTCTTCCTCTGGGGAGGCGGTGTGGTGGGTTCTGATTTGTATTATCATTGTGTGTGTAGAGGCACCTGGAATAGGGTTGCCACCTTTTCTTCAAGCCAAACCCGAACACTTTAGTGGCAACTTTTTTTTTTTTTTTTTTTTTTTAGTATTAGCTATAAATGATGTAAAAGACCTGGGGCACTTTTGGTGGCCCGAAAGTGAGCAGTAATGTGGCGTGGTGAACAGCGCATTTCGCTGAATTGTGAGTGTTCTGCACGGAATGTAGAGGTCAGAAATAATGCACAAAATGCAGGGGTCAGATACATACCTCCCAACTTTTTGAGAAGGGAATGAGGGACACCTATCTGCAAAAGTACGCAGGCATAGGACACACCCCTTAAACAAGATTGATTAAACCCACAAGTGCTTTTTTACCACTACTATTCCTTTATATTGGCTTTTGGAATTGACACATGGAGCAATTTTAGAATTCAGATGAAAGGTTTAGCGCTGGGAAACACTTTTTGATAGATTAAAAAGTGCATTTTATATACAACTATATAGATCAGACCAAAATGAGGGACAAATGGGGAGGAATGAGGGACATTGCTCCAAATCACGGTGAAGATATTTGCCAGCACACCATGGAACGACACAAATAGCGTCCAAACGAGTGATTTATTGCATAATCACAGCACAAGGATAGTGCAACGTTTCGGAGCCGCACAGGGCCCCTTCATCACATACCTGAGGAAGGGGCCCTGCGCGGCTCCGAAACGTTGCACTATCCTTGTGCTGTGATCATGCAATAAATCACTCATTTGAATGCTATTTGTGTCGTTCCATGGTGTGCTGGCAAATATCTTCACCGTGAGTTGAACCAGTATCCAGCTGGTTGTTGCTACAGCACCCAAACCCGAGAGCGCATCCAGAAACGTGTGCGATGGGAAAATGAAGTACTATTGCTCCAAATCAGGGTCAGTTGGGAGTTATGAAGATATGTGCTGGGGAGAGGGTTAGTCCTAGCAGGGGGTGGGGGGGGGGGGGAGTTAGATATGTGCTGGGGGAGGCTATGGAAGGGGAGAGGGCTAGTGTTGGGGGGGGGGGGGGGGAGTCAGATATGTGCTTGGTGGTGCTTTGGGAGGGGAGTGGCCTAGAGCGAGGACTTGTGCTAGCAGGGGGGGGCAGATATGTGCTAGGAGTATGCTTTGGGAGGGGAAAAAGCTAGAGCTAGCAAGGGAGGGTCAGATATGTGCTGGGGGCGCTTTGAGAGGGGAGAGGGCTAGTGCAAGATGGGGGTGGGGGTAAGATATGTGCTGGAGGGGTGCTTTAAGAGGGGAGAGGGCTAGTGCAAGCGGGGGTTGGATATGTGCTGAGGGGGGTGCTTGGGAGTCTGATATGTTCTGGGGGGGGCTTTAGCTAGTGCAGGGGGGTCTGATATGTGCTGGGGGGTGCTTTTGCTAGTGCAGGGGGGGGGGGGTAGATATGTGCTGGGGTGTGCTTTGAGAGTGATAGTGCTAGAAGGGGTTGTTGGATTTCAAATCCAACCCACAGCATAAGTCCCTTTCTCTGCCAAAATGCCCCCCCCCAGCACATATCCTCTTAACCCCCCAATCACTACACATTTTTTACGTGGTTCTCTTTCCCAGGCACTCTCTCCCCCTCCTCCCTGTCCATCTACAGAGCATAGAAAACTTTGTACAGACCTCGATCAGCACAAACTATTGAAAAAAAAATGCCAGGGTGTAAGAAAATAAGAAAGTTCATTTTCTCCTTCATTTTTTTGTACTTCATTCAAGAACACCGAACCCCCCCCCCCCCCCCACCATTTTGCTCAACTCCAATAATGCCTCATCTGCACCCCCCCAACTTCATATAGTTACATAGTTAGTCAGGTTGAAAAAAACACACATCCAGTCCATCCAGTTCAACCATAAAAATATAAATAAATAAAAAAAAAAATATCATACAATCCCATATACCCAATTCTATACCCACAGGTGATCAGGGGAAGGCAAAAAACCCCAGCAGAGCATGATCCAATTTGCTAAAGCAGGGGAAAAAATTCCTTCCTGATCCCCCGAGAGGCAATCGGATTTTCCCTGGATCAACCTTACCTATGAATGTCAGTACCCAGTTATATTATGTACATTTAGGAAATAATCCAGGCCTTAAAGCAATCCACTGAGTTGGCCAGAACCACCTCTGCAGGGAGTCTATTCCACATTTTCACAGCTCTTACTGTGAAGAAACCTTTCCGTATTTGTTGATGAAATCTCTTTTCCTCTAGACGTAAAGAGTGCCCCCTCGTCCTCTGTGTTGACCGTAAAGTGAATAACTCAACACCAAGTTCACTATATGGACCCCTTATCAACACCTCTTTGACACCTACACCTTAAATTCAATCAACCCCCCCCCCAGCAATTAACCTCCCAAAACCCCTTCTCTACACCATTATCATCAACTCCAATAACACCTCCTCCACACCTTACCACAATGTCAAGAATCCTTCCCGCACACCGCTCTGCTTAACTCCAGGAACCACTCCTATACCGGGTTTACTTCCTCTTTCATTCCCTGCAAAGGTAAAGCATAATGGACTACTGTGCACCGCATAGTAGCCCATTATGTGTCACTTACCTGACACAGGAGCCAGCGAAGTCGCCGCTGTCCCCTGTAGTCCGCCGCATCCATCTTGTTGGTGGGGTCTCGCAGCTCCGCCGCTGTCATTCGACAAAGCCGCGATGACGTCACTCCCACGCATGCGCGCGGGAGCCGACACGCGCGGCATCTTCGTCATTGACGAAGCCGCGCTCAGTGCGCATGCGCCGTAGACAGCGGTGCCTGTCTTCGGGCAAATATCTCCTAAACCGTATAGGTTTAGGAGGTATTTCTACGACATACAGGTAAGCCTTAATCTAGGCTTACCTGTAGGTCAAAGTGGTTTGTAAGGGTTTACAACCACTTTAAGGTGAATAAACACCTGGCAGTGACGGCCTCCCCCGTTTTACTCACCTGAACCCTTAAAATTGAGTGGGGACGCGCTCTCTTCCCGGGGTTCTCGGCTCTTGATTGGATAGATTGATAGCAGTGCAGGCATTGGCTCCCGCCGCTGTCAATCAAAACCAATGACGCAAGCGCCGGGGGGGCGGGGCCGAGTCCTGCATTCAGCGTCTATGGACGCCGAATGCTGGACTTGGGAGCGCCCCGCAAATAACCCCCCCCCTTGGGGAAGCGCTTCTCCGAGGGGGTTATCAGATGCGGGGAGGAGCCGCGAGAGCCCCCAGGGGACCCCAGAAGAGGATGTTCGGGGCCACTCTGTTGAAAACGAGCTGCACAGTGGAGGAAAGTATGACATGTTTGGTTTTTTTTTTGTTTTGTTTTTTTAAATGTACCTTTACAATCACTTTAACTGGTGATGTTGTGGGTGTTTGGATATGTCTTGGCCCTTGTACACACGGTCGGAGATTCCATCAGAATGTTTCCTATCGGACCGTTTTGTCAGATATTCCGACTGTGTGTGGTCTTCATCGGACTGTTTCCTTCGGAGTATCCGACGGACCAAGTTTTCCAACTTGCCGGTAAAATTTTCCGACAAAATGCTCCTATCGGACATACTCCGATCTTCTGTAACATTTGAATTTTATTACTTAAATGTGAGTACCCAGGACTTGGTCCTTTTTATAATAAAGAATTTGTGTGACTTACTTCACTATTGGAACCCCTTTTCTCTTTTTCGGGTCTGACCTGTGATCGTTTGCGGAGTACCTGGAGGAAAATATCTTTGGCGCTTGCACTACACTTAGGATACACACCGCAAACCATTGGAGTATACTGCTGTACCTATACCAACTGAGGATATACACCCTAATCGAGGACATACACCTTATATATTGGAGCATATTGCTGTCTAACTGATAGCAGTGAGGTAAGGTACCCACCGGTGGAACTACCCCGTGTTTATTCACAGGATTTAACCCTTCACACAGCACAGCGTGGATTCACTCTATTTTGCATGAACTGATATGGATTACTAGTCCTTTATGTCAATTAACCGCTTTACAACTGGCCCATAGCCGAGTGACGGCTTCAGGGCGGTTGTTTAACTCTGGGAGGACGTCATATGACGTCCTCCCAGAATTCCGCTCTCGCGCGAGAGCATCCGTCCACAGGACCCGGCGCATCACGGTAAACGGCCGCTCATCGCGGCCGTTTACCACGTGATCGCTCCGCCAAATGACGGAGTGATCACTTGTAAACAAACCGGCATCATGTTATGACGCAGGTTCCTCCCTCCCCCTCTCTGTACCGATCGGAGATTGGTGTCAGCAGCGATGTGGGCTGCATCTGCAGTGCCCACATCGCTGCTCACCGAAAATTAACCCCTGAATTCCCTGCCAACACTCTGCAATGCCCATGCAACACTCTGCAATGCCCATGCAACACTCTGCAATGCCCATGCAACACCCGCCAATACCCTGCAACGCTCTGCAATGCTCTGCAATGCTCTGCAACACCTGCCAATACAATGCAACGCTCTGCAATGCTCTGCAACACCCGCCAATACCCTGCAACGCTCTGCAATGCTCTGCAACACCCGCCAATACCCTGCAACACCCGCCAATACCCTGCAATGCTCTGCAACGCAATACTCTGCAACGCCATACTCTGAGATACCCAGCCATACTCTGAGATACCCAGCCATACACCCCCTCCCGCCGCCCTCCGGTGTTTCTACCGACTTGCCAATACGATTAAAGCCAGAATCTTTTTTTTTTTTTTTTCAGGCTTCTCCAGCTTAGAGGTGAGATGTGGGGTCTTATTGACCCCATATCTCACTGTAAAGAGGACCTGTCAGGCCATATTCCTATTAAAAGGGATGTTTACATTCCTTGTAATAGGAATAAAAGTGATCAAAAAATTTATTTTTGGGTAAAAAAAAAGTCAAACTAAAATAAATAAAGTAAAATGAACAATAAAAAAAAAAAAAAATTTTTTAAAGCTTCCCTGTCCCCATGTGCTCACATGCAGAAGCGAACGCATATGTAAGTCCCGCCCACATATGAAAACGGTGTTCAAACCACACATGTGAGGTATCGCTGCGAATGTCAGAGCGAGAGCAATAATTCTAGCCCTAGACCTCCTCTGTAACTCAAAACATATAACCAGTAAAAAAAAAATTAAAACGTCGCCTTTGGGGATTTTTAAGTAGCGACGTTTGGCGCCATTCCACGAGCGTGTGCAATTTTGAAGAGTGACATGTTAGGTATCTATTTACTCAGCATAACTTCATCTTTCACATTATGGAAAAATTGGGCTAACTTTACTGTATTTTTTTTTTTTTTTAGCACAAAACTGTTTTTTTTCCAAAAAAAAGCATTCGAAAAATTGCTGCGCAAATACCGTGCGAGATAAAAAGTTGCAACGACCACCATTGTATTCTCCAAGGTGTTTGCTAAAAAAAAATATATAATGTTTTGGGATTCTATGTAATTTTCTAGCAAATAAATGATGATTTTTACATGTAGGAGAGAAATGTCAGAATTGTCCTGGGTGTTCCAGAACACCTGATGGCGCTCCCTGCATGTTGGGCCTCTGTATGTGGCCACGCTGTGTAAAAGTCTCACACATGTGGTATCGCCGTACTCGGGAGTAATAGCAGAATGTGTTTTGGGGTGTAATTTGTGGTATGCATATGCTGTGTGTGAGAAATAAACTGATAATATGATAATTTTGTGGAAAAAAAAAGTAAAAAAAAATCTTGATTTTGCAAAGAATTGTGGGAAAAAATGACAACTTCAAAAAACTCATTATGCCTCTTACTAAATACCTTGGAATGTCTTCTTTCCAAAAAGGGGTCATTTGGGGGGTATTTGTACTTTTCTGGCATGTAAGGGTCTCAAGAATTGAAATAGGCCGTCAGTACTTCAGGTGTGATCAATTTTCAGATATTGGCACCACAGCTTGTGGACTCTATAACTTTCACAAAGACCAAATAATATCCACCAATTTGTACTTATTTTTACCAAAGATATGTAGTGGTATAAATTTTGGCCAAAATTTATGAAGAAAAAATTACTAATCTGCAAAATTTTATAACAGAAACAAAGAAAAATTCATTTTTTCACAGAATTTTCTGTATTTTTTCTTTTATAGCACAAAAAATAAAAAGCCCAGCGGTGATTAAATACCACCAAAAGAAAGCTCTATTTGTGTGAAAAAAAGGACAAAAATTTCCTATAGGTCCAGTGTTGCATGACTGAGTAATTGTCATTCAAAATGTGAGAGCACCGAAAGCTGAAAATTGGTCTGGTTATTAAGGGTGTTTAAGTGCCCAGTGGTCAAGTGGTTAAGAGACACTTTAAGAAACCCTTTTGAATTGCTGTTTTTTAGGTTTATCTATTTACTTTTTGATATATTTTTACACACATTTTTATTTATTTATTTGTTGGACCTTACCCTTACACAATTTTCTGTATACACGCTGGCACTTGGATGCACTTTTATGGACTGAGACACACTTTTTTGATTTCACAACTTTCTGGATTGATATTATCAGGATTTGCGTTTTCGTTTTTATTACTTCACTTGCACTGTATTACGATTGTATAGATTATTTATATTTCTCTATTTGATCTTAGTATGAATAACACTAGGAATATGTGTATAATCTGAACACCCCATTAATCACTTTGTATGATTTTATGCACATAGGTTGCAGATATATTTAAATTAATTTTAATCGCATAGGTGCGTCTTTTAGATTTTATATGCGATTATTATTTTGTGTTACTAGATTTACTTAATTTTGTGTGGAGCGCAACACCATTCTTTTTTACTAATTATCACTTGAGGGGAGGGTTTGCACCTCTGTCGGTGGTTTGCTGCAACCATACCAGTTCTTCTTAATTCACCATTGTAGCGTGAGGATAACCTACTATTACCAAAGTGCCACGCATGCTCAGATCAAATTCCTAGACCAAAGCTATTGGCTACTAGCCTGAACGTAGTCCTATCGTAACGAAATAACGTCATCACGTTATGTACAATCGGATTTTCCGACAATTTAGTCCGACCGTGTGTATGCAACATCACTTCCGGACCTCTTCCGGAATTAATCCGTCAGAGTTACTCAGACGGATTTGGTTGTCGGAATGTCCGACCGTGTGTACAAGGGCTTAGACGCCTGTCACCCCTTACCCCACTGCTCTCCATTCTCCTCCTTCCCCAGAAAAATGCACATCTGTAAGCCCTTGTACACACGGTCGGACATTCCGACGGAAATTTGTCGGACCGTGTTGTCGGATAATCCGACCGTGTGTGGGCTCCATCTGACTTTTTCTGTTGGAATGTCCGACCAACTAAGTTTGAGAGCTGGATATAAAAACTTTCCGACAACATGATCCGATTGGACTTTGTCCGATCGTTTGTAGAGAGTTCCGATTGGACAAAGTGCCACGCATGCTCAGATCAAATTATGAGACCAAAGCTATTGGCTACTAGCCTGAAATTGTCCCATCGTAACGAAATAACGTCATCACGTTAGGTACGATCGGATTTTCCGACAACTTTGTCCGAGCGTGTGTATGCAACACCAGTTTTGGACAAAATCCATCTGAAAAAAATCAGACGGATTTTGTTGTCGGAATGTCCGACCGTGTGTACAAGGGCTAATACATACTTGTCTGCTATCAGACCCCCCCCCCCCCCCACCAGAAAAAAACAAAAAAAAAAAAACACATTTTTTAACTCTGTTCGGCCAGTCTTCACACTCTTCTGCCAATTAGCACAGCTAGGATGATGGCACCACTATTCACCATTGCCGCTCCCCAGCCCTATACCACCTGTCCGTTCACCAGACTATGGAAGAGCCGCATCACACTGGTGACCACACCTCCCGACTTTAAGAGATGGGAATGAGGGACACCTATCAGCAAAGGTATGCAGGCATAGGACACACCCCTTGCCACGCCCCCTTAAAGGAGAATTGTACAAAAAATAAAAGATTGGTTCAACACACAAGTGCTTTTTTTTACCACTACTATTCCTTTATATTGGCTTTTGGAATTTACAAATGCAAAATTTTAGAAATCAGATGAAAGGTTTAGCGCCGGAAAACACTTTTTGATAGATAAAAAGTGTATTTTATAATATATATATATATATATACATACACACACACACACACACACACACACACACACACACACACACACCCCTATATAGATCAGACCAAAATGAGGGACATTGCTCCAAATCAGGGACAGTCCCTCGAAATCAGGGACAGTTGGGAGCTATGCTGGTGACAACCACCCTGTGCTCTCCACTGAGCTCCCTAAACATGCCTCCCCACTCCAGCCCCTAGTACCTAAAGCATGTTATACTTAGCCCTTGTACACACGGTCAGACATTCCGACAACAGGGGCGGACTGACAACTTATGGGGCCCCCGGACAATAAGAGATTATGAGGCCCCCAGGCTTACAGATGGCCGCCACATGGCAGCCATTTTTTTTTTTTTTAGAGGGGTACCAAGCTCGGCGACATGCAGGGTGGCAGGAGACCTAGAGCTGGAGACCCAGTAAAGGCACCATGTGCCTCTCATGGGCAGTGCCACCTTAACATCATGGGCCCCTGGGCAAAATACTGCACTGGGACCCCTACCAGGGAGATGATGATCTGTGGCATGCATAGTGAACCATGGCGAACAATGGGCATGGTCAATGGGAGAGTCTTAACCACTTGAGCCCCCGGAAGTATTTACCCCCTCCCTGACCAGAGCACTTTTTGCGATTTGGCACTGCGCCATTTTAGCTGACAATTGTGCAGTCGTCCGACGTTGTACCCAAACAAAATTGATGTCCTTTTGTTCCCACAAATAGAGCTTTCTTTTGTGAGATTTTTAGTTTTTGCGCTATAAACGAAAAAAGGCAGACAATTTTTTTTTTAAAAAGCAATATTTTTTACTTTATACTATAAAAAAAAAGTTAGATAGATAGATATACACACACACACACACACACACACACACACACACACACACATTTTTTTTCCCACAGTTTAGGCCAATATGTATTCTTCTACATATTTCTGTTAAAAAATAGAAAATAAAATCACAATAAACGTATATTGATTGGTTTGCGCAAAAGTTATAGCGTCTACAAAATAGGGGATAGATTTATGGCATTTTTATTATAATTTTTTTTGTTTTTTTACTAGTAATGACGGCGATCTGCGTTTTTTTTTTTTCATCGGGACTGTGACATTATGGCAGACAGATTGGACACTTTTGACATGCCCTATGGCAGAGCCCCCAGAGTGCCACCTTCCATGAATATCCCCTTACACACACACACACACCTTTGCACCTTGGTGAAGTAGGCAGCTGGCGGGCAAGGCCTTTAAAAAGAAAATAAAGCCACATGTTGCAGGCTCTGAACTGCGCATGTGCAGTCGTAGAGCCAGCGGAATAGTGAACTGCAGTGGTTGGCCTCAGATCGGGCAGTGGGGCATATGAATAAAAGCTGTGCACCGCGATATCAGTGCACAGGTGTGCACCCAGACCCGCCTTGCTGCCTGATCCCAGGTGGAGCTCAGCAGTGCACCAATCAGATGGCTCCGAATGGCAACAAGGGCATTTTTCACTGGCACAGGATTGTTGGATCAAATTCTGTTAAGCGGCAATGAGCACACATGGATCATACAGTATACACACACGCATGCACAGTACATACACACACACATGCACAGTATACATACACAGTAACACACAGACACGTGCACAGTATACTTGCAGACACACACGCCTGCACAGTAATATATATATATATATATATATATACACACACACACACACACACTATATATAGACGCACAGTAGATAAACACACACACACACACACACAGTAGTGCACAGTATAGACACAGACACATGCCTGCACAGTATATATACACACACACACACACACACACACACACACACACACAGTATAGACACAGACACATGCCTACACAGTAATATATATATATATACACACACATACACACACTATATATAGACACACAGTAGATAAACACACACACACAGTAGTGCACAGTATAGACACAGACACATGCCTGCACAGTATATATATACACACACACACACACAGTATATATATATATATATATATATATATATATACACACACACACACACACAGTATACACATGCATGCATAGTATACACAAACAGTATACACACAGTATATACACATGCACAGAGTATACAAACACAAGCATGCACAGTACACATACAGTATACATATACACAGTACACACACCAGCACTTTTTACCCAAAAATCAGTATGATGGAACACACTGCTGCCTCCATCTCCTGGCATGCTGGGACTTGTAGTACCCCTGCAGCTCACAGACACAGGAAGTAGTAATGGATGGGGGAGGGGACTGTGCCTGTGTAGTGGTGGGCAGGTACTGAGTAGGGAGGTGTAGCAGAGATTGGGGGGATTCAGAAGCAGTTCACTTCTCCTCAGACAAACAATCTAACTGCTTCAGAGACAGGAAGAGCCCTGCTTGAGCAAACACAGCCTCCCCTCCCCCCTTGCTGACAGGGGTAAACCACTCATAATAATACATTCAGCTCACTTGCTCACCTTCTATCAGGCTGCAGGCTGTCCCTGTCCCTGTCCCTGTCCTTGTCCCTGTCCCCTCCATCTTCTTCTTCTCTCCTCCAGCTGTCCGCATCTCCTGCTCATATCTCAAATAAGCTGCGCTGGAGAAGGGGGCGGGTACACTGTTTTCCCATTGGCTAAGGAGGCAGTGGAGAGGCGGGGCAACTACAATCTCAGGATTTTTACATTAAAAGTATGTGGTAAGGGACATTTCAGGGACAGAAGTAAAAAAAAACACGGATTTTTTTACATACTGTCCCTGGTTTTTATTATGGCTGACAACCCTGATGGGGCCCCCTAGTGGCCGGGCCCTCGGTCCGTGGCCGAATGGTCAGTCCACCCCTGTCCGACAACCAAATCCGTCGGATTTTGTCCGAAACTGTTGCATACACACGGTCGGACAAAGTTGTTGGAAAATTCGATCGTTCAGAACGTGATGACGTTATTTAGTTACGATGGGACTACGTTCAGGCTAGTAGCCAATAGCTTTGATGTAGGAATTTGATCTGAGCATGCGTGGCACTTTGTCCGATCGGAATTCTCTGCACATGATCGGACAAGGCCCGATCAGATCATGTTGTCGGAAAATTTTACCAACAAGTTGGAAAACTTGGTCCGTCAGGGACCACACACAGTCGGAATATCCGACAAAACGGTCCAATCGGACACATTTTTTAACCGCTTAAGGACCGAGCCTCTTTCTGAGATTTGTTGTTTACAAGTTAAAAACGGTTTGTTTTTTTTGCTAGAAAATTACTTAGAACCCCCAAACATTATACTTTTTTTTTTAACACCCTAGAGAATAAAATGGCGGTCATTTCTGTCACACCGCAGCGGTCTTAGAAGCGCACTTTTTTGGGGAAAAATACACTTTTTTGAATTAAAAAATAAGACAACAGTAAAGTTAGCCCAATTTTTTTTTGTCTGGCTGGGTTGCACTGGGTTCTCCTTGACCGCAGGTGTCGCTGTCACCGCCGGCAAGTGTGAGAACGCAGTCTAGCTCGGTGTATTGAATGCCACGTTTCCTTCGGAACCAGCCCAGTGGGAGTGTCTCCTTCTGTGCATTCTGGGAGGTGGTATTTAAGGTACTGACATCACGTGCTTAAGCCGTTCCGGTCCAGAGAATATTGTCTGTCTGTTTGGTTCTGGTCCTCCTGACCAGCCCCCATGGCCCTCCTGGTCTGGGGTGCGGAACCATGCATTTCCAAGTCTCGAGGCTGGCTAGCCCAAGGCAACGCAACTGCATGGACAGGCCTGAATGGATATCGGGTCCTTTTGATTTAAAGGTGGTCCGGTGCCTTCTCATCTAAGGGAGAGGCCCAGCAACTGGAGAAGCCCCCAGGGGAGGACTCTTCAGGAGAAGGCCGTGTGCAAGGCTGTCTTCTCTGAAGGAGCCTGGAGGCTCAGTTGAAGGACACTTCATGGATCTACACTCATACGGTATCGCCGGACCGGCTGAGAGATACTGGTACCGTATGATAGCTCTTTAAATTTGTCTATGTCCCTCAGTTACACTCTAGTCTGTGGCAGAGACTTTTCTCAAGTATTCTACGTTCAAGTCTGTGGCAGAGACTTTACTTAACACCCAACCGGCTGCGAGGCCTAGTGAGAGGAGGTCTATCCGGGGGATGAAAAATCCAGCTGTAAAACGGTTATTCTCTGGATTTCTTCTATAAGAGACTTTCCATTTTTGCAGTCTAAAGTACCTGAACTTCCTCCTAACCCTCTACCCTAAACTGAGAGACTCTGTTTATACTTCAAATAAATAACCCAAAAGAAGATTCAGTGTCGGTTTCCACATTTCTTTGGGCCATTTACCACGGAAACCCTAGACGGAGAAGCAGTCAAGATGATAACGGTAAACCCAATAAAACCAGCAGCTCCTTCGGGGGTCAGTGCTACATATGGACACAACTTATCTTTTTTGCTTTGACCTATAAGAACATTTGCAGCATATACCTATATGGAGGAAACTTTTTTGTATGCTTTTATATGCCTTTTAGGATTTTAACTATTCCTTCAGGATTTATTGCAATAGTAGTGCACCTTCTTTTTGAGCACCGTTTTTTCACTTCATGTGCACACCATATGGATATATTTCCTATTACAGTTCTACAAAGAATGTTTTGAGTGTTATATATATAGCGTTATTGTCTTATTAATACACTTTTATTGTTTTATCCGAAGAAGTCACAGGGCGTGTGACACGTTTTTATACTGCCGAGGACTGGCTATATATTGACCTTTGAACATTGCCTCTTTCAGCCATATCTTTTATTGAGCACCTTTGCACTTTATTACACACAGTATTTAGGTTCATAGCGCAGCACTACATTCACTTTATAAATGTTGGCTGAAGATCTCAGATCCGCTCTGAGGAAAGTCCTTATGAGCTGAGTCTTTCATGACCCACTGGCCTTAGGGGATTGTCCTGGCCCAATTTTGGGGGAAGGGTTAAAACTGATTAATTTGGATAGGGTCCCCCTTAAATTTAGGGATCTGGCCTGGTTGTGCTTCCACGGAAGGCTCTATGTTCAGGGCAATTTGAAATACCACAGTGAGATGGATCATCGTTGTCCTCGGGAGGAGTGTGCGGGTGAGGAGGAGACTATGGACCATTTTCTGCTTTGTTTCCCATTTAACATAGAGGTGTATAGAGACAATATTATAAGGGCATTAAATATTCTTTCATGGATGGAAAACGGACCAGATAAGACACATAAAGTAATCATTTCAATGGATGCCGAAAAGGCATTTGACAGGGTGAACTGGGGTTTTATGACTGAAGTCATGGAACCAATGAGGGTGGGGGAGCGTATGATGGGCTGGATATTGGCATTATATGCAGCTCCAAGAGCCAGTGTCAATGTAAACAGTACCTTGTAAAACACTTTCAGATACATAATGGAATGAGACAGGGGTGTCCCCTGTCCCCACTATTGTTTGATATAATACTAGAACCTTTCTTATGTAAAATAAGAAGGAATTCAGACATACGAGGGACATTTATAGGGACACAAGAACACAAGGTATTGGCATACGCGGATGACTTATGCCACGTACACACGACCGGACTTTTCGAGGGACTAGGTCCGACGGACTTTCGGCGGAGTTCTGACAGAGTTCTGACGGACTTTCCGAATGAACGGACTTGGCCACACACAATCACGATTCGAATTCGACAGATTCGAACGTGATGACGTACGACTGGACTAGAATAAGGAAGTTCATGGCCAGTAGCCAATAGCTGCCCTCGCGTCGGTTTTTGTCCGTCGGACTAGCATACACACGAGCGGATTTCTCGGTAGGAACTGGGTCCGGCGGAGTTCCGGCGGAAAAA
This sequence comes from Lithobates pipiens, assembly GCF_037356315.1. Lineage (NCBI taxonomy): Eukaryota > Metazoa > Chordata > Amphibia > Anura > Ranidae > Lithobates > Lithobates pipiens. The sequence continues at coordinate 643,115,094 of NW_027507903.1, forward strand.
TTTGAAACATGTTCCTTTTCTAAAGTCTGATGGATTTTTGCAAATCAAAAGTCCGCTGCAGCCCACACACGATCGAATGGTCTGCCGGAATCGTTCTGTCGGACCTTTGATGTCAAAGTCCGGTCGTGTGTACGCGGCATAATAGTTTTATCTGTCCTCACCACAGACTTCTTCGACAGCATTAATGGTAGAAGTGACTAAGTTTGGAGCATTATCTAATTTTAAGATTACATTTTGAAAAGTCGGTAATCCTGCCAAGTCGCGTGCCCCCTGACATGACCAGGACTTTGCAAAACTCCTACCCCTTTGTATGGAACAAAAAGTCTTAGCCCTTTTACACACGGTCGGACATTCCGACGGAAAATGTCCGATCGGTCTGTGTTGTCGGATAATCCGACCGTGTGTGGGCTCCATCGGACTCTTTCCGTCGGAACATCCGACCAGCAAAGTTTTAGAGCTGGGCTATAAAATTTTCCGACAACATGATCCGATCGAACTTTGTCCGTTTGTGTGTAGAGAATTCCTGATCGGACAAAGTGTCACGCATGCTCAGATCAAATTCCTAGACCAACGCTATTGGCTACTAGCCTGAACGTAGTCCCGTCGTAACGAAATAACGTCACCACGTTCTGAATGGATTTTCCGACAACTTTGTCCGACCGTGTGTATGCAACAGTTTCGGACAAAATCCGTCGGACAAAATCCAACGGATTTCGTTGTCAGAATGTCCGACCGTGTGTACAAGGGCTTTGAAGTATTTGGGAAGACATAATTCAGCAAATCTTAAGCTCCTATATGATTTGAACTATAATAATCTAATGGAAGGGGTAATAGAGGAACTGAATAGATTGAAAGGACAGCTTCTAACTTGGTTCGGAAGGGTGAATGCAATAAAAATGTACATACTTCCCAAAATAATTTATACTTTATATACAGTGCCAATTCAATTTCCACAGAGTTTTTTCAAAAAAATATAAGGAGGGCCTTTGTTTCTTTTGTTTGGAATAATAAACGACCAAGACTTGCATATCAAATTATATGCAAAGGGAGGTCGAAAGGCGGTATGGGACTACCGGATATTAGGTCATACTACAGGGCAATGGCCCTAGTTCGTATTCTAAACTGGCATCATGACCAACATAATAAAATCTGGATAACATTAGAACAAAAAATGTCAGAAAGGAAACGGACAGGAATACCTTGGATTAGTTAAATCGAGGGCTCTCAAAATGGACATCACGATTAACCCAAAACACATTAAAAATTTGGGATAAACTTAATTAGGAGAATATTCCCCATGGGTATCCCCTCTGGCTCCGTTGGAAGGGTTCCCATGGTTCATGTCGGGAGAAGATGAGGGATCAATGGGCCCATGGGGGAAGGATGGAGACACGTCATGGGGCAAATTTGCACCTCATGGTACATTATTGCCACTAGAAGTATTAGTACAGAAGTTAGGACCAAGACCAATGGCCGAATGGAGGTATCACCAACTGGTAGTTTTTTACAATAAAATTAAAGCTACGATAAGGTCCATGAACACGCGGACTATATTTGAATCAAGATGTGTGAAGATAGTTAGGAACGGTCATCTATTATCACAAATGCATACACTAGTACTCGGAACCAAGAAAAACATAAAACTATATTATATTAGAGAATGGGAACAGGAATTAAATTCCAGTTTCACACTGAACCAAGTTAGAGATCTTATTGAATCTACATATAAGACATCAATAAGTGCACAAATTCAAGAAATGTCCTATAAATTTCTGACTAGGTGGTATCGAACTCCAGTGAAAATGGCACAAATCTATCCAACAATAGACGCTAACCGCTGGAGAGGGTGTGGGCAGAGGGGCATCCCTCTCCATATATGGTGGTCATGCCCTTTGATTAAGGGCTTTTGGCAGGAAATCGCCCCGTTGGTAGAGAAGGTAACCCCTGATGGGTTTACTTCCTCTTTGATTTCCTGCAAAGGTAAAGCATAATGGACTACTATGCATCGCATAGTAGTCCATTATGTGTCACTTACCTGACACAGGAGCCAGCGAAGTCACCGCTGTCCCCTGTAGTCCGGAGCCTCCATCTTCTTGGTGGAGACACAATGACGTCTTCTTCGTCGGAGACGCAATGACGTCACTCCCGCGCATGCGCATGGGAGCCGCCACTCGCAGCATATCACCGTTAACTGCAGCGCACTCAGTGAGCTTGTGCGCCGCTGTCTGCGGCGCATGCGCCGTAGACAGCGATGCCTGTCCTTCGGCAAATATCTCTTAAACTGTGTAGGTTTAGGAGATATTTCTTGGACCTACAGGTAAGCCTTAATCTAGGCTTACCCGTAGGTCAAAGTGGTTTGTAAGGGTTTACAACCACTTTAAGGATGTGGAGTTACCCACAGCATCCATAGTCCCAATAGTAGGAGTCATAGCAGAGCTAGAGCGCAGAGAAGGAACTAAATGAGCAAGTTTACCTTTTTTCTTCCTAGGTTCAGGAGGTTCCCGGGATTCGATCTGGTGCACCTGCTTCTTCGGCTTACTGCCAGACTCTACAGTGCATGCTCAAGCATCGCTTATGAACCCTAGGCCGAGAAAGGCCAGGGGAGGCAGCACAGACAACGGCATAGGTGGAGTTGAGGAGTGGCCATGACGATGTAGGGGACGCGGTAAGGAGATGGACCATAGGGATGAACTTTGAGTTTGAGTTGAACATAAGTTTGGCTCGAAACATCGGGTGTTTGCCTATCCGTCGAACAGCAAATTTTATGGGGAGCTCAAGGCAAATTGGAGCGCCCCATGATGCATTGCAAGACCTCAGTGAATTGCTGTATGATGGTTGGCCAAAGCATGCACCTGACCTGTATGCTTTGGCCAATCACAGCACACTCCTCAGCGAGAGCCATAATTGGCCGGGTGCCTTTGGCAAATCATGGCTCAGGGGGGCTAAGTCCACGCCCCACACAATATAAGACTGCACCCGTATATTGTGTTATAGTGGATGGAGATAGAGAAATTGAGCTAGATTAGGCAGGCAGGTTATTCAGTTAGTGGCAGTGTATTTGAGATATATATAGTATATAATACAGTGTAGTGCGGTGTTAAAAAAACAAAAATAGCCATCATGTCCAGAAGGCCTCCAAGGAGAGACAGACGCTCACAGGCCACTAAAAGAGGGCAAGCAGCCGGGACCGTTCCTGCACCCAACAAGAGTAACTGTGAGGAGTTACAGTGTTCTGTCACCACCAACACCAAAGGCCCAATGTTTCTGCCCCTGTTTAACATGGACATGTAATTAAAATGTTTGAAATAATATTTAACAGCAGGGCCCGTTCCTGTGCCCACCAAGAATAACTGTGCGGGGGTTACCGTGTTCTGCCACCACCATCACCTAAGGTCCAATTTTTCAGCAGAGTATATAGAGCAGTCCATATAGTATATACTCTGAAGGGCCTGGTATTGACGGGGGGGGGGGGGGACCCACGCTTTATTTTTTTATTATTTTTTTATGTATATTGCCGGGATCTGCCAATACATTACAGCCATGAGCAATTTTAAATGACATTTTTTTCCTTTAGAAATTTCATTTTGATGCAGTACTTTTCTAAACATGGGAAACATGCGCTACTTTACAGGCAGACTAAGGACACCCCCCAGGCACAATATTTAAAGGAATATTTCATTTTCATTGTTTCACTTTAAGCATTCTTAACTGATTGCCGACCAGCCGCCGTCATTATACTGCGAATCGCTGTCATTGTATGTCGGCTCGTGGGATCGGGATAGCAGGCACGTGCCCTCTGCACTGCGGGGGGTGCCAATGCTTGTGGCCGACAGTCGTGATGACCGCCGGTCACGAGCGATCGCGGGCACGAGAGGCAGAACAGGGATGTGTGTGTGTGTGTGTGTGTAAACACACAAATCCCTGTTCTGTGAAAAATGACAGACCCTGAGTTCCTAATAGCTAGGAACCACAATCTGTCATCCTCTCTAGTCAGTCCCCTCCCCTACAGTTAGAAACACACACAGGAAACACAGTTAAGCCCTTGATTGCCCCCTAGTGTTAACCCCTTCCCTGCCTGTGACATTTACACAGTAATCAGTAAATTTTTATAGCACTAATCGCTGTATAAATGACAATGGTCCCAAAAATGTGTCAAAAATGTCCGATGTGTCCGCCATAATGTCGCAGTCCTGATAAAAATTGCTGATCATCGCCGTTACTAGTAAAAAAATGAATAATAATAAAAATGCTATAAATCTATCCCCTATTTTGTAGACGCTATAACTTTTTGTGCAAACCAATATACGGTTAATGCAATTTGTTTTTACCAAAAATATGTAGAAGAATACATATCGGCCTAAACTGAGAAAAAAATAGCTTCTTTTAAAAAAAAAATGGGGATATTTATTATAGCAAAAAGTAAAAATGTTTTTGTTTATTGCGCAAAAAATAGAAATCGTAGAGGCGATCAAATACCACCAAAAGAAAGCTCTATTTGTGGGAAATAAAGGACCTCAGCTTTGTTTGGGTGCAATGTCGCACGACTGCACAATTGTCAGTTAAAGTGACGCAGTGCCGAATCGCAAAAAAATGGCCCCCGTCATTCAGCACCCAAATGTTCCGGGGCTGAAGTGGTTAAATTCACTGCTCCTGAAAAAATGGCCGTTTTAAAAACTTTTTTTGTGCATTGATACATGTCCCCTGGGGCAGGACCCGGGTCACTAAACACTTTTTATGGCAATAAATTGCATATAAGCCTTTAAAATTAGCAATTTTGATTTTTCATGTTCGTGTCATGGAGCAGCTGCTGGCAAGATACACAATCACCCCTCGAAGCTCATTGGTTCAAATTTCGCAAACCTACGACGGGAAGAGGGCCAACCCTATATGGAATGGGCTCATCAGATGTCCCGATCGCTAGATGCATGGTTCTCTGGCTGTCTGGCTTGGTAGAACTTATCTACCAAAACTCCCAGATCCTTCTCCACCACTGATCCCCCCCCAGTTGTACTCCCCTAGTATGTATGATGCATGAATATTCTTAGCCCCCAAGTGCAGAACTTTACATTTCTCAACATTAAACCTCATCTGCCACATAGTCGCCCAATTAGACAGAGCATTGAGGTCGGCTTGTAAATTGGAGACATCCTATTCCACTGCATAGTTTGGTGTCATTTGCAAAGACTGACCAAGTATACCACGTCTACAGCCACCCCTCTGTCCAAGTATACCATGTCCACAGCCACCCCTCTGTCCAAGTATACCACATCCACCCCTCTGTCCAAGTATACCACGTCCAACACCACCCCTCTGTCCAAGTATACCATGTCCACAGCCACCCCTCTGTCCAAGTATACCACATCCACCCCTCTGTCCAAGTATACCACGTCCAACACCACCCCTCTGTCCAAGTATACCATGTCCACAGCCACCCCTCTGTCCAAGTATACCACATCCACCCCTCTGTCCAAGTATACCACGTCCACAGCCAGCCCTCTGTCCAAGTATACCACGTCCACAGCCACCCCTATGTCCAGGTATACAACGTCCACCGCAACCCCTCTGTCCAAGTATACCACATCCACAGCCACCCCTCTGTCCAAGTATACCACGTCCACAGCCACCCCTCTGTCCAAGTATACCACGACCACAGCCACCCCTCTGTCCAAGTATACCACATCCACAGCCACCCCTCAGTCCAAGTATACCACATCCACAGCCACCCCTCTGTCCAAGTATACCACGTCCACAGCCACCCCTCTGTCCAAGTATACCACGTCCACCCCTCTGTCCATGTATACCACGTCCACCCCTCTGTCCATGTATACCACAGCCACCCCTCTGTCCATGTATACCACAGCCACCCCTCTGTCCATGTATACCACAGCCACCCCTCTGTCCATGTATACCACAGCCACCCCTCTGTCCATGTATACCACAGCCACCCCTCTGTCCATGTATACCACAGCCACCCCTCTGTCCAAGGTTTTACTTACCTCTTCATAAAAAGAAATCAGATTTGACAACTTTTGTCTTTCATGAATCCATGCTGTCTGTTGCTTAGAATATATTTTTCCAGCAAGAACTCATCTATGTGGTCTTTTATTAAACTCTTCAGTATCTTCCCAAATATAGAAGTTAAACTAACAGGTCTATAGTTACTCGGTAAAGTCTTTGTTCCCTTTTTAAATATGGACACCACAATGGCCCTACGCCAACTCAGTGGTACCAAATCCTATCATTAACGAGTCCCTAAAAATTAGAGACATTGGATTTTAAATCACAGAGTTCAATTCTTTTAGGACCGTGGGTGGGTGGCATCTGGTCCAGGTGCTTTATTGACCTTTAATCTGTCTAAATATTTCTGGACCATGTACCTTTTGAGCCATTGTGGATCATTTGGGGCTGTGTCACTACCACCCCCCATTAGGAACATGAGCTCATTTGTATACAGAGAACTGAAGAATGTATTTAATAAATTTGTCTTCTCTTTGTCTCCAGTCACCCACTCTAGATTATTTTGTAAAGGGCCTACATGCCAAGACCTGACCTTTTTACTATTAATATATGTGAGGAATTTTTGGGGGGTTTTCCTACTATATAATGCAATCTTTTGTTCGTTTCGAATTTTTCCATCCTTGATTTCCTTTTTACATATTCAGTTATATTCTTTGTAACATTTAAACGATGATAGTGTTCCTTCATTTTTTTATTTTTTAAAGGCTTTTTTCTTATTGTTTATAGCTTTTTAAACTTTGGCCTTGAGGTTTTATTTTTAGCCTTTTAAACTTTATGCCCATGGGAATTTACTTTGCAGTGAGTTCACATACAGTCACTTTGAAGAATTCCCATTTCTGTTCTGTGTTCATCAATTCCAATATTCCCTCCCAGTCTAAGACCTGGAGAGCAGCCCTCATCCTTGGTAAAGTTGCTCTCTTAAAGGTAAGTGTTTTTATCTTTCCTGTATGTGTTTTTTGCTTACAGCTAACATCAAATGAAATCATGTCATGGTCACTGCTACACAGATGTTGCTTTATATAAACATTAGTAATAAGATCTGCCTGGTTTGAGATTACCAGGTCCAGCAGGGCTTCATTCCTAGTTGGGGGCTCCATAAACTGGACCATAAAATTGTCTTGTAATAGGTTTAAACATTTTTGCCCTTTAACTGTCCCAGCAGTGTCATTACTACAATTTCCGGGCAGTTAAAATCCCCCATTATTATCACTGTCCCAGCCCTTGCGGCTCTTTCCATCTGTGCAAAGAGCTGAGTCTCCACCTCCTCACTGATATTTTGTGGTCTATAATAAACTCCAATGATTAACTTTGAACTACGCACATCTGTATGCAGTTCCACCCATAATGCTTCAGACTCATCACACTCTCCGCCCACCAGGTCCTCTTTCTCACTCGCTTTGAGATCACTTCTCACATAGAGACAGAACCCTCCAGCTTTCCTTTTTACCCCATCTCTCCGAAAGTGTGCAAAGCCAGGAATATTAATAGCCCAGTCATGTGAGGAATGAAGCCAAGTTTCAGCAATACCAATTACATCATAGCTCTCCTGATGCACCACAGCTTCCAACTCACCTATTTTGCTTGGCAGACTTCTGGCATTGGTGAACAAACACTTTAATGCATTATTACATTTTGCTCTGGTGTTTTTCATATCTGTTTTTTAGTAGTACAAATAGCACTAGAATTTCCAATGGTTGTTTGCAACATGGGAACTTTCTTGTCACCTGTCATAACCCTCCCCCCATCTAGCCCCATTCCACCCTCCATTATTGTCTGACCCCTAACTGCCCCATTGAAGTCTAGATCGCCCTCCCCCCCTCAATTCTAGTTTAAATATTATTATTATTTAAGGTACTTATATAGCGCCATCAATTTACGCAGCTCTTTAAATATATATTCACATAAGTCCCTACCCTCAAGGAGCTTACACTCTAAGGTCCCCAACTCACATTCATATACTCCTCCAACCTTCCCATAAACCTCTCCCCCCAGCACAGCAGAACCCCTTCCATTCAGGTGCTCCCCCAGCACAGCAGACCCCCTTCCAATCAGGTGCTCCCCCAGCACAGCAGACCCCCTTCCATTCAGGTGCTCCCCCAGCACAGCAGACCCCCTTCCATTCAGGTGCTCCCCCAGCACAGCAGACCCCCTTCCATTCAGGTGCTCCCCCAGCACAGCAGACCCCCTTCCATTCAGGTGCTCCCCCAGCACAGCAGACCCCCTTCCATTCAGGTGCTCCCCCAGCACAGCAGACCCCCTTCCATTCAGGTGCTCCCCCAGCACAACAGACCCCCCTTCCATTCGGGTGCTCCCCCAGCACAGCAGACCCCCTTCCATTCGGGTGCTCCCCCAGCACAGCAGACTCCCTTCCATTCAGGTGCTCCCCCAGCACAGCAGACCCCCTTCCGTTCAGGTGCTCCCCCAGTACAACAGACCCCCTTCCATTCAGGTGCTCCCCCAGCACAGCAGACCCCCTTCCATTCAGGTGCTCTCCCAGCACAGCAGACCCCCTTCCATTCGGGTGCTCCCCCAGCATAGCAGACCCCCTTCCATTCAGGTGCTCCCCTAGTACAGCTCTTTAAATATACATTCACATAAGTCCCTACCCTCAAGGAGCTTACACTCTAAGGTCCCCAACTCACATTCATATACTCCTCCAACCTTCCCATAAACCTCTCCCCCAGCACAGCAGAGCCCCCTCCATTCAGGTGCTCCCCCAGCACAGCAGACCCCCTTCCATTCAGGTGCTCCCCCAGCACAGCAGAGCCCCTTCCATTCAGGTGCTCCCCCCAGCACAGCAGACCCCCTTCCATTCAGATTCTCCCCCAACACAGCAGACTCCCTTCCATTCGGGTGCTCCCCCCAGCACAGCAGACCCCCTTCCATTCAGATTCTCCCCCAACACAGCAGACTCCCTTCCATTCGGGTGCTCCCCCCAGCACAGCAGACCCCCTTCCATTCAGGTGCTCCCCCAGCACAGCAGACCCCCTTCCATTCAGGTGCTCCCCCAGCACAGCAGAACCCCTTCCATTCAGGTGCTCCCCCAGTACAGCAGACCCCCTTCCATTCAGGTGCTCCCCCAGTACAGCAGACCCCTTCCATTTAGGTGCTCCCCCAGCACAGCAGACCCCCTTCCATTCAGGTGCTCCCCCAGTACAGCAGACACCCTTCTATTCAGGTGCTCCCCCAGCACAGCAGACCCCCTTCCATTCAGGTGCTCCCCCAGCACAGCAGACCCCCTTCCATTCGGGTGCTCCCCCAGCACAGCAGACTACTTCCATTCAGGTGCTCCCCCAGCACAGCAGACCCCCTTCCATTCAGGTGCTCCCGCAGTAAAGCTCTTTAAATATACATTGGTACATTCACATAAGTCCCTACCCCCAAGGAGCTTACACTCTAAGGTCCCCAACTCACATTCATATACTCCTCCAACCTTCCCATAAACCTCTCCCCCCAGCACAGCAGACCCCCTTCCATTCAGGTGCTCCCCCAGCACAGCAGACCCCCTTCCATTCAGGTGCTCCCCCAGCACAGCAGACCCCCTTCCATTCAGGTGCTCCCCCAGCACAGCAGAGCCCCCTCCATTCAGGTGCTCCCCCAGCACAGCAGACCCCCTTCCATTCAGGTGCTCCCCCAGCACAGCAGAGCCCCTTCCATTCAGGTGCTCCCCCAGCACAGCAGACCCCCTTCCATTCAGGTGCTCCCCCCAGCACAGCAGACCCCCTTCCATTCAGATTCTCCCCCAACACAGCAGACTCCCTTCCATTCGGGTGCTCCCCCCAGCACAGCAGACCCCCTTCCATTCAGGTGCTCCCCCAGCACAGCAGACCCCCTTCCATTCAGGTGCTCCCCCAGCACAGCAGAACCCCTTCCATTCAGGTGCTCCCCCAGTACAGCAGACCCCCTTCCATTCAGGTGCTCCCCCAGTACAGCAGACCCCTTCCATTTAGGTGCTCCCCCAGCACAGCAGACCCCCTTCCATTCAGGTGCTCCCCCAGTACAGCAGACACCCTTCTATTCAGGTGCTCCCCCAGCACAGCAGACCCCCTTCCATTCAGGTGCTCCCCCAGCACAGCAGACCCCCTTCCATTCGGGTGCTCCCCCAGCACAGCAGACTACTTCCATTCAGGTGCTCCCCCAGCACAGCAGACCCCCTTCCATTCAGGTGCTCCCGCAGTAAAGCTCTTTAAATATACATTGGTACATTCACATAAGTCCCTACCCCCAAGGAGCTTACACTCTAAGGTCCCCAACTCACATTCATATACTCCTCCAACCTTCCCATAAACCTCTCCCCCCAGCACAGCAGACCCCCTTCCATTCAGGTGCTCCCCCAGCACAGCAGACCCCCTTCCATTCAGGTGCTCCCCCAGCACAGCAGACCCCCTTCCATTCAGGTGCTCCCCCAGCACAGCAGACCCCCTTCCATTCAGGTGCTCCCCCAGCACAGTAGACCCCCTTCCATTCAGGTGCTCCCCCAGCACAGCAGACCCCTTTCCATTCAGGTGCTCCCCCAGTACAGCAGACACCCTTCTATTCAGGTGCTCCCCCAGCACAGCAGACACCCTTCCATTCAGGTGCTCCCCCAGCACAGCAGACCCCCTTAAATTCAGGTGCTCCCCCAGCACAGCAGACCCCCTTCCATTCAGGTGCTCCCCCAGCACAGCAGACCCCCTTCCATTCAGGTGTTTCCCCAGCACAGCAGACCCCCTTCCATTCAGGTGCTCCCCCAGCACAGCAGACCCCCTTCCATTCAGGTGCTCCCCCAGCACAGCAGACCCCCTTCCATTCAGGTGCTCCCCCAGCACAGCAGAACCCCTTCCATTCAGGTGCTCCCCCAGTACAGCAGACCCCCTTCCATTCAGGTGCTCCCCCAGTACAGCAGACCCCTTCCATTTAGGTGCTCCCCCAGCACAGCAGACCCCCTTCCATTCAGGTGCTCCCCCAGTACAGCAGACACCCTTCTATTCAGGTGCTCCCCCAGCACAGCAGACCCCCTTCCAATTAGGTGCTCCCCCAGCACAGCAGACCCCCTTCCATTCAGGTGCTCCCCCAGCACAGCAGACCCCGTTCCATTCAGGTGCTCCCCCAGCACAGCAGACCCCCTTCTTTTCAGGTGCTCCCCCAGCACAGCAGACCCCCTTCCATTCAGGTGCTCCCCCAGCACAGCAGACCCCCTTCCATTCAGGTGCTCCCCCAGCACAGAAGACCCCCTTCCATTCAGGTGCTTCCCCAGCACAACAGACCCCCTTCCATTCAGGTGCTTCCCCAGCACAACAGACCCCCTTCCATTCAGGTGCTCCCCCAGCACAGCAGACACCCTTCCATTTAGGTGCAAACCATTTTTATCATATAGGTTACACCCCAATGAAAAGTTGGATGCGCCAAAATCAGACCTCCAATCACTTGAGCTGTAGTGCGAGATGATGGTGGTGCGAGCAAAAGATTCCCCAGTATGGAGAGTGAGGATGAGCAGCACATGACCTCCCTGCTGTAGGGTCTTCTCTGAGCTGGATGCCATCCACACAGTGCTGGAAGGGAATTCTTTTGGGGCCAGTGATGCCCGGAAAGAATGACATCAACAATGATGGGCGGGGCTATACTTTAAAGGACCAATCACCATAAGATATGAGTGAGTATGGGATAAAAGACGTTGCCATGGCGGTTTATCGGTGACAGTGATCAGTAGAACTGAACCTTGTTCTTCCCTTCAGACACAAATCATATCTGTACAATCTAACAATGTGTCCTCACCGCATTCTTCTCACCGAGAGCAACATTCTTCATTACATAGAAGAGCTTCATCCTCCAATGTGTCCGACCTTCCTTCATATATATGTGATCCCAACATAGGGAGCAACTCACCATTCACAGCGGTGCAGAGAATTTCAGGAGAGGAGAGTTATAGAGGAAGGTGAAGAGTCCCCCAGCAGTGCAGAGTATTTCAGGAGAGTTATAGAGGAAGGAGCAGAGTCCTCCAGCAGAGTATTTCAGGAGAGGAGAGTTACAGAGGAAGGAGCAGAGTCCCCCGGCAGTGCAGAGTATTTCAGGAGAGGAGAGTTACAGAGGAAGGAGCAGAGTCCCCCGGCAGTGCAGAGTATTTCAGGAGAGGAGAGTTATAGAGGAAGGAGCTGAGTCCTCCAGCAGTGCAGAGTATTTCAGGAGAGGAGAGTTATAGAGGAAGGAGCAGAGTATTTCAGGAAAGGAGAGTTATAGAGGAAGGAGTTGAGTCCTCCAGCAGTGCAGAGTATTTCAGGAGAGGAGAGTTATAGAGGAAGGAGTTGAGACCTCCAGCAGTGCAGAGTATTTCAGGAGAGGAGAGTTATAGAGGAAGGAGTTGAGACCTCCAGCAGTGCAGAGTATTTCAGGAGAGGAGAGTTATAGAGGAAGGAGCAGAGTCCTCCAGCAGAGCAGAGTATTTCAGGAGAGGAGAGTTATAGAGGAAGGAGTTGAGACCTCCAGCAGTGCAGAGTATTTCAGGAGAGGAGAGTTATAGAGGAAGGAGCAGAGTCCCCCAGCAGTGCAGAGTATTTCAGGAGAGGAGAGTTATAGAGGAAGGAGTTGAGACCTTCAGCAGTGCAGAGTATTTCAGGAGAGGAGAGTTATAGAGGAAGGAGCTGAGTATTTCAGGAGAGGAGAGATATAGAGGAAGGAGAAGAGTCCTCCAGCAGTGCAGAGTATTTCAGGAGAGGAGAGTTATATAGAGGAGGGAGCGGAGTCCTCCAGCAGTGCAGAGTATTTCAGGAGAGGAGAGTTATAGTGGAAGGAGCAGAGTCCTCCAGCAGTGCAAAGTATTTCAGGAGAGGCGAGATATAGAGGAAGGAGAAGAGTCCTCCAGCAGTGCAGAGTATTTCAGGAGAGGAGAGTTATAGAGGAAGGAGCAGAGTATTTCAGGAGAGGAGAGTTATAGAGGAAGGAGTTGAGTCCTCCAGCAGTGCAGAGTATTTCAGGAGAGGAGAGTTATAGAGGAAGGAGAAGAGTCCCCCAGCAGTGCAGAGTATTTCAGGAGAGGAGCGTTATAGAGGAAGGAGCAGAGTATTTCAGGAGAGGAGAGTTATAGAGGAAGGAGTTGAGTCCTCCAGCAGTGCAGAGTATTTCAGGAGAGGAGAGTTATAGAGGAAGGAGAAGAGTCCTCCAGCAGTGCAGAGTATTTCAGGAGAGGAGAGTTATAGAGGAAGGAGAAGAGTCCCCCAGCAGTGCAGAGTATTTCAGGAGAGGAGCGTTATAGAGGAAGGAGCAGAGTATTTCAGGAGAGAAGAGTTATAGAGGAAGGAGCAGAGTCCTCCAGCAGTGCAGAGTATTTCAGGAGAGGAGAGTTATAGAGGAAGGAGAAGAGTCCCCCAGCAGTGCAGAGTATTTCAGGAGAGGAGCGTTATAGAGGAAGGAGCAGAGTATTTCAGGAGAGGAGAGTTATAGAGGAAGGAGTTGAGTCCTCCAGCAGTGCAGAGTATTTCAGGAGAGGAGAGTTATAGAGGAAGGAGTTGAGACCTCCAGCAGTGCAGAGTATTTCAGGAGAGGAGAGTTATAGAGGAAGGAGCTGAGTATTTCAGGAGAGGAGAGATATAGAGGAAGGAGAAGAGTCCTCCAGCAGTGCAAAGTATTTCAGGAGATGAGAGTTATAGAGGAAGGAGAAGAGTCCCCCAGCAGTGCAGAGTATTTCAGGAGAGGAGAGTTATATAGAGGAAGGAGCAGAGTCCTCCAGCAGTGCAGAGTATTTCAGGAGATGAGAGTTATAGTGGAAGGAGCTGAGTATTTCAGGAGAGGAGAGATATAGAGGAAGGAGAAGAGTCCTCCAGCAGTGCAAAGTATTTCAGGAGATGAGAGTTATAGAGGAAGGAGAAGAGTCCTCCAGCAGAGCAGAGTATTTCAGGAGAGGAGAGTTATAGAGGAAGGAGTTGAGACCTCCAGCAGTGCAGAGTATTTCAGGAGAGGAGAGTTATAGAGGAAGGAGTTGAGACCTTCAGCAGTGCAGAGTATTTCAGGAGAGGAGAGTTATAGAGGAAGGAGCTGAGTATTTCAGGAGAGGAGAGATATAGAGGAAGGAGAAGAGTCCTCCAGCAGTGCAGAGTATTTCAGGAGAGGAGAGTTATATAGAGGAGGGAGCGGAGTCCTCCAGCAGTGCAGAGTATTTCAGGAGAGGCGAGATATAGAGGAAGGAGAAGAGTCCTCCAGCAGTGCAGAGTATTTCAGGAGAGGAGAGTTATAGAGGAAGGAGAAGAGTCCCCCAGCAGTGCAGAGTATTTCAGGAGAGGAGCGTTATAGAGGAAGGAGCAGAGTATTTCAGGAGAGGAGAGTTATAGAGGAAGGAGTTGAGTCCTCCAGCAGTGCAGAGTATTTCAGGAGAGGAGAGTTATAGAGGAAGGAGAAGAGTCCCCCAGCAGTGCAGAGTATTTCAGGAGAGGAGCGTTATAGAGGAAGGAGCAGAGTATTTCAGGAGAGGAGAGTTATAGAGGAAGGAGTTGAGTCCTCCAGCAGTGCAGAGTATTTCAGGAGAGGAGAGTTATAGAGGAAGGAGAAGAGTCCTCCAGCAGTGCAGAGTATTTCAGGAGAGGAGAGTTATAGAGGAAGGAGCAGAGTATTTCAGGAGAGGAGAGTTATAGAGGAAGGAGTTGAGTCCTCCAGCAGTGCAGAGTATTTCAGGAGAGGAGAGTTATAGAGGAAGGAGAAGAGTCCTCCAGCAGTGCAGAGTATTTCAGGAGAGGAGAGTTATAGAGGAAGGAGAAGAGTCCTCCAGCAGTGCAGAGTATTTCAGGAGAGGAGAGTTATAGAGGAAGGAGAAGAGTCCCCCAGCAGTGCAGAGTATTTCAGGAGAGGAGAGTTATAGAGGAAGGAGTTGAGTCCTCCAGCAGTGCAGAGTATTTCAGGAGAGGAGAGTTATAGAGGAAGGAGCAGAGTATTTCAGGAGAGGAGAGATATAGAGGAAGGAGAAGAGTCCTCCAGCAGTGCAAAGTATTTCAGGAGATGAGAGTTATAGAGGAAGGAGAAGAGTCCCCCAGCAGTGCAGAGTATTTCAGGAGAGGAGAGTTATATAGAGGAAGGAGCAGAGTCCTCCAGCAGTGCAGAGTATTTCAGGAGATGAGAGTTATAGTGGAAGGAGCTGAGTATTTCAGGAGAGGAGAGATATAGAGGAAGGAGAAGAGTCCTCCAGCAGTGCAAATTATTTCAGGAGATGAGTGTTATAGAGGAAGGAGAAGAGTCCTCCAGCAGAGCAGAGTATTTCAGGAGAGGAGAGTTATAGAGGAAGGAGTTGAGACCTCCAGCAGTGCAGAGTATTTCAGGAGAGGAGAGTTATAGAGGAAGGAGCAGAGTCCCCCAGCAGTGCAGAGTATTTCAGGAGAGGAGAGTTATAGAGGAAGGAGTTGAGGCCTTCATCAGTGCAGAGTATTTCAGGAGAGGAGAGTTATAGAGGAAGGAGCTGAGTATTTCAGGAGAGGAGAGATATAGAGGAAGGAGAAGAGTCCTCCAGCAGTGCAGAGTATTTCAGGAGAGGAGAGTTATATAGAGGAGGGAGCGGAGTCCTCCAGCAGTGCAGAGTATTTCAGGAGAGGAGAGTTATAGTGGAAGGAGCAGAGTCCTCCAGCAGTGCAGAGTATTTCAGGAGAGGAGAGTTATAGAGGAAGGAGCAGAGTCCTCCAGCAGTGCAGAGTATTTCAGGAGAGGAGAGTTATAGAGGAAGGAGAAGAGTCCCCCAGCAGTGCAGAGTATTTCAGGAGAGGAGCGTTATAGAGGAAGGAGCAGAGTATTTCAGGAGAGGAGAGTTATAGAGGAAGGAGTTGAGTCCTCCAGCAGTGCAGAGTATTTCAGGAGAGGAGAGTTATAGAGGAAGGAGAAGAGTCCTCCAGCAGTGCAGAGTATTTCAGGAGAGGAGAGTTATAGAGGAAGGAGAAGAGTCCCCCAGCAGTGCAGAGTATTTCAGGAGAGGAGCGTTATAGAGGAAGGAGCAGAGTATTTCAGGAGAGAAGAGTTATAGAGGAAGGAGCAGAGTCCTCCAGCAGTGCAGAGTATTTCAGGAGAGGAGCGTTATAGAGGAAGGAGCAGAGTATTTCAGGAGAGGAGAGTTATAGAGGAAGGAGTTGAGTCCTCCAGCAGTGCAGAGTATTTCAGGAGAGGAGAGTTATAGAGGAAGGAGAAGAGTCCTCCAGCAGTGCAGAGTATTTCAGGAGAGGAGAGTTATAGAGGAAGGAGAAGAGTCCCCCAGCAGTGCAGAGTATTTCAGGAGAGGAGCGTTATAGAGGAAGGAGCAGAGTATTTCAGGAGAGGAGAGTTATAGAGGAAGGAGTTGAGTCCTCCAGCAGTGCAGAGTATTTCAGGAGAGGAGAGTTATAGAGGAAGGAGTTGAGACCTCCAGCAGTGCAGAGTATTTCAGGAGAGGAGAGTTATAGAGGAAGGAGCTGAGTATTTCAGGAGAGGAGAGATATAGAGGAAGGAGAAGAGTCCTCCAGCAGTGCAAAGTATTTCAGGAGATGAGAGTTATAGAGGAAGGAGAAGAGTCCCCCAGCAGTGCAGAGTATTTCAGGAGAGGAGAGTTATATAGAGGAAGGAGCAGAGTCCTCCAGCAGTGCAGAGTATTTCAGGAGATGAGAGTTATAGTGGAAGGAGCTGAGTATTTCAGGAGAGGAGAGATATAGAGGAAGGAGAAGAGTCCTCCAGCAGTGCAAAGTATTTCAGGAGATGAGAGTTATAGAGGAAGGAGAAGAGTCCTCCAGCAGAGCAGAGTATTTCAGGAGAGGAGAGTTATAGAGGAAGGAGTTGAGACCTCCAGCAGTGCAGAGTATTTCAGGAGAGGAGAGTTATAGAGGAAGGAGCAGAGTCCTCCAGCAGTGCAGAGTATTTCAGGAGAGGAGAGTTATAGAGGAAGGAGTTGAGTCCCCCAGCAGTGCAGAGTATTTCAGGAGAGGAGAGTTATAGAGGAAGGAGTTGAGACCTTCAGCAGTGCAGAGTATTTCAGGAGAGGAGAGTTATAGAGGAAGGAGCTGAGTATTTCAGGAGAGGAGAGATATAGAGGAAGGAGAAGAGTCCTCCAGCAGTGCAGAGTATTTCAGGAGAGGAGAGTTATATAGAGGAGGGAGCGGAGTCCTCCAGCAGTGCAGAGTATTTCAGGAGAGGAGAGTTATAGTGGAAGGAGCAGAGTCCTCCAGCAGTGCAGAGTATTTCAGGAGAGGCGAGATATAGAGGAAGGAGAAGAGTCCTCCAGCAGTGCAGAGTATTTCAGGAGAGGAGAGTTATAGAGGAAGGAGAAGAGTCCTCCAGCAGTGCAGAGTATTTCAGGAGAGGAGAGTTATAGAGGAAGGAGTTGAGACCTCCAGCAGTGCAGAGTATTTCAGGAGAGGAGAGTTATAGAGGAAGGAGCTGAGTATTTCAGGAGAGGAGAGATATAGAGGAAGGAGAAGAGTCCTCCAGCAGTGCAAAGTATTTCAGGAGATGAGAGTTATAGAGGAAGGAGAAGAGTCCCCCAGCAGTGCAGAGTATTTCAGGAGATGAGAGTTATAGTGGAAGGAGCTGAGTATTTCAGGAGAGGAGAGATATAGAGGAAGGAGAAGAGTCCTCCAGCAGTGCAAAGTATTTCAGGAGATGAGAGTTATAGAGGAAGGAGAAGAGTCCTCCAGCAGAGCAGAGTATTTCAGGAGAGGAGAGTTATAGAGGAAGGAGTTGAGACCTCCAGCAGTGCAGAGTATTTCAGGAGAGGAGAGTTATAGAGGAAGGAGCAGAGTCCCCCAGCAGTGCAGAGTATTTCAGGAGAGGAGAGTTATAGAGGAAGGAGTTGAGACCTTCAGCAGTGCAGAGTATTTCAGGAGAGGAGAGTTATAGAGGAAGGAGCTGAGTATTTCAGGAGAGGAGAGATATAGAGGAAGGAGAAGAGTCCTCCAGCAGTGCAGAGTATTTCAGGAGAGGAGAGTTATATAGAGGAAGGAGCAGAGTCCTCCAGCAGTGCAGAGTATTTCAGGAGAGGAGAGTTATAGTGGAAGGAGCAGAGTCCTCCAGCAGTGCAGAGTATTTCAGGAGAGGAGAGTTATAGAGGAAGGAGAAGAGTCCCCCAGCAGTGCAGAGTATTTCAGGAGAGGAGCGTTATAGAGGAAGGAGCAGAGTATTTCAGGAGAGGAGAGTTATAGAGGAAGGAGTTGAGTCCTCCAGCAGTGCAGAGTATTTCAGGAGAGGAGAGTTATAGAGGAAGGAGAAGAGTCCCCCAGCAGTGCAGAGTATTTCAGGAGAGGAGCGTTATAGAGGAAGGAGCAGAGTATTTCAGGAGAGGAGAGTTATAGAGGAAGGAGTTGAGTCCTCCAGCAGTGCAGAGTATTTCAGGAGAGGAGAGTTATAGAGGAAGGAGAAGAGTCCCCCAGCAGTGCAGAGTATTTCAGGAGAGGAGCGTTATAGAGGAAGGAGCAGAGTCCTCCAGCAGTGCAGAGTATTTCAGGAGAGGAGAGTTATAGAGGAAGGAGCTGAGTATTTCAGGAGAGGAGAGATATAGAGGAAGGAGTTGAGTCCTCCAGCAGTGCAGAGTATTTCAGGAGAGGAGAGTTATAGAGGAAGGAGAAGAGTCCCCCAGCAGTGCAGAGTATTTCAGGAGAGGAGCGTTATAGAGGAAGGAGCAGAGTATTTCAGGAGAGAAGAGTTATAGAGGAAGGAGCAGAGTCCTCCAGCAGTGCAGAGTATTTCAGGAGAGGAGAGTTATAGAGGAAGGAGCAGAGTATTTCAGGAGAGGAGAGTTATAGAGGAAGGAGAAGAGTCCTCCAGCAGTGCAGAGTATTTCAGGAGAGGAGAGTTATAGAGGAAGGAGAAGAGTCCCCCAGCAGTGCAGAGTATTTCAGGAGAGGAGCGTTATAGAGGAAGGAGCAGAGTATTTCAGGAGAGAAGAGTTATAGAGGAAGGAGCAGAGTCCTCCAGCAGTGCAGAGTATTTCAGGAGAGGAGAGTTATAGAGGAAGGAGAAGAGTCCCCCAGCAGTGCAGAGTATTTCAGGAGAGGAGCGTTATAGAGGAAGGAGCAGAGTATTTCAGGAGAGGAGAGTTATAGAGGAAGGAGTTGAGTCCTCCAGCAGTGCAGAGTATTTCAGGAGAGGAGAGTTATAGAGGAAGGAGAAGAGTCCTCCAGCAGTGCAGAGTATTTCAGGAGAGGAGAGTTATAGAGGAAGGAGAAGAGTCCCCCAGCAGTGCAGAGTATTTCAGGAGATGAGCGTTATAGAGGAAGGAGCAGAGTATTTCAGGAGAGGAGAGTTATAGAGGAAGGAGTTGAGTCCTCCAGCAGTGCAGAGTATTTCAGGAGAGGAGAGTTATAGAGGAAGGAGTTGAGACCTCCAGCAGTGCAGAGTATTTCAGGAGAGGAGAGTTATAGAGGAAGGAGCTGAGTATTTCAGGAGAGGAGAGATATAGAGGAAGGAGAAGAGTCCTCCAGCAGTGCAAAGTATTTCAGGAGATGAGAGTTATAGAGGAAGGAGAAGAGTCCCCCAGCAGTGCAGAGTATTTCAGGAGAGGAGAGTTATATAGAGGAAGGAGCAGAGTCCTCCAGCAGTGCAGAGTATTTCAGGAGAGGAGAGATATAGAGGAAGGAGAAGAGTCCTCCAGCAGTGCAAAGTATTTCAGGAGATGAGAGTTATAGAGGAAGGAGAAGAGTCCTCCAGCAGTGCAGAGTATTTCAGGAGAGGAGAGATATAGAGGAAGGAGAAGAGTCCTCCAGCAGTGCAGAGTATTTCAGGAGAGGAGAGTTATATAGAGGAGGGAGCGGAGTCCCCCAGCAGTGCAGAGTATTTCAGGAGATGAGAGTTATAGAGGAAGGAGAAGAGTCCCCCAGCAGTGCAGAGTATTTCAGGAGAGGAGAGTTATAGTGGAAGGAGCAGAGTCCTCCAGCAGTGCAGAGTATTTCAGGAGAGGCGAGATATAGAGGAAGGAGAAGAGTCCTCCAGCAGTGCAGAGTATTTCAGGAGAGGAGAGTTATAGAGGAAGGAGCAGAGTCCTCCAGCAGTGCAGAGTATTTCAGGAGATGAGAGTTATAGAGGAAGGAGTTGAGTCCTCCAGCAGTGCAGAGTATTTCAGGAGAGGAGAGTTATAGAGGAAGGAGCAGAGTCCTCCAGCAGAGCAGAGTATTTCAGGAGAGGAGAGTTATAGAGGAAGGAGCAGAGTCCTCCAGCAGAGCAGAGTATTTCAGGAGAGGAGAGATATAGAGGAAGGAGACGAGTCCCCCAGCAGTGCAGAGTATTTCAGGAGAGGAGAGTTATAGTGGAAGGAGCAGAGTCCTCCAGCAGTGCAGAGTATTTCAGGAGAGGAGAGTTATAGTGGAAGGAGCAGAGTCCTCCAGCAGTGCAGAGTATTTCAGGAGAGGAGAGTTATAGAGGAAGGAGCAGAGTCCTCCAGCAGTGCAGAGTATTTCAGGAGAGGAGCGTTATAGAGGAAGGAGCAGAGTATTTCAGGAGAGGAGAGTTATAGAGGAAGGAGTTGAGTCCTCCAGCAGTGCAGAGTATTTCAGGAGAGGAGAGTTATAGAGGAAGGAGAAGAGTCCCCCAGCAGTGCAGAGTATTTCAGGAGAGGAGAGTTATAGAGGAAGGAGTTGAGTCCTCCAGCAGTGCAGAGTATTTCAGGAGAGGAGAGTTATAGAGGAAGGAGAAGAGTCCTCCAGCAGTGCAGAGTATTTCAGGAGAGGAGAGTTATAGAGGAAGGAGAAGAGTCCCCCAGCAGTGCAGAGTATTTCAGGAGAGGAGCGTTATAGAGGAAGGAGCAGAGTATTTCAGGAGAGAAGAGTTATAGAGGAAGGAGCAGAGTCCTCCAGCAGTGCAGAGTATTTCAGGAGAGGAGAGTTATAGAGGAAGGAGAAGAGTCCCCCAGCAGTGCAGAGTATTTCAGGAGAGGAGCGTTATAGAGGAAGGAGCAGAGTATTTCAGGAGAGGAGAGTTATAGAGGAAGGAGTTGAGTCCTCCAGCAGTGCAGAGTATTTCAGGAGAGGAGAGTTATAGAGGAAGGAGAAGAGTCCTCCAGCAGTGCAGAGTATTTCAGGAGAGGAGAGTTATAGAGGAAGGAGAAGAGTCCCCCAGCAGTGCAGAGTATTTCAGGAGAGGAGCGTTATAGAGGAAGGAGCAGAGTATTTCAGGAGAGGAGAGTTATAGAGGAAGGAGTTGAGTCCTCCAGCAGTGCAGAGTATTTCAGGAGAGGAGAGTTATAGAGGAAGGAGTTGAGACCTCCAGCAGTGCAGAGTATTTCAGGAGAGGAGAGTTATAGAGGAAGGAGCTGAGTATTTCAGGAGAGGAGAGATATAGAGGAAGGAGAAGAGTCCTCCAGCAGTGCAAAGTATTTCAGGAGATGAGAGTTATAGAGGAAGGAGAAGAGTCCCCCAGCAGTGCAGAGTATTTCAGGAGAGGAGAGTTATATAGAGGAAGGAGCAGAGTCCTCCAGCAGTGCAGAGTATTTCAGGAGAGGCGAGATATAGAGGAAGGAGAAGAGTCCTCCAGCAGTGCAAAGTATTTCAGGAGATGAGAGTTATAGAGGAAGGAGAAGAGTCCTCCAGCAGTGCAGAGTATTTCAGGAGAGGAGAGTTATATAGAGGAGGGAGCGGAGTCCCCCAGCAGTGCAGAGTATTTCAGGAGATGAGAGTTATAGAGGAAGGAGAAGAGTCCCCCAGCAGTGCAGAGTATTTCAGGAGATGAGAGTTATAGTGGAAGGAGCAGAGTCCCCCAGCAGTGCAGAGTATTTCAGGAGATGAGAGTTATAGAGGAAGGAGTTGAGTCCCCCAGCAGTGCAGAGTATTTCAGGAGAGGCGAGATATAGAGGAAGGAGAAGAGTCCTCCAGCAGTGCAGAGTATTTCAGGAGAGGAGAGTTATAGAGGAAGGAGCAGAGTCCTCCAGCAGTGCAGAGTATTTCAGGAGATGAGAGTTATAGAGGAAGGAGTTGAGTCCTCCAGCAGTGCAGAGTATTTCAGGAGAGGAGAGTTATAGAGGAAGGAGCAGAGTCCTCCAGCAGAGCAGAGTATTTCAGGAGAGGAGAGTTATAGAGGAAGGAGCAGAGTCCTCCAGCAGAGCAGAGTATTTCAGGAGAGGAGAGATATAGAGGAAGGAGACGAGTCCCCCAGCAGTGCAGAGTATTTCAGGAGAGGAGAGTTATATAGAGGAAGGAGCGGAGTCCTCCAGCAGTGCAGAGTGTTTCAGGAGAGGAGAGTTATAGAGGAAGGAGCAGAGTCCTCCAGCAGTGCAGAGTATTTCAGGAGAGGAGAGTTATAGAGGAAGGAGCAGAATGCCCCAGCAGTGCAGAGTATTTCAGGAGAGGAGAGTTATAGAGGAAGGAGCAGAGTCCTCCAGCAGTGCAGAGTATTTCAGGAGAGGAGAGATATAGAGGAAGGAGCAGAGTCCTCCAGCAGTGCAGAGTATTTCAGGAGAGGAGAGATATAGAGGAAGGAGAAGAGTCCTCCAGCCGTGCAGAGTATTTCAGGAGAGGAGAGTTATAGAGGAAGGAGCAGAGTCCTCCAGCAGAGCAGAGTATTTCAGGAGAGGAGAGTTATAGAGGAAGGAGCAGAGTCCTCCAGCAGAGCAGAGTATTTCAGGAGAAGAGAGATATAGAGGAAGGAGAAGAGTCCTCCAGCAGTGCAGAGTATTTCAGGAGAGGAGAGTTATAGAGGAAGGAGCAGAGTCCCCCAGCAGTGCAGAGTATTTCAGGAGAGGAGAGTTATAGAGGAAGGAGAAGAGTCCTCCAGCAGTGCAGAGTATTTCAGGAGAGGAGAGATATAGAGGAAGGAGCAGAGTCACCCAGCAGTGCAGAGCATTTCAGAAGAGGAGAGTTATAGAGGAAGGAGAAGAGTCCCCCAGCAGTGCAGAGTATTTCAGGAGAAGAGAGATATAGAGGAAGGAGCAGAGTCCTCCAGCAGTGCAGAGTATTTCAGGAGAGGAGAGTTATAGAGGAAGAAGCAGAGTCCTCCAGCAGTGCAGAGTATTTCAGGAGAGGAGAGTTATAGAGGAAGGAGCAGAGTCCTCCAGCAGTGCAGAGTATTTCAGGAGAGGAGAGTTATAGAGGAAGGAGCAGAGTCCTCCAGCAGTGCAGAGTATTTCAGGAGAGGAGAGTTATATAGAGGAAGGAGCAGAGTATTTCAGGAGAGGAGTTATAGATGAAGGAGCAAATTCCTCCAGCATTACAGAGTATTTCAGGAGAGAAGAGTTATAGAGGAAGGAGCAGAGTCCTGCAGCAGAGCAGAGTATTTCAGGAGAGGAGAGTTATAGAGGAAGGAGCAGAGTCCTGCAGCAGAGCAGAGTATTTCAGGAGAAGAGAGATATAGAGGAAGGAGAAGAGTCCTCCAGCAGTGCAGAGTATTTCAGGAGAGGAGAGTTATAGAGGAAGGAGAAGAGTCCTCCAGCAGTGCAGAGTATTTCAGGAGAGGAGAGATATAGAGGAAGGAGCAGAGTCACCCAGCAGTGCAGAGCATTTCAGGAGAGGAGAGTTATAGAGGAAGGAGAAGAGTCCCCCAGCAGTGCAGAGTATTTCAGGAGAAGAGAGATATAGAGGAAGGAGCAGAGTCCTCCAGCAGTGCAGAGTATTTCAGGAGAGGAGAGTTATATAGAGGAAGGAGCAGAGTATTTCAGGAGAGGAGTTATAGATGAAGGAGCAAATTCCTCCAGCATTACAGAGTATTTCAGGAGAGAAGAGTTATAGAGGAAGGAGCAGAGTCCTGCAGCAGAGCAGAGTATTTCAGGAGAGGAGAGTTATAGAGGAAGGAGCAGAGTCCTCCAGCAGAGCAGAGTATTTCAGGAGAAGAGAGATATAGAGGAAGGAGAAGAGTCCTCCAGCAGTGCAGAGTATTTCAGGAGAGGAGAGTTATAGAGGAAGGAGAAGAGTCCTCCAGCAGTGCAGAGTATTTCAGGAGAGGAGAGATATAGAGGAAGGAGCAGAGTCACCCAGCAGTGCAGAGCATTTCAGGAGAGGAGAGTTATAGAGGAAGGAGAAGAGTCCCCCAGCAGTGCAGAGTATTTCAGGAGAAGAGAGATATAGAGGAAGGAGCAGAGTCCTCCAGCAGTGCAGAGTATTTCAGGAGAGGAGAGTTATAGAGGAAGGAGCAGAGTCCTCCAGCAGTGCAGAGTATTTCAGGAGAGGAGAGTTATAGAGGAAGGAGCAGAGTCCTCCAGCAGTGCAGAGTATTTCAGGAGAGGAGAGTTATAGAGGAAGAAGCAGAGTCCTCCAGCAGTGCAGAGTATTTCAGGAGAGGAGAGTTATAGAGGAAGGAGCAGAGTCCTCCAGCAGTGCAGAGTATTTCAGGAGAGGAGAGTTATAGAGGAAGGAGCAGAGTCCTCCAGCAGTGCAGAGTATTTCAGGAGAGGAGAGTTATATAGAGGAAGGAGCAGAGTATTTCAGGAGAGGAGTTATAGATGAAGGAGCAAATTCCTCCAGCATTACAGAGTATTTCAGGAGAGGAGAGTTATAGAGGAAGGAGCAGAGTCCTGCAGCAGAGCAGAGTATTTCAGGAGAGGAGAGTTATAGAGGAAGGAGCAGAGTCCTGCAGCAGAGCAGAGTATTTCAGGAGAGGAGAGTTAAAGAGGAAGGAGCAGAGTCCTCCAGCAGTGCAGAGTGCAGAGGAAAATCTCCGAAGCTGAACGGCGCCTGCGCCGTGAGTGAAGGTGGTAGCCCCACCATCCAAGCGGACATAGGGTTGTGAATTTTAGAGGGTCCCTCGCGGGCGAGCTTCGCTCGCCACGCTTCAGGCTCGGCCTCGCTGCGCTCGGCTCTTTTTTATTCTAACTCTATGTCCACTTGGATAGTGGGGATAGAACCTGGACTCACGGCGCAGGCGCCGTTCATCCTCTGCAATTTTCGGAATCTGTGTTCCTGTGTACTGCGCATGCGCAGTACGCAGGGGACACTATCCGATGGAGGACGTTATTAGACAAGAGCCCGGCTGGCAGCCATTTTGTGGTGGACCAAATTGCATTGATTTTAGTGGGAGAATTCTCAAACGCTAGAGCACAAACGTTCTTCTTGTGTTCTGTCTCCATCAGCATTTTCCTAAGAAAAACACCTCCTTACAGCATAGAAGACACAACACAAAAAAATATATATCAATCTATATATATATTTGATCTGCTTTGAAGTGTAAAAAAAAAGTGTATATGCTGACGTCTCACCAAAGCCCCCCAAAAAATATAAAAAAAAATTCAAACATTTTTCTAAAAAATGAAAATGTGTAAAAAAATAAAATAAAAAACTACCGACACCACTCTCCCCTGCTCTACAAACACTGTCCACTGCCCCAACCCCCTCCCCCCAAAAAGCATTGTGAAAAAAAAATAGGAAACAAAAATTGTAAAAAATCAGTTATTAAAAATAATTGGAGGGGGGGGTTGGTTGAGGCGCCACTTGCCTGAAATGAGTTTTTCCAGGTTGGGATGTCTGCCAATGCACACGTTGTAGGAGGAATTTTTTTGCCGGGCAGAACTGAAAGCAATGCAAACAGCGGAGGGAGACGGTAGTTGTCACACGTTGTCACGCCTCGCTGTTGCAGGGCGGGTTTTGTTTGTGTTGCAACCCGTCCATAGAGACAGGAAAATCCCGCCATTCAACACACCAAACCCGCCCTGCAAGTAACAGACAAATACCTCACCTTGTGCACATTGTAAACCCGAAGCAGCGAGGCACAATGTGACAGATGAGGGCATTGCCCCCCCCTCCCCCATTTCAATGGTGCCCCCCAGGAGCTGTGTGACCAATCAGTACTAACAATCCTGGCTGTGAGATATTTTGATTCAGTGATCAGTAATGCCCGCCAAATACAGCGGGGGGGGGGGGGGGGGGTGTAATTTTTGTGGCTGTAAAGCAATAATTCTTAGCTGCAGCACGTGCACACCCCTGACTGCCTTGTCAGCTAAGAGTCCATTCACACCAATTGCTGGATTACAGCACAGCATCGCCTGTCTGTGCAGTCACCTCACTCTACATTGTGGTGAACCCTACTGCTTTTTTTTTTTTTTTTGTACTAAACTTTATTGAAATGTTACACAGACATTTCATGAAGTTCACCAGACTGTCGCACAGTTTGAGGCTGTGGACAGGTTTGTATTGCACTCCACTGAGCAAAAGTACTGCATGAGGCAACACCGAGCCAGACCTACCAGAGACAAAGCATATTGCCATGTCATGTGATGGGACTGTGCTGGAATAGCCACCCAACATACTTCCATTGCCTCTGGTGTGAATATACCCTAAAGGCAGAGCAGTAAGACAACTGCTCAATCACATGGTTTTACCACCCCCAACCACACATGTGAAGGTGTCCTGAATAAGAAAAAAGCAGAGCTGAAGAGTTCTACAGAATGAGAAATCACTACATAGATAACACTGGAAGTGACCCCTGTACATACCTCACTGCTCATTCTCTCTCCTCCCCCTCTCTCTCCCCCCCCCATCTCTCTCCCCTCACTCTCCTTCTCTCCCCCTCTCTCTCCTCCTCTCCCACTCTCTCTCCTCTTCGCCCCTCTCCTCCTCTCCCTCTCTCCTCTTCGCCCCTCTCTCTCCTCCTCTCCCTCTCTCTCCTCTCCCACTCTCTCCTTCTCCCCCTCTCTATCTTTCGCTCCCTCTCTCTCCTCCTCTCCCTCTATCTCCTTCTTCCACCTCTCTCTCTCCTTCTCTCCCCCCCCTCTCTCTCTCTCTCTCTCTCCTTCCCCTCTCTCTCTTTCTCCCCCCTCTCTCTCACCCCCCCTCTTTCTCCTTCTCCCCCCTCTCTCCTCTTCGCCCCCCCTCCCTCTCATCTGCTCTCCCTCTTCCCCCCTCACTCCCTCCATCTCTCTCCTCCCTCATTCCCTCCCCCTCACCTCCTCTCTCTCTCTCTTCCCCCCTCCCTCTAATCTCCTCTCCCTCCCCCCTCACTCCCTCTCTGTCTCCCTCACTCCCTACTTCTCTCATTTCCTCTCTCTCTCTCCCCTCACTCCCTCCCTCTCATCTCCTCTCCCTCCCTCTCTTCCCCCCTCACTCCCTCTCATCTTCTCCCTCACTCCCTCCCTCCCTCGCATCTTCTCTCACCTCTCTCTCCTTCTCCCTCTTTCTTTCTCTCCCCACTTACTTTTTCCCTCTCGTCTCCCTCCCCCCTCACTCCCTCCCTCTCATCTCATCTCATCTCATCTCTCTCTCTCTCTCTCTCTCTTTCTCTCTTTCTTTCTCTCTCTCTCTCTCTCTCTCTCTCTCATCCCCTCTCCCCCCTCACTCCCTCCCTCTCATCTCCTCTCATTTGCTGGTTTTAAGTTCTTTAAAGTATGTTGTAAACCCTTTACAACCACTTTTGCCTACAGATAAGACTATAATAAGGCTTACCTGTAGATACAGTGAATTTCTCCCAAACTTGAATAGTTTACAAACACTTTAAGGTAGACTCAGTGAGGAAAATTATCTTTTTGTATGCAGAAAAGCAAATGTGAATGAAAGTTTATTTTTTTTAAATGATCTATTGTCCCGAGGTTTATGTGTGTCTGTGGCATAGAAATTAGAAGTATTTTGTGGGTACAAGGTCTGTGTCTGTGGAATCTACTGCGGGTTCCCGCATCGCACCTGACTCACAAGGCAGTTCACACTGCTATATATATACGAATTGCTGGGAGTGTCAATACAATGTTAATGACACCCCCATTTCAGCTCGCATATCGCACTGCCAACTCACAGTTCAGATATGAATCGGATCGCGTGGGTGTGTGAACACCCATGTGATCTGATTCTGATGCGGACCAAAAAAAAAAAAAAGAGTCCGGTGCGAGTTTGGCCTCAGTGCGATGCGAATTCAGCCATACAATCTGTATCTGTGCAATCGCACGGATATTGCATGTTATTTGCAGTGCGGTGCGAATCACATGCGATCTTGTGCCATGCATAAGTGTGAAGCGAGCCTAAGGCTGGGTTCACACTGCTGCGGGGGGAGATCCGGATGTGATTCGCACTGCAAATCACATCCGATCTCCGTAGCGATACGAGTTCAGCCATACAGATAGTATGGCTGAATTCGCATCGCTCCCGCAGCAAACTCGCACGGGACCCTTTTTTTGGTCCGCAACAGAATCGGATCGCATAGGGGTTCACACCATGCGATCCGATTCCTGTGCGAGTCGGCAGATCGCACTGCGATATGCGGACGGATCTGGGGGTGTCATTAACATATCATTGACACTCCCAGCCGTCCGCATAGGGCAACTGCCGGCGGGAGTAATGCGATGCGGGAAAACGCCGCGGATTCGCAGCGTTCCCGCATCGCAGCGGTGTGAACCCGGCCTAAGAAAGGACACCGGAGGATGGACATGACAGCACTTGGATGGCAAACTGGGACTACTCAGGCTACTTATCCAGTCTGGAGACCACAAAAAAAAAATCCCAGCATGCCTTGTAAACTGAGTGCCATGGATACACCATTTACAATTTTTTAAATAAAGATTTTATACAAATGACAACAAATACATGGATCAGATGAAAACATTAGATTTTTTTTATTATTATAAAACCATAAACCATTGTACTTGAATTTAAATCATGAAAGCATCACTGGGGATATGGTGGGGGGCAGTGATGGCGAACCTTGGCACCCCAGATGTTTTGGAACTACATTTCCCATGATGCTCTGGCACTCTGCAGTGTAGTTGAGCATCATGGGAAATGTAGTTCCAAAACATCTGGGGTGCCAAGGTTCTCCATCACTGGTGGGGGGGATCTTTGGGCTCATCCTACTCGATTATGTACCATTTTTTTTTTTTTTTTTTAGAAAGCAGTAGCAATCAACTTTATTGATACAACACCATCTACACAAAATTCTGGAAGGGTTCCCAGTGTCACCCACGGTGATAACTTCCTATTTCAAAAATTAGAGGAAAACTAATAATGATAGATAGATAGATAGATAGATAGATAGATAGATAGATAGATAGATATACACGTTCTTGTCCTAATGACTGATCAATAGCACTGACTCCTGTAGTTGGGTAATTAATATTGCAACCAATCACAGTGATCTGTTAGGAAGGAGAAAATCCGATTAAAAAACATACTAAACCCAAAAATCCAAAAATTTAATAAATTGCAGCTTAACAAACATAAAAATTTTTTAGGCTCCCCCCTCTGTTTTCACCTCTTGATCTGGCCAGTAACACAACTCCTGTATTCGAGCGCCTCCACTCTGGATGAAGGAGCAATAAAGACCACTTTGGACAGCAGCATTTTTCAGTCTGGGGATGTTAAATGTACTAGCAGATTGAAATACACTAACAACAGTGGCGTCACTATGGTGGGTGTCACCTGGTTTCGGTAAAACACTTTTTTTTTCCCTATATAATACTGCATATAATGGCAATAGTAGTGCCGTTAACAACTATCAAGCAGCTAGCAAATTTGAATAACAATATTATGTAAAAATATTGTGCTAAAATAAACATCGTTCTTTAAAAGTTTAAACGTTACTGAAATAATAAATAACACAAAACTAAAGAGGAACAAATACATAAGCATTTAGTTAACATCTTAACTAAATCCTGGAACTGTAGGATAACCTGAAACTTTAGGGTCACCTGGACCTGTGGGGGTCATCTGAACCAGTGGGAACACTTGGGACTATGGGGCAGGGGCGGACTGACCATTGGGCCACTCGGGCACTGCCCGAGGGCCCCATGCCACTAGGGGGCCCCACCACGGTTGCCAGCCTCAGTAAAACCAGGGACAGTATGTAAAAAGTTGTGTTCTTTTTACATCTGTCTCTGAAATGCCCCTTACCGACATCCTTTTGGTCTAAAAATCCAGAGATTATAGCTGCCCCACCTCTCCAGTACCTTCTCAGCCAATAGAAACATGTCTGTGTATACTGTGTGATTGTATACTGTGTGTGTGTGTGTTTGTGTATACTGTGTGGCCCCATAGTCTCCGATTGCCCGGGGGCCCCATAATCTCCTATTGCCTGGGGGCCCCATGAGTTGTCAGTCCGCCCCTGCTATGGGGCCACCTGGAACTGTGGATCACCTGGATCTTCGGAAATTGTGGGATCACATGGGGCTAGAGGACCACCAGCAAACTGCACGATCTCCTGAGACCGATTAGCCATTTCGGGCTATGGGACCACCTGTAATTGTGGGTCACTTTGGACTCTGGGATCATCTGAAACGTCACCTGTGGCTAAAGAGCCACATGGAACTGTGGGATCACCTGGATCTATGGGGTCTCCTGAAACTGTGGGGCCATCTTGGGCTATGGGGCCACCTAGAACAGTGGATCACCTGAGACAATGGGATCATCTGAAACTGTGAGATCTTGTGGATCTATGGGGGTTGTGTTGTGGGATCACCAGGGACTATAGGGCCACCTGGGACTGTGGCATCTCCAGGTACTAAAGAGTCTTCTGGGACTGTGGAGCCACCTAGGTCTTTGGGGGGTCTCCAGGGACTGGGGGAAAAGCAGCGACTGGACACGAGAAGTTGCTCCCCTCCCCCAGACCCTTCCTGGCAAGAGGAAGCCAGCTCTTATTTAAAGAGCCGTGGTCACATGCCACTTCCAACCTACTTGATGGTGTCACCACTCTGGCTGGTGTCTCCCAAGTGCGGTCTGCACCCTCCGCACCCCCCATAGTGACGCCACTGACTAACAAATTGAAGCCAAGCTCAAGCTCACATTTTATAATCAATTACAGCAAACAGTTGTGTAAGAACAACTGTCAGTGGTAAATGGTTTGTCTCAAGAGAGCTTGTTCTTTTGAAAAGCAACAGACTTACCGACCAGATGACCAGATGAAAATAGAAGAAAGAAAGCCTAAAAAAGAAAACAAATTAATCTAATGCCGCCTACACACGATCGGAATTTCCGACAACAAAACCGTGGGATTTTTTTTCCGAAGGATGTTGCCTCAAACTTGTCTTGCATACACACGGTCACACAAATATTGTCGGAAATTCCAAACGTCAAGAACGCGGTGACGTACAACATGTACAACAAGCCGAGAATAATGAAGTTCAATAGCCAGTGCGGCTCTTCGGCTTGATTCTAAACATGTGTGGACTTTTGTGCGTCGGACTTGGGTACACACACGCTCTGAATTTCTGACAACAAAGTTTGTTGTTGGAAAAATTGGAGAACCTGCTCTTCGAACATTTGTTGTTGGAAATTCCGACAGCAAATGTCCGATGGAGCCTACACACGGTCGGACTTTCTGACAACAAGCTCACCTCGAACGTTTGTTTGCCGTAAAGTACGACCGTGTGTACGCGACATAAGAATTGGTAAACTGCAAAATATTAAATGTTTGCTTTTGGGATTAATACCATTTTTTAAACGTCTCCTCACGTCTTTGGATTACCCCCACAGATCTTTAGAAAATCTTCCCAGACACCTAACGCAACATGGAGGGGTTCAGTGAATTTGGTGGTGAAGGTGTGGAGGTGTTGGACTGGGTCACTCAGATCATAAAAGGAAATCTGCCCGGCTTCATAATCCAGATATATCCTGACTCTGTAATTGGGGATATTGGCAGGTAAAAGGACCCCTTTATTGTCATACATCGCCAAATACTGATTACCATTCCTGTACAAAGCCCAGGACTTGTCGTTATGTCCAAACTTTGCTAGCTCTCCACTCCTCTCTACACCGAAGTAAGACATCCCGACTACCCATCCATCTATTCCCCCAAAATCCACTTCCCAGTAATGTCTCCCCGAGGAGAAACTCTCACTGCTCAACGCCTGAGGACAACGATAAAACCTCTCTGGTGTTTCTGGACGTTCCTGGTCTATAGATGATATGGATATCGTTTTTCTGTCGTCTGATAGCTTTAGAGAATTATCAGTTGTGTTTTCATCCAGTAATATCGCCGTAGGTTCCCGTATATAGAAGTATACATTTACGTCTCTTATTATATCCATTAAACTTGATTGTAAGAGGTCAGCCACATCCAGACAACCTCCATCATGGAGGAACCTCTCGTGTCTCTCTCTGTCCTGATTATCTCTATCATCAGTATCATACAAGTCACCTGTGTCCGATTCCTGTAGGACAGTCAGTGGATCCGTCACGTTGCACAGCTCCTCGATGTGACATATCTTCCTGTACAAATCGTCCTTTTTTATTTGGAGGTCCCAGATGCAGAGAGAGGCATACTCTGCCTGCCTGGAGATCCTCCTCAGGATTCCTTTCTCCAGGTTTTCCAGACGTTTCCTGAGATCTTTAAACAGGGCAGTGACACTGTCGGTGTCACCGACGACTTTTTGTTCTACTTTGGTCCTGTATTCCTGCAAACTCTTCACTCTTTCCTCCGTCTCCGCTTTCTTTGTCTGAAGTTTCTGAAGAACATTCCTCAGTGTCTCCTTCTTCTTCTTGGAAGCCACATCCAATTTCTCCACCTGGTGTCCTTTATGTTCTTCAGTCAAACTGCAGGACACACAGATACAGGTCTCGTCCTCAGTGCAGTAATACTCCAGGATCTTCTTCTTATGGACGGAGCATTTCCTGCTCTCCATGGACAAGGTGGGTTCAATAAGGACGTGTACTGGGGACTTTTTGTGGACTCTCAGGTGTTTCTTACACAGAGAAACCTCACAGTGCAGACAGGATCTAACAGCAGGTACAGGAGAGTCCACACAGTAAGTGCAGGAGACCCCGGACTCCTCCTGATGTGGCTGAGCGGACAGGAAATCCTCCACCATGCTACGTAGCTTCTTGTTACTGTGCAGTGCAGGACGCCTCTTAAAATACTCTCCACATTCAGGACAGGAATATCCTCCAGTGCCCTCCTGTATATTCAGCAGACAATCAATACAGTACCGGCAGTAGTTGTGTCCACATCTCAGGTTCACGGGATCTTTGTAATTCTTCAGACAGATGGGACATTCCAGCTTGGTTCTCAAAGCAGCAGACGGCATCGCCATGGCTGACACCGGAGAGGAAGGCAGTTGGGAGGGGCTACTTCCTCCTTCACAGGGTGAAGCTGGGCTGTGGCTTGTGCTGTAGTCATGTGATTAGTTATATGAAGGGATAAAGATAATGCAAAGATATAATAGGAAACAACGTACCTATTTTAGAAAAATATTTGTCCTGTATTGCATACCTGCTGTGTCCATAGCCAGGAGCATAACTAGAGTCAGGCAAACGAGACACATGGCTCGTATCTAGTACTGGGTGTTTCAGATCCCAGTACTGCCCCTGACTGCCCACCATTTCTTCCATTCGTTGCCTACTGTGTGTAGTTAGCACCTGGCTGCCCAGGTCAGATTGAAGGGGTTAATGTTTTACCACCTTTTTCCCCCCCGGTTTGTGTGTTTGCGGGCTTTCGCTGGGGTCCAGTCACCCTCCCATGTTCTATAATAGGAAGAGGTCCAGATCCTAAGGGGCTCCAGGGAACACTTGGGGAAACGCATGGGAAACCTACACTAAATACTTGCTGGGATCTATGGTCCACTCTGAATGCCGATCCGCCAGGAGAACCCTGGAACATGGACACCTCTGCTAGAGCACTACCGAGCATGCACTTATCTCCAAGATACTCTTCTTGTGCAGGTAACCTGGGGCAGCCACAGTTAGGTTCAGTTCGAATTCAGAATGTTATTGCACATTATACCTGTTTGTCAAGTTACAGTAAATGTTGATTCAACTGCTCAGAGCCTGGTCTGAAGTTATTCAAGGGGGTGCATGTGAGGATCTGGTATATCACCAAACAACTTGGTCCTTAAAGAGGAAGTAAACCCTGATGAGTTTACTTCCTCTTTGATTCCCTGCAAAGGTAAAGCATAATGGACTACTATGCAGTCCATTATGTGTCACTTACCTGACACAGGAGCCAGCGATGTCACCGTTGTCCCTTGTAGTCCGGCGCATTAATCTTCTCGGTGGGTCTTCGCTGCTGCACCGCTGTCATTCAGCGAAGCCGCGATGCCGTCACTCCCGCGCATGTGCACGGGAGCTGCCACGCTCGGCATAATCGCCGTTAATGGTGCCGCTCTCAGTGCGCCTGCGCACCGCTGTCTACGGCGCATGCGCCGTAGACAGCGGTGCCTGTCTTTCGGTAAATATCTCGGTTTAGGAGATATTTACCGAAAGACAGGCACCGCTGTCTACGGCGCATGCGCCGTAGACAGCGGTGCACAGGCGCACTGAGAGCGGCACCATTAACGCCGTAGACAGCGGTGCCTGTCTTTCGGTAAATATCTCCTAAACCTACACGGTATTCGATATTTCTTGGACCTACAGGTAAGCCTTAATCTAGGCTTACCTGTAGGTCAAAGTGTGTTGTAAGGGTTTACAACCACTTTAAAGGGAGTGACGTCATTGCGGCTTCGCCGAATGACAGCGATGGAGCAGCGAGACCCACCAAGAAGATGGATGCTCCGGACTACAGGGGACAGCGGTGACTTTTCTGGCTCCTGTGTCAGGTAAGTGACACATAATGGACTACTATGCGATGCATAGTAGTCCATTATGCTTTATCTTTGCAGGAAATCAAAGAGGAAGTAAACTCATCAGGGTTTACTTCCTCTTTAACCATAGTATGCGGTACATGTAACATCAAAACGGTAGAGGTTCATGAGTAACTGAAAAACAGCAACCAGTCACTGGCATGGTACCTGCTAGGCTCTGAGGAAGAGGGTTCTCCCTCAAAACACATAAGCCGGTTTGCAATGCCGTCTGGTCCTCCGTAAACATCCGGTCCAGGTCGCAGATTTTAGAGACATGGTTCTGATTGCTGTTGCACTGACAATCTTTTCCATAATGTCTGTATGCGAGTATGACTTTTGCCGTTAATGAATTTTATCTTTGGTTATGCACAAGGTCGGTGCGCCCTCTTTTCTTTTCTATAGGTACCTGATAGGTGACAGGTTCTCCAGTAGTGTGGGTTGTCAGTGCCCTGACTCCCTCCCTAGCTGTCCATCTCCCTCAGTCACCGGGAGTGGACTAGCGTAACGGAGATCTATGTCCTGGTCACTTGGTACAGAAAGAGAAGAGTTAAGGTGCACGCTATGTGCTCGTCGGCAGGGCTCCATTCCGTTACTGGTAGTAGTGAGGTAACAGAGGTACGCTTACTAGTGGAGTGGGCAGTGGCTGAGCCTGTCCCTCTGAATGCAATACAAATATTAGTACATGTATATAGGACACGGGACAAGGGAGCTTAAGGAGGAACTCAGTACCTTGCGTACTGCTGCACACATTTGGTATTTAGGAGACCACCTTAATGTTTGAACTTTCACATTGCAGTGGCTCCTGCCCGTTCCCCGGGCATTGGTGAGCACACCTTCGGGCAAAGTATAACCCCACGTGCAAGGGTTAGTGACCCCCTTTAATGCCTGGCATAGTCCAAAAATCCACCCTGAGTGTGGAACCTATTATGTGACCCAACGAGGAAGGGAAACATGGAGGAAGTGGCAGACAACCCCCTCTTGCATGCCACCAGTCAGACCTTCATTATAGAGCCAATGAGACCGCGCTGAAACCCCCTCTTCAGCTTTGTGCTGCAGGTCTGACAGGCAGGTGGAGAAAAGAGCTGAGTGCTTCCACCCACACTCCAACCCCCGGGTGTGCCCCCCGGGTGTGCAGCGAGGTCTTGCACAGCTGCACTCGGAGCCTGTGGAGGGGGTTGTGAGGGTGGCAGATTTAAAATGGCTGCTTGCTGACATACTCGGGAGGGGAAATGTGGGCACTGGGCACCAGCAACGTTTTGTTTTTGTTTTTTAAAGGCAGCCTGCAGTTGTCTAAGTCAAGCTTGTACATTATCTGACCATGGTGAAGGCCAAGCTTGGTGACTGAGCCTGAGCCCCGGGGTGAGTGAGCTGTAAACACATTCTGTACTCTGATATCCTTTATTTTCCTCCTTCTCTCTTTCTCCCGCTTCTCTTTTTCCCTCTCTCTCTCCACTCAAATTCAAATAAGCTTTATTGGCAGGACCAAATAAATGTAAGCATTGCCAAAGCAGTTGAGTTTGTATGGGAACAGGGGCGTAACTATAGGGGGTGCAGCAGTTGCGACCGCAACTGGGCCCTGTGCTGCAGGGGGCCCATGCAGCCCCCTCTACATATGGCCGGCAGCAGCATAGGCAGCTAGGGGTACCAGTGCACCATGCACACGTGTGGCTGGAGGTGGAGGGTGACTAGCAGAGCTCCATGCTCGACTATTGCACTGGCTGCTCTTTAGTTGTGCATTCCCCGCATGACCTGTGTCCTCGGCCGGCTCCTCAGAGTACCCCTCTCCTGCTCCATGCATTGCCGCTCAGTCCGATGTCTGTTCTCCCCAGCCAGAGTCCCGCCCCCCCCCCCGAGTCCGGCCCACACTGCACTGCATACTTCTCCCGGGTAAACAAACTTTAAGCACACAGATGCAGTGCAGCCCTATGAGAGCCCCCCGGAGGACACTGCAGGCTTGTCTGCCAGCCCCCCTCCTCCCCCGTCATACACAGATGATGAAAGGTCTTTCTGGGAGATATGCTGATCACCCGTCCAACACACTGGATGGAGCCCAGGCCAACATGGATGAGTGCGCGGCCTGCAGCTTGGTCATGGTGAGTGAGAGGACCCCATCCCCCACACACCATTACATACCCCCTCCATCTCCCCCTGGGGACAGGGGCCCCTTCTCACGTGGGGACAGGGACCCCCATCTCCCCTGGGGACAGGGACTCCTTCTCACCTGGGGGCAGTAACTTCATCTGCCCTGGAGAAAAGGACCTCATCTCTTCTGGGGACGGGGACCGCATCCTGCCTAGGGACAGTCCCCCAATGGGGCACCTAAAAAAAAAATTTATAATAATAAAAAAAAACTACTGATGCCAGTGGTGGAACTACAGGGCTCACAAAGGTCATACCTGTGACCACGCCCTGGAGTTCCACCGCCGGACTCGAAGGGAAGGGCCCTGGCTGGGGTTCAGGGGGGCCCTTCATGGTTTCTTGCATCGGGGCCCTGAAGGTTCTAGTTACGCCACTGTATGGGAAGGAGGGTTGGTAATGGGTAATATAAGGTGGGATGGGGGGGGGTGAGTCCATGTAACGGATTTTTAAGCCCATAGTTTTTCATGCCCCTCTCAGTCTGTGACACGCTGTCAAATATCGTGCGGGTATTTTCACCATTGGAGGAAAACAAGTGTATAGGTGCTGCAACCTTCCCACATAAAAGCTCCGCCCCGGGGTTCAGACCTTGACGCTGTTGACACGTCCAATGTACCAGAATAAGGAAAGAGATGGCCGGCACTCAGGATGACATCCAAAATAGTATTCCTTTATTAAATACATGTACAGAGAAGTAAAACAGCCTTACGCGTTTTGGACGTTAGTCCTTAGTCATGGCCCATGACTTAGGACTAACATCTGAAACGCGTAAGGCCGTTTTACAGCTCTGTACATGTATTTAACCACTTGCCGACCGCTGTCGGCATATATACGTTGGCAGAATGGCACGGCTGGGCAAAGTAATGTATACCCGTACGTTACTTTGAAATTCCCTCCATGGGCGCACGCGCCTTCCGCGAGCTCCGTGACCGTGCCTGTGTGACCCGATAGCCGTGGGGATACCGCGATCGTGTCACGGAGCTCAAGAACGGGGGAGATGCCGATGTAAACAGCATCTCCCCATTCTGCCTAGTGACAGGACACTGATCGTCTGCTCCCTGTCATCGGGAGCAGTGATCAGTGTCACGTCACACACAGCCCATTCCCCCAGACAGTTAGAAACATTCCCCCAGGACACACTTAACCACTCCCCCGCCCCCTAGTGGTTAACCCCTTCACTACCAGTGACATTTTTACAGCAATCGGTGCAATTTTAAAGCATTGATCGCTGTATTAATGCCAATGGTCCCAAAAACTTGTCAAAATTGTCCGATGTGTCCACCATAATATCGCAGTCTCAATAAAAATCGCTGATCACCGCCATTACTAGTAAAAAAAAAAATATTACTAAAAATGCCATAAACTATTTCCT
This sequence comes from Lithobates pipiens, assembly GCF_037356315.1. Lineage (NCBI taxonomy): Eukaryota > Metazoa > Chordata > Amphibia > Anura > Ranidae > Lithobates > Lithobates pipiens. The sequence goes on from NW_027507903.1 coordinate 643,152,968, forward strand.
ATTTTGTAGATGTTATAACTTTTGCGCAAACCAATCAATAATCGCTTATTGCAATTTTTTTTTTACCAAAAATATGTAGAAGAATACGTATCGGCCTAAACTGAAAAAAAAAAAATGTTTTTTTATATATTTTTGGGGGATATTTATTATAGCAAAAAGTAAAAAAAAAATGCGTATTTTTTTTCAAAATTGTCGCTATTTTTTCATTTATAGCGCAAAAAATAAAAACCGCATAGGTGATCAAATACCACCAAAAGAAAGCTCTATTTGTGGGAAAAAAAGGACACCAATTTTGTTTGGGAGCCACGTTGCACGACCGCGCAATTGTCGGTTAAAAGCGACGCAGTGCCGAATCGCAAAAAGTGCTCTGGTCAGGAAGGGGGTAAATCCTTCCGGGGCTGAAGTGGTTAAGAAAGGAATGCTGTTTTGGAGTGCCGACCATCCCTTTCCTTATTTTCATGATTGGCTCCTCTTCCAGGAGAATTTGGAGTTTCCTCTTCTATGGAATATAAGTCTGGGATGAGAGCAAAGAGTCTCTGGAAGTGAGTGTGCCTCACTGATGAGTACTTGGGGCACTGTAGCAGGAAGCGGTCCTCATTCTCCAGGACCCCCTGGTCACATTTAGGGTGCCACCTGTACGGGAATGACCCGGACAGTCCGGGTGGTGACGCTTGTGCCCGGCTTTCTGTCCTCCTCTAACTCGGACACAGCAGCATACCTCCAGTCCCAACCGTCTCCCTCCCTTTGCTTTCTCAACCACGGGGGGGGGGGGGGGCTGCCATCCAACCCCCCAGCCAGCCCGTGAATCCCCTTGTGAATTAAGCCTGTGCTTAACACCCCCCCTCCGCCACCGAGGAAGGAAGGAGTAGAAGCAACAGTGACATCCTGCCCATAGCTTCATCACAGACATTGAAGCTGTACAGGATTTCTTCCTTCTCTGCTATGCCACCTCCCCCTCTGCACCATGACCGGGGCTGCTGGGTGTGTACAGCTCTCTGGATGTCTTCACTCTCTACACACCATTCACCTTCTCCAGAGAGAGGAGGGGGCAGATGTCTGCGGTCTTCCTAGCAAGGTCCCCCCTTAAGTTCTCCTAGCTGGGGGACCTTATTTAACTGGAGGGTGTCCCCTCTTATCAACCACCCTTCAGTCCTCCTAGCTGGGGGGGGGGGTCTCATTGAACTGGAGAGGGGGAGTTAAGGGAGTTACTGGATAGAGGTCCCCTCTTATCACCCCCTTCAGTCCTCCTAGCTGGGGGGTCTTATTTAACTGAAGAGGGGGAGTAAATGGAGTTAGTGGATGGGGTCCCCTCTTATCACCCCTGCAGTCTTCCTAGCTGAAGGTCTTCTTTGTCTGGAGGGGGTAGGGAGGAGAATTCCTGTATTCATGGATGAGGGTCCCATTTTATAACCATCCTGTATACCTGGATGGGGGACCCATGTCATCACCACCCTGTGATCCTCCTGGTCAGGGGTCTCCTGGAAGGGGGTTTCTGTATTCCTTGATGGGCCTTTCCCTGTATTGGTCAGTATTCCTGGATGGGTGGGAGTCCCTTCTAATCACCCCCATGTGCTCCTCCTGTTAAGGGGTCTTCTTCTCCTGTAGAGGGGTCAGTACATCTGGAAGGGTATGTGTGTGTGTGAAAGGGGGGGGGGGGGGTCTACCTGACTCCAGTTGGGATTTTCATATTACTCCTTGCACTTCTGGATGTGGGTCCCTGATTACTCCTTCATTATGGGTGCCTCTAAAATATTCAGCTCTCAGATTTTTGCCCCTGGGCAGTAGTACAGAGTCCTCCCTGCCCCTTTCACGCCAACCTCTGTTAGCATTAGCTGACCTAGAGAGATGTACTGGGGTACAGACTGACCTGGGGGGATTATACAGGGGGACAGACTGACCTGGGTGGATTGTACTGGGGTACAGTCTGACCTGGGTGGATTGTACTGGGGTACAGACTGACCTGGGTGGATTGTACTGGGTACAGACTGACCTGGGTGGATTGTACTGGCTACAGACTGACCTGGGTGGATTGTACTGGGTACAGACTGACCTGGGTGGATTGTACTGGGTACAGAATGACCTGGGGGGATTGTACTGGGTACAGACTGACCTGGGTGGATTGTACTGGGTACAGACTGACCTGGGTGGATTGTACTGGGTACAGAATGACCTGGGGGGATTGTACTGGGTACAGACTGACCTGGGGGGATTATACAGGGGGACAGACTGACCTGGGTGGATTGTACTGGGGTACAGTCTGACCCGGGTGGATTGTACTGGGTACAGACTGACCTGGGTGGATTGTACTGGGTACAGACTGACCTGGGTGGATTGTACTGGGTACAGAATGACCTGGGGGGATTGTACTGGGTACAGACTGACCTGGGGGGATTATACAGGGGGACAGACTGACCTGGGTGGATTGTACTTGGGTACAGACTGACCTGGGTGGATTGTACTGGGGTACAGTCTGACTTGGGTGGATTGTACTGGGTACAGACTGACCTGGGGGGATTGTACTGGGTACAGACTGACCTGGGTGGATTGTACTGGGTACAGACTGACCTAGGGGGATTGTACTGGGGTACAGACTGACCTGGAGGGATTGTACTGGGTACAGACTGACCTGGGTGGATTGTACTGGGGTACAGACTGATCTGGGGGGATTGTACTGGGTACAGACTGACCTGGAGGGATTGTACTGGGTACAGACTGACCTGGGTGGATTGTACTGGGGTACAGACTGACCTAGGGGGATTGTACTTGGGTACAGACTGACCTGGGGGGATTGTACTTGGGTACAGACTGACCTGGGGGGATTGTACTGGGGTACAGACTGACCTGTGGGATTGTACTGGGGTACAGACTGACCTGGGGGATTGTCTGCGCCTCGAGCCCACCCTGTTTTGAAGCCGGTTAGAGCCCAATCACGTGCTTCAAAAAAATACACCACCACCACTGGAATCCTTAGTCTGGCGCCCTGCTATGTAGATCAGCTGGCAGGACGCATGGATGGGGGAGGAGCAGCGCCCTTGCGTCCCTTATGGAGCGGCCACCAGCATTGATGGCACTATCAAGGATTCTAAGCCAGGCTGGTGATTTTAGGTGGTACATCTGTCTCTTGATGGCATAGAAGGCTCTGCATGCCTTGACTTTTAGTGCCTCTAATGCCGCGCACATACGACCAGTCTTCCCAACGGACTTTCGGTGGAGTTCCGACTGACTTTCCAAACAAACGGACTTGGCCACACACAATCACACCAAAGTCCAACGGTTTTTAACGTGATGACGTACGGCCAGACTAGAATAAGGAAGTACATAGCCAATAGCTGCCCTAGCGTGGGTTTTCGTCCGTCGGACCAGCACACAGATGAACAGACTTTTCGACCGGACTCGAGTCCGTCGAAAAGATTTGAAACATGTTTTAAATCTAAAGTCCGTCAGATTTTTAGACAGCAAAGGTCCGATAAAGCCCCCACAAATGGTCAAATTGTCCGGCGGATTCGTTCCATCGGACCTAGCCCGGCGAAAGGTCCGGTTGTGTGTACGCCGCATTAGGGTAGCTTGAAACTTCCTGATTGGTACAACACGTACAGCGTAAGTGTTGTACGTCACCGCGTTCTTGGCAATTGGAAATTCCGACAACATTTGTGTGACCGTGTGTATGCAAGACAGACAAGTTTGAGCCAACATCCATTGGAAAAAATCCATGGTTTTGTTGTCGGAATCGGAATGTCCGATCGTGTGTACAAGGCATTAGTCCGTAGGGTTCAATATTGAGTTGGCCCACCCTTTGTAGCTATAACAGCTTAAACTCTTCTGGGAAGGCCGTCCACAAGGTTTAGGAGATGTGTCTATGGGAATGTTTGACCATTCTTCCAGAAGAGCATTTGTGAGGTCAGGCACTGATGTTGGGTGAGAAGGCCTGGCTTTGCAGTCTCCGCTCTAATTCATCCCAAAGGTGTTCTATCAGGTTGAGGTCAGGACTCTGTGCAGGCCAGTCAAGTTCCTCCACCCCAAACTCGCTCACCCATGTCTTTATGGACCTTGCTTTGTGCACTGGTGGGCAGTCATGTTGGAACAGGAAAAGGGGCCATCCCCAAACTTTTCCCACAAAGTTGGGAGCATGAAATTGTACAAAATGTTTTGGTATGCTGACGCCTTAGGAGTTCCCTTCACTGGAACTAAGGGGGCCAAACCTAACCCCTGAATAACAACCCCCACACCATAATCGCCCCGCCACCAAATGATTTGTAGGGGTGGCCCAACACTTTTGGCAATATAGTGTGGAAGAGTAAGTTTGGGGTGGTGGAACTTGACTGGCCTGCACAGATTCCTGACCTCAACCCGATAGAACACCTTTGGGATAAATTAGAGCGGAGACTGCAAGCCAGGCCTTCTCGTCCAACATCCGTGCCTGACCTCACAAATGTGCTTCTGGAAGAATGGTCAAACATTCCCATAGACACACTCCTTTCCTTCCTTCTCTCTCCTTTCTCTCTCTCTTACCCTCCTCCCCTCTCTCTCCTCACTCTCTCTCTCCCCTCTTCCTCCCCCTCCTCCCCATTTCTCCCTCCTCCCCTCTCTCTCATCCTTCTCCCTCTCTCTCACCCTCCTCCCCCTTTCTCCCTCCTCCAATCTCTCTCACCTTCCTCCCCCTCCTCCCCTCCCTCTCCCCCCTGTTCCTCACCCTCATCCCCTTTCTCCCTCCTCCCCTCTCTCTCATCCTCCTCCCCCTCTCTCCCCCTCCCCGCTCTCTCCCCCTCCTCCCCCTCCCCTCTCTCTCACCCTCCTCCGCCTTTCTCCCTCCTGCCCCCCTCTCACCCTCCTGCCCCTCTCTCTCACCCTCCTCCCTCTCTCCTCCCCCCTCTCACCTTCCTCCCTCTCTCCTCCCCCCCTCTCTCACCCTCCTCCCTCTCTCCTCCCTCCCTCTCTCACCTTCCTTCCCCTCCTCTCTCTCTCCCCCCTCCTCCCCCCCTCTCTCTGTAGGCAAAGCACCAAGAACAGGACTGTCCCAGAGCAGGGCCCTGGAATGGGGCTAAAAGTTGAGGTCATACTACCACTTGTTGGGAATTAACAACCTAAAGATCTGCACACCAGCAGCCTAACACTTACGTAGCACACCCCACGTAGGAGCTGCTGAATTGGATTCCCCACTGCTACACGGCCAGGCACACAGCATTTCCTTCATGCATTCCAACACAGAAAATACTCCTGATTTGGATGGCCCGCAGGGGGGGGGGGGGTGCACACGGGGTAAGCGATTTTTTTCAGGTAATTCATTTGGGCAATAGCTGGTGTTCTGGTGTTGGCGCTTCAATCATCACGGAACCATGGTTGTTATGGTGTCAGGGTGATTGAAGCGCATTATTTCGTATATTACATTGTAATATAAATGCCACAGTTCAACTCACTATGATGTAGAATCAGTTGGAACCCTGAGTGTGTCACTTGCCATGTCACCTGCCACCAGATGCAGCTTGTCACTTTCCACGTTGCCTGCCACAAGATGAGGAAAGTCACTTGCCAAGCTGCCTGCCACCAGATGAGTAATGTCAATTGCCATGTTGCTTGCCACTAGATGAGGAATTCCACTTGCCATGCTGCTTGCCACCAGATGAGGAATGCCACTTGCCAAGCTGCCTGCCACCAGATGAGTAATGTCACTTGCCATGCTGCCTGCCACTAGATGAGGAATTTCACTTGCCATGCTGCTTGCCACCAGATGAGGAATGCCACTTGCCAAGCTGCCTGCCACCAGATGAGGAAGGTCACTTGCCATGCTGCCTGCCACTAGATGAGGAATTCCACTTGCCATGCTGTCTGCCACAAGATGAGAAATGCCACTTTCCACGTCGCCTGCCACCAGATGAGGAAAGTCACTTGCCATGCTGCCTGCCACCAGATGTGGATTGTCACTTGCCAAGTCAATTGCCACCAGATCAGGAATGCCACTTGCCAAGCTGCCTGCCACCAGATGAGGAATGTCACTTGCCATGCTACCTGCCACTAGATGAGGAATTCCACTTGCCATGCTGTCTGCCACCAGATGAGGAATGCCACTTGCCATGTCACCAGCCAGTGCCACCAGATGTGGATTGTCACTGCATTGGTGGCACTGGTTCATGTATCATAGAGGCAGGCCTCTGTGCAGCGGTCGTTCTTGAGTGAGGGCAGGAGAGCGGTGATGTGGGGCAGACGGTGAGAGATGATGTCATCTCTCTGCTCCCGCCGCACCTCCAACATTCCACACGTTGTGAGGGACGGAAGAGTGGTAATGCTAGGCGGGCAGAGAGAGATGATGTCATCTCTGCTCGCCAGCCCACTTCTCTCATCCGCCCGCTCGCCTGCCTCTCTAATCCACCGCCACCGCCTGCCTTGCAATGTCATGCAGCGACGATACAGCCCGGCCGTGGCCCTGCTTTAACCCTTTCACTGCCAGGCCCTGTGCTCCACTTTTAAACTTAGCTGGCCAGGCCGTCTTTGCAAATTTTACATTGCTTTTTAATTTTTCCTTCACAGCTTTACAGTTTGTAAAAGACCCCCCAAACCATATCATTTCTGAAAGCACATGACCTGTAGAATACAAATAAGGTGGTAATTTTGAGGGCACAATGATATTTGCGCAAAATGTTTATCAAACAATATTTGTGCTAAAAATACACTAAAAATCATTATCAGCAGATAAAAACACAGCGCATTTTACAAAATTCCTACTAAATATAAAAGCTAACCTGTATTGAGTTAATAAATAATCATTATCTGTAAATTTTAGATTGCGCCTTTTTGCGAAATGGTCAAAATCGAACGCAAAAATGTAAATATCCAAATTTCTCAAATAATCTAGAGGGTTTTCATTTTTCCCTTACAGCTTTCAGAGATTGTTAAAGACCCCACAAACCATATATTTTCTGAAAGCACATGGCCTGTAGAATAAAAAGAAAGTTCTAATAATTTTAACGCCCTGTGAATATATTCGCTAAAAATTCTCTAAAATAATTTTTAGCAGATGTAAACTCAGCAAATTTTACAAAATGCCTGCTAAATTTCTACTAAATATAAAAGCTTAACCTGTATTGAGTTACTAAATAAGTATTTATAAATTATAAATAGCACTTTTTTGCGGAATAGTGAAGATTGCATGTACACAAAACCATAAATAACCAAATTTCTCTAAAAAAATCTGGGTTTTCATTTGTCACTTTCAGCATTCAGAGTTTGTAAAAGACCCCCAACCTAAACCATATATTTTCTGAAAGCACATGGCCAGTAGAATAAAAAGAAGGTGCCACTGATTTTTAAGGCACTGCAACATTTGCACAATCGTTTATCAAAGCAATATTTTCACAAAAAATACACTAAAATCATTATTAGCGGATACAAACACAGCAAACTTTACAAAATCCCTGCTAAGTTCCTTCTAAATATAAAAAAAATTAACCTGTGTTGAGTTAATAAATAACAAATATTTGTCAATTTTAAATTGCACCTTTTTTGAGAAATAGTGAAAATCAGACGTGCGCAAAAATGTCTCAAAAAATCTGGAGGTTTTCCTTTTTCACTTACAGTTTTCAGAGTTTGTAAAAGACCCCCCAAACCATATAATTTCTGAAAGCACGTGACCTGTAGAATACAAATAAGGTGGTAATTTTTAGGGCAGAATGATATTTGCGAAAATGTTTATCAAACAATATTTTTGCTAAAAATACACTAAAATCATTATTAGCAGATAAAAACACAGCACATTTTACAAAATTCCTACTAAATATAAAAGTTAACCTGTATTGAGTTAATAACTATTATGTGTAAATTTTAGATTACGCCTTTTTGCGAAAAAGTCAAAATCGAACAAAAGCAAAAATGTAAATATCCAAATTTCTCCAAAAATCTAGAGGGTTTTCATTTTTCCCTTACAGCTTTCAGAGATTGTTAAAGACCCCCCAAACCATATATTTTCTGAAAGCACATGGCCTGTAAAATAAAAAGAAAGTTCTAATAATTTTAACGCCCTGCGAATATATTCGCTAAAAATTCTCTAAAATCATTTTTAGCAGATGTAAACTCAGCAAATTTTACAAAATGCCTGCTAAATTGCTACTAAATATAAAAGCTTAACCTGTATTGAGTTAATGAATATACGGATTTAGCAATTATAAATTGCACCTTTTTGCGGAATAGTGAAGATTGAATGTACACAAAACCATAAATACATTTCTCAAAAAAATCGGTTTTCATTTGTCACTTTCAGAGTTTATAAAAGACCCCCCACCCAAACCATATATTTTCTGAAAGCACATGGCCAGTAGAAAAAAAAGAAGGTGCCACAGATTTTTAAGGCACCACAATATTTGCACAATCGTTTATCAAAACAATATTTTCTCAAAAAATACACTAAAATCATTATTAGGGGATACAAACACAGCAAACTTTACAAAATTCCTGCTAAGTTCCTTCTAAATATATATAAAAAAAAAATAACCTGTATTGAGTTAATAAATAACAAATATTTGTACATTTTAAATTGCACCTTTTTGAGAAATAGTCAAAATCGGACGTGCGCAAAAATGTCTATAAATATCTGGAGGTTTTCCTTTTTCACTTACAGTTTTAAGAGTTTCTAAAAGAACCCCCCCCAACCATATATTTTCTGAAAGCACATGGCGGAGTCTCCTCTAGGTGGAGCCAGTGTACAGCACAGTGACAAGCAGGTGGTGGGGTACACAAAGACTCCTCTAGGTGGAGTTAGAGTACAGCACAGTGACAGGCAGGAAGTGCGGTACACGGAGTCTCCTCTAGGTGGAGCCGGTGTACAGCACAGTGACAGGCAGGAAGTGCGGTACACTGAGTCTCCTCTAGGTGGAGCCGGTGTACAGCGCAGTGACAGGCAGGAGATGCGGGACACGGAGTCTCCTCTAGGTGGAGTCAGTGTACAGCACAGTGACAGGCAGGAGGTGCAGTACACGGAGTCTCCTCTAGGTGGAGCCAGTGTACAGCGCAGTGACAGGCAGGAGGTGGAGTACATGGAGTCTCCTCTAGGTGGAGCCGGTGTACAGCAGAGCCGGTGTTCCGTCAGATTAGGTGACCCGTCAGACTTGGTAATGGAAGTGATGTTTTGTTGCCGCCATCTTGCTATACCCAGCACTTGCACACAGTAAACATGCAGTGAGAAGGCGGCAGACATATTGTTGCACCCACCGGAGTTTTGCATTTTAAACTTATATATAACAGTAAACTGAAGTTATATAGTAAAATACAGTACTTACAACTCCATCTGACTGGCTAGATGTTGAATTTTAAAAGCAGCCAACATCTGTCAGATTAGCAAACCTGCGAGATGAGCAAGGATGCCGCTGCTTTTAAAAATCAACATCTCACCAGTCAGACGGAGTTGTAAGTGCTGTATTTTACTATATAACTTCAGTTTACTGTTATAAGTTTAACCACTTCAGCTCCGGACCAATAAACACCTTAAGGACCAGAGGTCTTTTTGCAATTTCGCACTGCGCTGCTTTAACTGGTAATTGCGCGGTCATGCAATATTGCATCCAAACGAAATTTGCATCCTTTTCTTCCCACAAATAGAGCTTTCTTTTGATGGGATTTGATTGCCTCTGCGATTTTTTTTTTTGCGATATAAATGGAAAAAGAGCGAAAATTTTGAAAAAAAAAGATATTTTCTTCTTTTTGTTATAAGATAAAATCGAATAAACTAAATTTTAGTCATACATTGAGGACAAAATTTATTCAGCCACATGTCTTTAGTAAAAAAAATGTCAATAAGCGTATATTTTTTGGTTTGCGCAAAAGTTATAGCGTCTACAAACTAGAGTACATTTTCTGGAATTTACGCAGCTTTTAATTTATGACTGCCGATCTCATTTCTTGAGGTGCTAAAATGGCAGGGCAGTACAAATCCCCCCCAAATGACCCCATTTTGGAAAGTAGACACCCCAAGGAAATTGCTGATGGGTATGTTGAGCCCATTGAATATTTATTTATTTTGTCCTAAGGGATTGAATAATGACAAAAAAAAAAAAATTTTTTTACAAAAAGTTGTCACTAAATGATATATTGCTCACACATGCCATGGTTATATGTGGAATTGCACCCCAAAATATATTCCGCTACTTCTCCCGAGTATGGGGATACCACATGTGTTGGACTTTTTGGGAGTCTAGCTGCGTACGGCACCCCGAAAACCAATCACCACCTTCAGGATTTCTAAGGGTGCAAATTTTTGATTTAACTCCTCACTACCTATCACAGTTTCGAAGGCCATAAAATGCCAAAATAGCACAAAACCCCCCAAAATGACCCCATTTTGGAAAGTAGACACCCCAAGCTATTTACTGAGAGGCACGTTGAGTCCATGGAATATTTTATATTTTGCCACAAGTTGCGGGAATATTACAAACTTTTTTTTTTTTGCACCAAGTTGTCACTAAATGATATATTGCTCACACATGCTATGGGCATATGTGAAATGACACCCCAAAATACATTCTGCTGCTTCTCCCGAGTACGGGGATACCACATGTGTGGGACTTTTTGGGAGTCTAGTCGCGCACGGCACCCCGAAAACCAATCACCACCTTCAGGATTTCTAAGGGTGCAAATTTTTGATTTAACTCCTCACTACCTATCACAGTTTCGAAGGCCATAAAATGCCAAAATAGCACAAACCCCCCCCAAATGACCCCATTTTGGAAAGTAGACACCCCAAGCTATTTACTGAGAGGCATGTTGAGTCCATGGAATATTTTATATTTTGCCAAAAGTTGCGGGAATATTACAAACTTTTTTTTTTTTTGCACAAAGTTGTCACTAAATGATATATTGCTCACACATGCTATGGGCAGAAGTCAAATTACACCCCAAAATAAATTCTGCTGCTTCTCCCGAGTACGGGGATACCACATGTGGGGGACTTTTTGGGAGCCTAGCCACGTACGGGACCCCGAAAACCAAGCACTGCCTTCCGGATTTGAATATAAAATGCTATAAAAAACAAACTAACCAGAGTCACCCGTAACACTTATACGGTGATCAGTGGTGAAAGGGTTAACTAGGGGCAATCAGGGGGTTCAAATTTTTATTAGGTAGTATATGGGGGTCCCTGGCGCTATATAAAAACCTGACGGGGAACCTAAATAACTAACTGGCTAACCAGCGTCACCAGTGACACTTATACTGTGATCGCTGGTGAAAGGGGGTGAAAGGGTTAACTAGCAGCAATCAGGGGGTTAAAACCATTATTGGGTAGTATATCGGGGTACCTAGCGCTATAAAAACCTGGCGGTGAATCTAAAAAAATAACTAGCTACCTAGCGACACTAGCGACACTGATGCAGCGTTCAGAAAAATTATCGCTTAGTGACACTGGCAAAAGGGGGTGAAAGGGTTAACTAGCGGAAATCAGGGGGTTAAAACCATTATTGGGTAGTATATCGGGGTACCTAGCGCTATAAAAACCTGGCGGTGAACCTAAAAAAATAACTAGCTACCTAGCGACTGTAGCGACACTAATGCAGCGATCAGAAAAACGATCGCTTAGTGACACTGGCAAAAGGGGGTGAAAGGGTTAACTAGCGGCAATCAGGGGGTTAAAACCATTATTGGGTAGTATATCGGGGTACCTAGCGATATAAAAACCTGGCGGTGAACCTAAAAATCGGGGGGGGGGATCGGGGGGGGGGGGGTTTGTGTGCCTGTGTGTACCTACATGTCAGTGTAGTGTTGGTGCACACTTACTATTAGTCTTCTCCTCGTAGTCCGGTAAAAAAGACCGCCCCGAGGAGAATGACATCACTTCCTCCTTCCTGTGTAAACAATACACAGGAAGAGGAAGCTTCTCATTGGCCAGGAGCGATCCAGAGGGGGTGGCCGAAAACCAACGGCCATCCCCTCATCACGGAGCGCTCCTGGACCGAATCGGACCGCCGTAAACAGCGGGAGGGGGTCCGATCGGACCCCCCACCCGCTGGAAGGCAATCACGTAGATGTACGTGATTGTGCCTGCCTGTGCCATTGTGCTGACGTACAATGGCAATACGGCGGTCCTGAAGTGGGTAAAATGCAAAACTGGTGGGTATAACAATATGTCCGCTTGCCCTCTTCTAACTGTATCTTTACTGTGGAAGGGTTTGGGGTGTAGAAAGATGGCGGCGACAGTACGTCACTTCTGTTACACATTCTGACGGGTCGCCTAATCTGACGGAACAGCAGTGTACAGCACAGTGACAGGCAGGAGGTGCAGTACACGGAGTCTCCTCTAGGTGGAGCCGGTGTACAGCACAGTGACAGGCAGGAGGTGCAGTACACGGAGTCTCCTCTAGGTGGAACCGGTGTACAGCACAGTGACAGGCAGGAGGTGCAGTACACGGAGTTTCCTCTAGGTGGAGCCGGTGTACAGCACAGTGATAGGCAGGAGGTGCGGTACACTGAGTCTCCTCTAGGTGGCGCAGACACGAGCAGTGTTTCTATGATTAAACCTCCTTTTCTCTCAGTAACAAGTTGTTGTCACAGAAGTGACGCTTTGTCCGGCCATCTTGCTACACCCCACACTCGTCTACAGTAAGGATACACAGAAGGGGCAAGCGGACATCTTGTTACACCCACCTAAGTTTTTCATTTCACAACTATGTTTAACAGTAAACGGAGCTTATAAGGTGAAATACAGTATATAAAAATCCTCCCTGACTGGTTTGATGTTGAATTTAAAAGCAGCGGCAAGCCTGCTGATCTCACAGGTTTGCTAATCTGACAGAACACCTCTGATTTTATAACTCAACATGTAAACAGTCAGGCGGATTTCTAAATTCTGTATTTCACTGTATAAGTACATTTCACACGTAGCGCCGGCTCCTGAAGAGCACGCGCTATGTGTTTTTGAAATTTAACGTTACACCTGAACTGCAGTTTGGTTTGGGTAGAATTATTCTAAATTTTGACCTCAGCATCAGTCTGACTGGACTATAGAGTGTTCAGCCTGGCTATAGGGGGCGCTGCCTCTTCTGGCAGGCATTAGTGATGGGAAGTCCGGATCTTTAAAGCGGTAGTAAACCCGCACGTTTTTTTTTTTTTTTCTGACCTGCAAAGCAAAAGGCATAATGAGCTAGTATGCACCGCATACTAGCTCATTATGAAATACTTACCTTAGAACGAGGCCCCGACATCTGGCCCGATCCACGCCGAGGGAGCTGACATGCTCCCTCGGCGTTTCTTCCGGGTATCGCGGCTCCGGCGCTGTGAGTGGCCGGAGCCGCAATATCGTCACTCCCGCGCATGCGCGCGGGAGATTTCAGTCCGGCCGCTCGGCCGCTGCCGGATTTTGACGGCGAGAAACCCCTTGTGCGCATGCGCCGCTGTAGTCAGCGGCGCATACCGAGGGGAATATCTCCTAAACCGTACAGGTTTAGGAGATATTTTTTTTACCTACAGGTAAGCCTTATTATAGGCTTTCCTGTAGGTAAAAGTTAAAAATTTGGGTATACAAACACTTTAAAGTAAATCGGTTTATTTCGAACTGCTCACTGAAATGAACGGATTCAATGAATCGATTCTTCGGTTCTTCGGTTCACTTGCTGAGTCTACTGACAAGCAAGTGAACCGAAGCTCTGATTCAACCTTCTTAAATGATTAGAATCAGAAGAGTGATTCAAACAGAAGGTTGGCAGGTCCTCCTGGGGACGTTTACTTTGATTTAGTTGATTGGCACAGAGCACAAGGCTATTGTTGTCAGATTAGCTCAGTGTCATGAATTTTGGTGATACACAAACAGCTGTGTTAGGCTGGGTTCACACTTGTGCGATGCGGAAACCCTGCGATTCCACTACGGGTTCTTGCATCGCACCCGACTCGCACGACAGTTCACCACGACTTATGCAAACTGCTGGGGAGTGTCATACAATGTTAATGACACCCCCATTTCAGCTCGCATGTCGCACTGCAGAGTGTCAGTTTGGACATGAACATGCGATTCGATTTTGGTGCGGACCAAAAAAAGGGTCCTGTTGCGAGTTTAGTCCAAATGCGATACGATTTCAGCCATACTATCTGTATGGCTGAAATCGCATTGCACGGACATCGCCAGTGATTTGCACTATGCAGCAGTGTGAACTGGCCCTGAGCCTAGGTTTCCGCAAATTTGATAGATAGCAATGTTACCTGTGAAGTTGCCCCAGAATGCAGTTCACATGCACACAAACCCCGCTTTTCATTTAGGCTTTGTTTCCACTTGTGCAACTTGTCCTGCGACTTGGGACTGCAAAGTTGCATGACAAGAAGTACCCGATTTCCAATGAGTACCATTCATATCTGTGCGACTTCAAGTCACAGCGACTTCAAAGTAGTCCCTGCACTACTTTGGTCCCATTTAATGTGACTTGAGGTCCATAAACCTCCAGAATACACAGGCATGGCTTCAAGTCGCGGCAGAATCGTGCAACTTTCAGGCTTTTCAGGCCAACGCAGCCTGAAAGTTACACAATTCTGCCGCAATTTTGATGCGACTTTAAAGCAATGCCTGTGTATTCCGGAGGTCTATGGATCTCAAGTTGCATCAAAGTGGGACCAAAGTAGTGCAGGGACTACTTTGAAGTCGCACAGATACGAATAATACTCATTGGAAATCATAGAGTACAAAGTCGCAGGACAAGTTGCACAAGTGGAAACGGAGCCTAAATGAAAAGTGGGTTTTTGTGCATGTGAACTGCATTCTGATGGGCCAACTTCACAGTTAACATCGCTAGCCATCAGATTTGCCCGTAGCCTTTACAGCGCATGCGCAGGAATGATGATCAGATTTTACTACCACTACTATGGGCGAAGTATCCCTGGTAGTAAAATTCAGTCGTTAAGGCTATTTTCACACTTGTGTGACTTGAAAGTCAAGTGCTTTTGCCATGATTTTTGCCACGACTTGAAGCAATGTCTGTGTAATCTGGAGGTCTCTGCCACAAGTCGCATCAAAGTCGGACAGATATGAACTGAACTGGTTGGAAATCACGGGGTGTGACTCGTCATGTGACTTTGCAGTCTCAAGTCGCAGGACAAGTCACACGAGTGTGAAAGGGCCTTAGGCTGTCCGTACCACCTGATCACTGCTGTTACCTCATTGGTTTAGTGTATTGTTTTACTGGTGGTGACTCGTGGTTCTTTCAGTGTACTGGGTTCTAAAAACTGATATGATTCTTTAAAGCGGGAGTCCGCCGTTTTTTTTTTTTAAAAGCTAGCAACTACAAATACTGTAGCTGCTGACTTTTAAAATAGTGACACTTACCCACCCAGCGAGCCCGGCACCCGAAGCCGATTTCTCAATCGTCTCTCGGGTGCTGCCGCCGCCATCTTGGGTATGGGAATCAGGAAGTGGAGCCTTTTGGCTTCATTTCCCGGTTCCCTACTGCGCATGCGCGAGTCGCGCTGCGCAATAAGGATAGTCCCCGCTGTCTCTGGGATCCGTGTGTTTCCCAGCAGGCAGCGGGGGACTTTCGGAAAGGGGCGTAGATTCTGCGGAAAGGGGCGTACTTTCTGCAGAATCTACGCCGGAAGTGGGTGCAGATACCTGTACTGTACAGGTACCTGCACCCCCCTCCCCCCTGAAAGGTGCCAATTGTGGCGCTGGAGGGGGGGGAGGGTTCCAATGAGTGGAAGGTCCACTTTAGGGTGGACCTCCGCTTTAACTCTGTAACTTGTTTGATTCTTTAACTCGGTGTACTGAGTACTCCTGGCTCTTGTTTTAAGTTTGTATCCAGTTCCTGAGTGTCACTGTGCTTTGAGTCAGCTGATTGGTTGCAGGGAGGGGCGGAGCTCTCTCACTCTAGTATCATATTACCAGGCCAGCTCTGCTGCTCTGCGATGTACTGAGGTCATAGTGAACTGTTTCAAACGAATCAGTTCACTCAGATGAATCGATTCATCCAGTTCACTGAAAAGAATCGATTCAAAAGAACGATTCATTCATGAACTGGACATCACTAGCAGGCATGGAAACACAGTCTGGTTGGGTGCTTTAAGGTTACTTCTCTTGGAGCCAGCCCAGTGGGAGTGTCACTCTTGCTGTGCTTTCTGGGAGAGGGTACTTAAAGAGGAAGTAAACCCTGATGGGTTTACTTCCTCTTTGATTCCCTGCAAAGGTAAAGCATAATGGACTACTATGTATCGCATCGCATAGTAGTCCATTATGTGTCACTTACCTGACACATGAGCCAGCGATGTCACCGCTGTCCCCTGTAGTTCCGAGCATCCATCTTCTTGGTGGGTCTCGCTGCTCCGGCACTGTGATTCGCCGGAGCAGAGATGACGTCACTCCCGCGCATGCGCACGGGAGCCGACACTTGCGGCATATCGCCGCGATCTGTGACTTACCCAGTGCGCCTGCGCGCTGCTGTCTACGGCGCATGCGCCATAGACAGCGGTGGATGTCTTCAGGTAAATATCTCCTAAACCGTATAGGTTTAGGAGATATTTCTTGGACCTACAGGTAAGCCTTAATCTAGGCTTACCTGTAGGTTAAAGTGGTTTGTAAGGGTTTACAACCACTATAAGATGCGGATGTCACGTGGTTCGGGGTTCCGGTCCAGAAGTAATTTCTGACACCATGGTCCTGGTCCTCCTGACCAGCCCCCAGGAGACCTATGGCCTGGGGTGTGCGGATCCACCCGACTTTACGTTTCGGGGCTGGTTAGCCCGAGGCGAGGAAACTAAGGAAGGGATTCGGAAATGCCGTCTCAAGTTGTCGAGAGGCCCAGCAACTTTGTAGTTATCCAGGGGAGGACTCTTTAGAAGAAGTCCACGCAAGGGTTGGTTTCTTAGCAAGAGCCTGGTAACGCTGAAGGACCTAAGTGAATCCAAGATACTGGTACCACACGAGTGTTCTACAAGTTTTCTTGTTCATGTTCTACAACAACGTCTGTGGCAGAGACTTGTTCTCGACTCGAGCACCCTGTTGGCTGCTAGGCCTGGTGAGAGAAGGACTATCCAACTTGAGTGAACATCCAGCTGTGAATGGCTATTCTCTGGATTTGGTCAAAGTAATGCCACGTACACACGATCAAACAATCCGGTGGAAAAGTCCGGCTCATGTGTGGAGGATGCTGGGACTGTGACATCATAATGGGCGGGGACATCATCCGGTGATGTCCCTATATAAGTTGCCGTACGCCGTGTGCCTGTCATTGTGGCCAGAGACAGAGACGAGGCATTAGCTCAAGAAGAGAAGGACAGAAGGCCAGAAGACAGCAGCGACAGAAGACCGGGCCAACGCTTGTAAAAGAGCTAGAAGAAGGCGCGGTGGCCCGGCAAGAAGAACCGAAGAGGGGGACAAGACCCCCGAAGAGGGGGACAAGACCCCCAAAGTTGGAAGAAGAGGGTGGCGACAAAGAAGAAAGCCGGGCTCCTCCGCTAGTAAAAGAGCTAGCAAAAGAGCAGAAGATAGCGGAGGAGTCCGGCGAAAGGACCCCCATAGACGGAAGAAGACCCCTGGAGCTGTGCAATAAACTATTTTAACCCTTGTGTGTTGTGTTTTTTTTTTACATTTATTTCGCAGGTGAATGGGTAGGGGTACATTGTACACCATAGTCATTCACATAGGATGGGGGGGGCGGCCTCACGGAGTCCGATAAGCCCCCCCACCCGCAGAACCCTACAACCAATGGCCAGGGCTGTCGGGAAGAGGCCCTTGTCCTCATCAACATGGGGACAAAGTGCTTTGGGGTGGGGGCGGGCCCCCCTTCCCCAAAGCACCCCCCCCCCATGTTGAGGGCATGCTGCCTGGTACGGCTCGGAAGGGGGGGCGCTTGCTCGTCCCCACCACCTTTCCTGACCGGCCAGGTTGCATGCTCGGATAAGGGTCTGATATGGACCTAGGGGGGACCCCCACGCCGCTTTTTCGGCGTAGGGCTTCCCCTTTAACTCCATACCAGGTGACGGGGCCAGCGACACTTCCTTCGCTGGTCCCGGCTACCTGGAGCCGCGCTCAAAATGAACGGACTTTCCTCCGTGTGTGTGGGCAAGTCCGTTCATTTCAAAAGTATGGCGGATAATCCAGCGGAAAAGTCACGTGTGTGGGCAGATCCGCTTGTTCGTAAAGTCCAGCGAACTTTACGGCGGTTTGTCCGCCAGACTAAGTCCACCGGATAAGAAAGTTCTTTATCACCGACTTTGGCACTAAGAGTACCTGGACTTTTCACCTAACCCTCCGATCCTATACTGAGAGACTGTTGTTAACTACGTTTTTGCAAATAAAAATCCCTTTAAGTGGATCTGTTGTCAGTCTCTAAAGTTTCTGGGCATCTACCACGGGAAACCCTAGACATGAGGAGCGAGCGGAAGAAGGTAACGGTAAGCCCAGTAAAACCAGCTGCTCCTTTGGGAGTCAGTGCTACACACACTTATTTTTACCACTAATCGGAGCTTATATGGTAACATTCAGCAATATCACCTACCTTTTGAAATGGGAATGAGGGACACCTACTAACAAATGTATGTAAGCATAGGACACACCCCCTGCCACACCCTCTTAAAAGGAGAATTAACCCAGACATGCAGGCATTTGGCTGCGGGCTCCCAGACGTCCCACGAGTGCAGGACGATCTCCCGGCTGGACCCGTCACTCAGCCACAGACAGACAGAGCAGAATGGAGTACGTCCGCTCTGTCTGTGGCTGAGTGACAGGCGGATGTAGGCTGTGAGCCGAGGGGGGGGACAGCCCACACTACTACTACTACTTCTTTCAGCTCGGTCCGGCCAATACAGCAGGGAGGGAAGGAGGGGGATGGGCGGAGGCAGAGAGTGCGCCACCTGTGATCTGCAGGCTGCAGCAATTAAAAGAAAAACTTTCCCCTGTCATGCGGACGTTTCTCCACTTTCGGGTTCCACTGTACAGTGACCTCCTATGTGACAAGTACATGACAGTCTCTTCTATATCAATCCGCCGAGCAGACCGGGACTGTCATGTACTTGTCACATAGGAGGTCACTATACAGCGGAACCCGAAAGTGGAGAAAGCGTCCGCATGACGGGAATGTTTTTTTTTTTTTCTTTTAATTGCTACAGCCTGCAGATCACGGCGCCCGGTCTTCTCTCTGCCTTTGCCCACCCCCTTCCTGCTGGGGAATTCTCTGACTGGGATGGCTCCCCAGCACCAGTAGCCAGACCCCAGCACCAGCGGACTGACTCCAGGACCAGCAAACCACACCCCAGGACCAGCAGCCAGACCCCAGCACCAGCGGACTGACTCCAGGACCAGCAAACCACACCCCAGCACCAGCAGCCAGACCCCAGCACCAGCAGCAGCAGCCGCACACATGTTCTTCTGCCTTGGCTCAAATCCCAGCCAGCCGCCTGCCTGATTATCTCCTTGCCTTCCCCGGCAGAGTCATTTTCCTCCACTCCCCACCCAGTAGTATCCGGGGCCCGGAGAGTGAGACCTGAGAGGCTGTGAGGCCAGTGGAGGCGATGGGCAGAGAGAGGCAGCTGAGCTGACTTATATACATGATCCTGCATTTCTGGGTATCAGAGCAAATCAGTGGATCCGGCGGACTCGTCTAGTGGTCTGCCTATGTAAACAAGGCAGTTTGCCATTCTGTCAGTGAGGAACACATCGATCCTGTGTTCCTCCAAAGCAAGTACAGGGATCTACATCTTCCCTTAGTAAAAGCACCTCCCCCACAGTGAGAAAACACTTGTTAGGCACACATTTAACCCATTGATTGTCCTAGATGTTATCCCCTTCCCAGCCAGTTTCATTAGTACAGTGACAGTACATATTTTTAGCACTGGTTCCCACAAAGTGTCACTAATGCCGCGTACACACGAGCGGAATGTCCGACAGAAAAAGTCAGATGGAATCTTTTAATCGGATATTACGATCGTGTGTGTGCCTCATCTGTTTTTTATCTTTTTTGAAAATTCTGACGGACCTAGAAATAGAACATGTTCTAAATATTTCTGAAAGAAACAATTCCTATGGGGAAAACTGCTCGTCTGTACGCTGTTCCGATGGACCAAAAATGACACATGCTCTGAGCAAGTACGACATGGAAGCTATTGGCTACTGGCTATTGAACTTCCTTTTTCTAGTCCTGTCGTACGTGTTGTACGTCATCGCGTTCTTGACGGTCGGACTTTGGTGTGATGGTGTGTAGACAAGACAGCTTCAGTGGAACTCCATCTGAAAAACCTTCGGTGTTTATTCAGATGGGAAAACCAGTCGTGTGTACGCGGCATTAGTGTCCGATTATATTGTAGTCCCACTATGAGTCGCTGATTGCTGCCATTACTAGTAAAAAAAAAAAAATGTCCCTGGATTTCATTTTAAAAATCTGGTCACCTTAACCTATAGATTATCTGCAGATTTTCTATGGTTAGATGGAAAAAGTGCAACAGATTTCACCATGTTCGCTAAACTGTGTGGATGGAGGAATCTCCCACTTTTTCCAGGGCTGGGTTAACATAGGGGCTATTGGAGCTGCAGCTCCAGGCCCCTTTCTCAAGATAGGCCCATTTGCCCAAAAAAAAAAAATCGACTTCGAGGATTGTAGCTCGGCGATCAGGAGTCACAGAGACCCCACATTTGGGGGGTAGGTAGCTAAAGACCCCCTCCAGCACTGGTTACAATATGGGGCTGCTATCTATGGTTCCGGAGATACGGGGCTCCTTGCACAGCCTGTCAGAAGCTACATACAAAGCGGCAGTATAAATACAAGCTGGAACACTCTGCAGCAGACTGAGAGGATGACCTCACAGTGCTTATAATAATTATTTGTATATTACTTATGATAATTAACCCCTTGTCACCCAGGCCCATTCTGAGACTTCTCTCCTACATGTAAAAATCATCATTTTTTTATGCTAGAAAATTACTCAGAACCCTCAAGCATTATATATTGTTTTAGCAGAGACCCTATGGAATAAAATGGTGGTCTTTGCAACTTTTTATGTTACACGATATTTGCGCAGCAATTTTTCAAACTTTTTTTTGGAAAGAAACTTTCATTCATAAAAAAAAAACACTAAAGTTAGCACGATTTTTTGTTGTGTACTAAGCGATGCTTTACATTTTTTTACAGGTTACATGTTTAGAGTTACAGAGGAGGTCTAGTGCTAGAATTATTGCTCTCGCTCTAACGATGGTGGCATATGTAACCTGTGTGTATCTGGCTCTGATACTAACCAGTGCCTACCCAGGGACTGACTAGTATCTCTCCCCAGCCTGTCCCCACACACCCTCTCACCCGCTGACCTGTGAATGGGGCAATCACTCCCGCAGTGTTATTGTGTTCTGACAGTGAATACAATGATTAGTGTTGCTAACTATAGCTGGCAGCACTGATTGTTTTGGGGAAAACCTGACAGGCTGGTTGTACTCAAGTCGGTTAATAGGTTGACTTGTGTAAAACCAACTAGCCCATATATAGATCGACTATGGCTGGTCTCTGCTTAATTGGTGTAATTTCAATCCATGTATGGCCGGCTTAACCACTACACAGCCCCTAAACATCCTTCCACAAACCTTTACATTTTTCCTTCCCAGATTACTTCATCCTCCTCTCCTATACATAGTGCCCATTGTCATACCCTCCACACTCCTCTCCTGTACATACTACTTCTCTCCTATACATAGTGCCCACTGTCATACTCTCCACACTCCTCTCCTGTACATACTACTTCTCTCCTATACATAGTGCCCACTGTCATACTCTCCACACTCTCCTGTACATACTACTTCTCTCCTATACATAGTGCCCACTGTCATACTCTCCACACTTCTCTCCTATACATAACGCCTGCTGTCATATCCTACACACTCCTCTCCTATACATAGTGCCCACTGTCATACCTCCAACACTTCTCTCCTATACATAGTGCCCACTGTCATACCCTCCACACTTCTCTCCTATACACAGTGCCCACTGTCATACTCTCCACACTTCTCTCCTATACATAGTGCCCACTGTCATACTCTCCACACTTCTCTACTGTACATAACGCCTGCTGTCATATCCTACACACTACTCTCCTGTACATAGTGCCCGCTGCCATACACTTTTCTCCTGTACATAGTGCTCACTGTGATACCCTCCACACTCCTCTCCTATACATAGTGCCCACCGTCATACCTTCCACACTCCTCTCCTGTACATACTACTCATCGTCATACCCTCCGCACTCCTCTCCTATACATACTACTGACTGTCATATCCTCCACACTCCTCTCCTATACATAGTGCCCACTATCATACCTCCGACACTTCTCTCCTATACATAGTGCCCACTGTCATAACCTCCACAATCCTCTCCTGTACATACTACTCACTGTCATACCCTCCATATTCCTCTCCTATACATAGTACCCACTGTCATACCTCCAACACTTTTCTCCTATACATAGTGCCCACTGTCATATCCTCCACACTCCTCTCCTGTACATACTCCTCTCCTATACATAGTGCCCACTGTCATACCCATAGTGCCCACCGTCCACACTCCTCTCCTGAAATTACTGCTTACTGTTCTAATCTCCACACTTCTCTCCTGTACATAGTGCCCACTGTCATACCCTCCACACTCCTGTACATATTGCTCACTGTCATACCCTCCACACTCTTTTCTTATACATAGTGCCCAATGTCACACCCTCTACACTCATCTGCTGTGCATACTGCCCACTGTCATGCCCTTCACACTCCTCTCCTGTACATAGTGCCTTCTGCCATACCCTCCACACTCCTCTCCTGTACACAGTGCCCACTGTTAGACCCTCCACATTCCTCTCCCTCACCTGCACATACTTCCCACTTTTATACCATCCATACGCCTCCCCTATGCCTCTTACCCACAAAAACTGTTCTTTAAAATTATACTGAATATCCTCAATGTTACCAGCTCTAGAATGGGCACTTTTGTCAGTTCAACTAAAGGAAATCTCACAGTCCTCATATTGGTTCTGCCCCATTATTAGTACTTATTTCATTTTGTAATTACTATTGTGATGTATAGAGGAACACGGGGGATGTCAGCTACTATAAATATAGCACTTGTAAAAAAGCGTCCCTGAAAATATTTTTGAAATGTTGACAACTATGCACTTAGGCGCTGCCCAAGGGCCACAGGGTCAGTAGGGGCCCCATGAGAGGCTCCTGGGATATTAAAGCGGTAGTAAACTTTTCTAACATTAATACTTTTTAGAGGCCCTGGGGTAGTTTATGCCATAATGTACAAGTATGCACAGCATATTAGCACATTAGGGTACACTTAAATTGTCAGACTGAGCCCTCCAGTGCTGTGCTGTGATCAATCCGGCAGGGCCCGGGCACTTCCATCTTCACCCGGACTTCCTTCTGGGTTCTGTGCCTTCGGTCACTTGCCTTGGCCAGGCTGCGTTGATGCCATTCCCACACATGCTCATGTGCATCCTCTCTCTCTCACCCCCCCCTTCTCTCTCATCCTCCCTCCCTTACCCCTCACACCTCCTTCATCCCCTTTCTCCCTCTCTCATCCTCCCTCCCTTACCCCTCACACCTTTTTCATCCCCTTTCTCTCTCTCATCCTCCCTCTTTCTTTCTTTAATTTAATTTGTTATAACAAAAAATAGTTTGCATTTTTATTTATTTATTGTTTATCAAAGGCCCCACCAAAAACCTCAGCACCAGGCCCATGATGTTCTTAATCTGGCCCTGACTTTTTCCATCTAACCATAGAAAATCTGCAGATAATCTATAGGTGTATGGCCAGCTTAACGGGTCGCCGAATCTGAGGAAACACCAGAATGACACCCTGAGCAATATTATGGAAACAGGAGACTTGTGTTACGTGAGGAGAACTTTGCACCCTCGGTACTAACATGGGACGAGACTCTGTTTTCTACATAAGTGAGGTGTTTGCCCTCAGTAACAATGGCGGACCGGCCCTGTGTTCTGTACGCGTGTGGAGGTGTTTGCCCTCAGTAACAATGGCGGACCGGCCCTGCGTTCTGTATGCGTGTAGCAGTGGTTGTAACAGAATGAGACGTTATAAAGTTAAGCTCTTTCCCCCCAGTCACAGTGGCGCGGGGGGAGGGAGGGTGACGTGTCCTATGTGTGTGAGTGAAGCTCTTTCTCCTCAGTAATAATGGCGGGGTGGGCCTCGTGTTCTGCATGTGAAGGCCGCTCTTTGCCCTCACTAACAATGGCGGCGCCCTCAGTGACGTAGTTCCGGCCCCGGGGGATGATGGGAGAAATGGATCGCGCGGAGTTTGAGCGGCAGCGGGAGAGGCTGGCGGAGCGCATCCGAGGGGTGAGTCACGTGACCCGCGCCGAGACACTGGCCGGCCAATCGCGGGGCCGCTGAGTTTCCTCCATATCCAATTGCTCACTGCACGCTGCATTCTGATTGGCTGAGGCCCTCCCCTCTGTGCAATATGAACCATGTAGATTGTAATGCAACCCCCCCCCCACACACACATATGGATAGGCAGTATTATCGGGTGTACTAGGGGGCGGTGCAGTGGAAGATCCTTATGCTCTGTTTGGTTAAAGCTGAAATTTGATCTGTTTATATCTCAGCCGGTGCTCAGATGTCATGCTGACTGCACTGCCTATATCCAGACTGTAGGCGGGGCTGTAGATATATATTGTATGGGGGGGGTTCAGTTCTCTGGGGGGGGGTCACACCAAAACGCAGTGAGGGGCGTGTTCTGCGCTCCAATAAATAATCTCGGCATATCGCCCGCTGTGATCCGGACCTGAAAAGCGCTCTGATTGGTTCCTCCTGTATAATATCAATGTGTAACAGTATGTGACGGGTACCTAGGAGAGCGATCCTTAGCTGCACTGCATTCATTCATTGGGCGGGTCTAGCAGCAGGCGGGTCCTGTGACATCACACTGCAACGTTCAGCCACAGATCACTCCGCCTTTCTGGCTGCTGCTCTGGTGAAATTTGGACCCTCCTGACCCCCCTACTTATCTACGCCCCCTGGAAGGAGGACAGAAATACATCCAGTGCAGTGTGTCAGCAAATACAAGAGGGGGCTGTCAGACCGGGGGGGGTGTCAGACCTAAAATTCTAAAATTGAGTGTTTTAGGAAGGGGGCGTGCCAGACCAGAGAGGGGGGGCGTGTCAGATCAGGAATGGGGTGTGTTAGGAAGGGGGTGTGTCAGATCAGGAATGGGGTTTGTTAGGAAGGGGGTGTGCCAGACCAGAGAAGGGGGCGTCGCGGACCTGGAATGGGGTGTTAGGAAGGGGGCGTGCCAGACCTGGAGTGGGGTGTGTTATGAAAGGGGCATGCCAGACCAGAGAAGGGGGTGTGCCAGACCAGAGAAGGGGGTGTGCCAGACCAGAGAAGGGGGAGTGCCAGACCAGAGAAGGGGGCATGTCAGACCAGAGAGGGGGCGTGTCAGATCAGGAATGGGGAGTGTTAGGAAAGGGGCATGCCAGACCAGAGAAGGGGGAGTGCCAGACCAGAGAGGGGGTGTGTCCGACCTGGAATTGGGTGTGTTAGGAAGGGGGCATGTCAGACCAGAGAGGGGGGTGTGCCAGACCAGAGAGGGGGCGTGTCCGACCTGGAATTGGGTGTGTTAGATCAGGAATGGGGTGTGTTAGGAAGGGGGCGTGCCAGACCAGAGGGGGCGTGTCAGACCTGGAATTGGGTGTGTTAGGAAGGAGGCGTGTCAGATCAGGAATGGGGAGTGTTAGGAAAGGGGCATGCCAGACCAGAGAAGGGGCGTGCCAGACCAGAGAAGGGGGAGTGCCAGACCAGAGAGGGGGTGTGTCCGACCTGGAATTGGGTGTGTTAGGAAGGGGGCATGTCAGACCAGAGAAGGGGGTGTGCCAGACCAGAGAGGGGCATGTCCAACCTGGAATTGGGTGTGTTAGGAAGGGGGCGTGTCAGACCTGGAATTGGGTGTGTTAGGAAGGGGGAGTGTCAGATCAGGAATGGGGAGTGTTAGGGCCGGTTCACACAGCGAGGCGCGGCGAGGCGTCTCCGACTTGCCTCGCCGCGACCTGCGGGGACCTCAGCGGCGACTTGCAGAGGACTTCTGTATAGAAGTCAATGCAAGTTGCCCAGAAGTAGTACAGGAACCTTTTTTCTGAGTCGGAGCGACTCGAGTCGCTCCTCTCAGAACGGTTCCATTGTACAGAACGGGGGCGACTTGCGGGAGCGAGGCGAGGCGAGCCGTGTCGCCTCGCATCGCCTCGCTGTGTGAACCGGCCCTTAGAAAAGGGGCATGCCAGGCCAGAGAAGGGGACATGCCAGACCAGAGAGGGGGGTGTGTCAGATCAGGAATGGGGTGTGTTAGGAAAGGGGGCGTGTCAGACCAGAGAGGGGATATCTGCCCAGAGGTGGGGGTGTGTCAGGCCCCTGCACTCCACACCTTTGTGGTGCAGATCTGAGAACCAGTGCTCTGACTCAGGAAACCAGTTCCCAGACACACCCACATGACTCAAAGTACACGCCCCCTGCCCCAGTGAGGTAAGCTCTGGATCCTGGCTGCAGTGTATGGATAGGGGGGTGTGGTGGGTGGTATCCATCCTTCCACAGCAGTGGGAGAGGAGTACAAAGGGTTCTATGAGCGATGCATACCCACTCCACCTGGAGGATCTATTACCCCCCACCAGACACACAACCTGAGACCCCCCTCCCCCCCCCCATCTAATGATTCCTCTGTCTTCTCCCAGGATCTGCAGGAGGCCACCCAACTACTCAGCCAACTTAACCACAACCTGGAGACCTGGGGAGAGAGGACCGGGGAGATCCAACAACTAGAACAGGTGACACCCATAACACAAACATGTCCTCTTCCTGTAGGGTGACACCGATCCGGGAGATTCTCAGTGACTCGATGGATGTTGTGTCTTGCAGGTTTGGTCGCACTTCCAGCGGCAGATTGTCTCCCTCTCCGACGCTCTGGGGGCCGCCGGTCATTGATCCGTCCCGCCTGCACCTCCGTGGATGAATTCCCCCGACTCCTTTGTACATATGTAACATGTGATAATATCTCTTTATAATAAACTGCCGGCCCCTCCTGCACACCAGCTGGTTGGTCAGATCAGGCTGACAGGTGGGGGTTCCGGCACAGCTCAGAGCACCGAGGTGTCTGTTATTTTTTTTTCTTTTTCATGTCAATCACAGAATCTCTGGTAATGTCATCATTGTGTGGGTGTGGGTGCGCGCGCGCGCACACACACAGTATCCCACAAAAGTAAGTACACCCCTCACATTTTTGTAACTATTTTCTTCTATCTTTTCATGTGACAACACTGAAGAAATGACACTTGTCTACAATGTAAAGTAGTGAGTGTACAGCTTGTATAACAGTGTAGATTTGCTGTCCCCTCAAAATAACTCAACACACATCCATTAATGTCTAAACCTCTGGCAACATAAGTGAGTACACCCCCTAAGTGAAAATGTCCAAATTGGGCCCAGTTAGCCATTTTCCCTCCCCCGGTGTCATGTGACTCAGTGTTACAAGGTCTCAGGTGTGAATGGGGAGCAGGTGTGTTAAATTTGGTGTCATCGCTCTCACTCTCTCATACTGGTCACTGGAAGTTCAACATGGCACCTCATGGCAAAGAACTCTCTGAGGATCTGAGAAAAAAGAATTGTTGCTCTACATAAAGATGGCCTAGGCCAGTGATGGCGAACCTTGACACCCCAGATGTTTTGAAACTACATTTCCCATGATGCTCCACTACACTGAAGAGTGCATGAGCATTATGGGAAACGTAGTTCCAAAACATCTGGGGTGCCAAGGTTCGCCATCACTGGCCTAGGCTATAAGAAGATTGCCAAGACCCTGAAACTGAGCTGCAGCACGGTGGCCAAGACCATACAGCGGTATAACTGGACAGGTTCCACTCAGAACAGGCCTCGCCATGGTCCACCAAAGAAGTTGAGGTCACGTGCTCAGCGTCATATCCAGAGGTTGTCTTTGGGAAATAGACATATGAGTGCTGCCAGCATTGCTGCAGAGGTTGTAGGGGTGGGGGGTCAGCCTGTCAGTGCTCTGACCATACGCCGCACACTGCATCAAATTAATCTGAATTGCTGTCATCCCAGAAGGAAGCCTCTTCTAAAGATGATGCACAAGAAAGCCGCAAAGAGTTTGCTGAAGACAAGCAGACTAAGGACATGGATTACTGGAACCATGTTCTGTGGTCTGATGAGACCAAGATAAACTTATTTGGTTCAGATGGTGACAAGCGTGTGTGGCGGCAACCAGGTGAGGAGTACAAAGACAAGTGTGTGTTGCCTATAGTCAATCATGGTGGTGGGAGTGTCATGGTCTGGGGCTGCCTGAGTGCTGCCGGCACTGGGGAGCTACAGATCATTGAGGGGACCATGAATGCCAACATGTACTGTGACATACTGGAGAGCATGATCCCCTCCCTTTGGAGACTGGGCCGCAGGGCAGTATTCCAACATGATAACGAACCCAAACACACCTCCAAGATGACCACTGCCTTGCTAAAGAAGCTGAGGGTGAAGGTGATGGATTGGCCAAGCATGTTTTCAGACCTAAACCCTATGGAGCATCTTTGGGGCCAGGGCTCGACAAACCCCAGGCGCCAGGTCACCGTGGCAACCAGAAATCGCACCCTGGCGCCAAGGCTGCCACCAGCCCACTCACTATAACTCCCGATGCCCCAGACATGCAGTGCATTAACATTGACCGCCGTCCTCCTCCCTTCTCCACACTCAGCGTGGCGCTTGATGCTCGCCAGAGCCGCCGAGTGTGTGAAACCGACAAGTAACTGAGAGAGAAGGATCTGTCAGAATTGAGCTTAATGTCGGGGGTGGGCGGGACCCAGCAGCTATCAAACACCAGCCAATGGGAACCGGGGCGTGTATGTGGCCCAGCCCCTTTCTTAAGCAGCCCAATCATTGGTTGGTGTTTGATAGCTGCTGGTTCCCGGTGTTGTGCCATATAGTGTCCGGCCATCATATAGCGTCCGCCCCGTACTGCACATGCGCAGTACGGAGCAGACGAAGCTTCGGAAAAGCTTCGAAGTTGAACGGCGCTGCGCCGTGAGTGAAGGTGGTAGCCCCACCATCCAAGCGGACATAGGGTTGTGAATATTAGAGGGCCCCTTGCGGGCGAGCTTCGCTCGCCACGCTTCAGGCTTGGCCTCGCTGCGCTCGGCTCTTTTATATTCCTACTCTATGTCCACTTGGATAGTGGGGATGGAACCTGGACTCACGGCGCAAGCGCCGTTCATCCTTGCCAATTTTCGGAATCTGTGTTGCTGTGTACTGCACATGCGCAGTACACAGCGGACACTATCGTATGGGGGACCTTATATGACAAGACACTGGCCAGGTCCCACCCACCCCCGACATTAAAGAGGGATTCGGCCCCAAAAAAAAAATATTAAAAGCCAGCAGCTATAAATACTACAGCTGCTGACTTTTAATAAATGGACACTCACCTGTCCCAGGGTCCAGCGAGGCCGATCGACCGCTCGGGCCTCGGCTGCTGCCGCCGCCATTCGAGGTGAGGGAATCAGGAAGTAAAGCGAATCGGCTTCACTTCCCGGTTCCCTACTGCGCATGCGCGAGCTGCGCCGCGCAATAGGAAATCCCCACGCTGTCACTGGGACCCGTGTGTGTCCCAGCAGACAGCGCGGCAGGGCAGGAAATGGCGTCGACTCCCGTGGGAGTCTATGCCCGGAAGTGGGTGAAAATACTCTTTGACAGGTATCTCCACCCCCCTCCCCCCTGAAAGGTGTCAATTGTGACACCGGAGGGGGGGGGGGGGTTCCGATCAGCGGAGGTTCCACTTTAGGGTGGAATCCCGCTTTAAGCTCAATTCTGACAGCTCCTCTCTGTTACTTGTCAGTTTCACACAGTTACTGAGTGCTCAGTGTGAAACCTGCCAGTGCCATCTGTCAGTAACAACCAGTGCCACCGCCAATCTGGCACCGCCAACCAGTGCCATCACCAATCAGTGCCACCTACCAGTGCCATCTGCGAGTGACAACCAGTGCCACCGCTAATCAGTGCCACCACCAATCAGTGCCACCTGCCACTGTCAATCAGTGCCAGCTTTACCTGCCAGTGCCATCTGTCAGTTCCACGTGCCAACCAGTGCCATCTGTCAGTCCCATACCAGTGCCATTTGCCAGTTCCAAACCAGTGCCACCTGCCTATGCCAACCAGTGCCATCTGTTGCCAGCCTTACTCTTTCTGGTCAGCCCATAACCCTGATATAACAGCGTTACATTGGAGTTATTGACTGGGTGCTCTGTTGTGAGTTAGAGGGCAAAAATGACTGACCTTACCCCAGAAGCGGACAATCAATACCACTCTAAAAAAAAAAACTGGCAAAGAGTTTGCATGGTGATTGCCACATCCTCCCTTAATTCTGAGGCGGATGCTCTCATAAGGAGGTCATCCAGGTAACCCACGATTCCGATCCCTCGTTGCCTTAGCAAAGCCAGAATTGGGGCTAGCACCTTGGTGCCGACGCCAGGCCAAAAGGAAGAGCTACAAATTGGTCGTGCTCGTCCCCGACCGCAAATCGCAGAAACCTCTGATGCTTGACGCATATGGGGACATGCAAGTATGCGTCCTTGATGTCCAGGGATGTCAGGAAATCCCCTTAATGGAGTGCAGCAACCACTGAGCGAACTAATTCCATCCTGAACCTTTGTACTTTCACAAAGCTGTTGAGGGCCTTGAGATCCAGGATGGATCCCTTCCTTCTTTGGGACTACAAACAGATTGGTGTAGAATCCCTGAAACCTTTCCGGCATCGGCACAGGCACTATCACCCCGCGCAGCAGCAGATCCTGTACTGCACCAAACAGGGCTTCCCGACAATCCGGAAGAAGATGAAGGTTGGAGGGAAAAAAAATCTGTTTGGCGGACAAGAAAGAAACTATCTTGTATCCTGATGAAACCAGTTTGCAGACCCACTGGTTGGAAAGTAGGGAGGTCCACCGAGCTGCAAACTCCCGAAGGCGACCCCCCCACCTGAGAATCAGGCGGGGGCAAGCCTTCATGCGGCAACAGATTTGTTTACAGGCTTGTTTGGCTTGCGAAACCAGGGATGCTTTTGTCCCTCAGCGGGCACCTTGTCGGACTGGGAGTGCTTACCTGTTGACCCGGGCGGACGAAAAATCTGCTTCTCAGCGGAAAAGGAGGGCCCTTCCCTACCTTTCCTGGACTGTGGGAGCAACGTACTCTTATCCCCAGTAACATTCTTACTAAAGGCATCCAGCGAGGCTCCAAACAGCCTCTCTCCCTGGAAGGGCAAATCCACCAGCGATTTCTTAGATGCCTGGTCCGCAGACCAGGATTTTAGCCAAATCAGCACCACAGCTGATACTGAGGCTCTAGAAAGCAAGAGGGCCATATCTAAGGCCGGATCACAGACATACTTAAGGCCCTGCACCAAATGGTCCGCCAGCCCTACGCAGACCGGGTAAGCTTGTTGCTTCTCTAACTCATGGGGCAACAATTTAGCCCATTCATTAAGCATCTGGGACACCAGGGCCATGACTAACTGTGGCCGCAAAGCTGACCCCACCACTGTAAACATGGATCGGGCAACCGCCTCGGCCCTCCTGTCGGCAGGGTCCTTGAAAGTAGAGGTCCCTTCCACTGGAATCGTGGTTACCTTATTTACCCTGGATACCGGGGGGGTCAACAATCAGAGATGTCCATTTCTTCAGGAAACTCTCCTCAAAGGGGTAACGCACCGCCATGTGTTTCGGGACTGAAAAGCCCGCTGCGGGCTACCCCACTCCTTGTAAATAAACTTATCAAAATAAGTTAAGTAAGGAAACACCTTTGGCTTGCGGGCTGGCTTGTGGGATCCGAAAGGGACAGACACCTCAGTAGATGCCCCCGCCTTATCCTCCATCTTTAGGGTATCCCGCACCACTGTGATAAGTGCTCCTACAGGCGCTTTTTCCTGCGCTGACACGGAGTCATTCTCACTGTCCGAACTGTCCTGGTCCGCATCCTCTGAAATGTCAGAACAGGGGCCGCATGCCAAAGTGGGACCTGAGTCTGCATCAGACACGGGTCTTGCAGGACTCACCACCCTGACCCAGGTGCTGCGCTGTGCTGCTGCTGTCTGCTCTCCCCTGTGTCAGCCACGAGGTGTTTTGTGTAAAAAGCATGCTGTTCTAGAAAGAAACAGTCACCCAGCACTAGAGGCAAAATAAGCTGAGGCTACTAGAAAATGGCCACTGGCTGCCTCAGCAAAAAAAACGTCTGAGGGCGCTGGGAAAATGGCCCCCGGACTTCCAGAAAATGGTCGAAATGGAAAAAACGCTGTGGCTACAGAAAAAAAAAAAAAATCTGATTTTTTTTTGTACTCACCGTAAAATCCTTTTCTCTGAAATTCACTGACCAACACAGCTCCTCTCTTAGCCATTGGGTTGTTATGCCCACCACTAGGAGAATACTAGGCATTACTTGTATACTCAGAACTCTTCATTTCCGCCCAGGGGGCGGTGCCTTGGACAACAACCCTCCAGCCTGCCATGCGGTCATCAGTACGTCAACAAGCAGTATAACGCAAAGAGAAAAAGGAGGGGCGGGTGCTGTGTCGGTCGGTGAACTACAAAGAAAAGGATTTTACGGCAAGTACAAAAAATCCTATTTTCTCTTATATTCACAGACCGACACAGCTCCTCTCTTAGCCATTGGGGCGTCCCCAAGCAGTGCCAAACGAGGGGTGGGAAAACAGCATTGAAATGTCATCCACCATGGCAAGTGGGAACTAGTGAAACTTTACCCACAAAAAACAACAGTGTGTGGAGAAATCCACCACAAAACCAGGGTACCCTCAACAGGAGTGACTACCCACAACCGCACCAAAAACTGCGGAATGTAATGCAACAGCGCATTGCCTTAATGGTACTGCGTTTCTATAGAAAGACCAGGAAAAAAATATATTGCATATTCAATTTCAACTATATGGCCGCCACTTTGCGGCCAAAACAGGCATCAGCCGATGCACTGACGTCTACCTTGTAGAACTTGGTAAACATGTGGACAGACGACCAGGTCACCGCTTTACACACCTGAGCGACTGATGATTGGTGTCGGAAGGCCCAAGACGTTCCAATTGCCCTTGTGGATTGGGGCGTGACCAGAAAGGGGGGCACCTGCCCCTTCAAGGCATAGGCTTGCACTACAATCTGTTTGATCCACCTGGAAATGGTGGCCGACGAGACCGCCATGCCTTTCTTTGGACCAGCCACCGAAACAAACAGTGAGTCTGACTTACGAAAGGGAGCCGTGGCAGACAAATACACCTCCAGAGCCCGAACCACATCCAGAGCATGAAGGGCCACCTCCTTAGGGTGCTTCAGCTTAGGACACAGATGGTAATACAATGTCCTCATTGATATGAAAAGCCGAGACCGCTTTCGGCAGAAAAAACGGTTGCAGACACAACACCACCTTATCCTTGTGGATAACCAGATAAGGCGACTTGCGGGACAAAGCCACCAGTTCCGAAACCCTCCTGGCCGATGTGATGGCCACTAGAAAGACCACTTTCTCGGAAAGAGTCAACAGAGGAATCTCCCTGATATTTTCAAACGGCGGTTTTTGAAGTGCCGATAACACCAGGTTCAGATCCCAAGGGGGTAACGGTGGACACACCGGAGGGACATGTCGCACCCCCTGAACAAAGGTACTCACTAATGAGCGAGACGCCAGGGGGTCGCTGAAAAAAAGACAGCCAAGGCTGATATTTGCCCCTTAATGGTGCTTAACGCCAATTTCTGATCTACTCCTTGCTGAAGAAACAGCAGGATTCTGGATATATAAAAGGAGCGTGGATGCCACCCTTTCTCCTTGAAGAACAGGACCCAGGACACAGCTAGCCAGTGCAACCCCCCCCCCCCAGGTGAGAGCCCCTGCATAGACACACACACACACCGCTCAGCAGCATCCCCAGATGAAAGGGGGGGGGACAGGGATAGAAGAGATGGAGGTGAGGGACCCCCGAATCGACCTCCCAGGGAATGCCCAGCCCCGCCATAGCAGGGAGAGCTGTACTTACCAGTCCTGAAGAGCTGGGAGACATTCCAACACAGACCCACTCACTGATCAGTACAGGGTGGCTGCTGGCCCAGCATACTGTGACGTAGTCAGCAGTAGCCCGGTCATATGTATGCCCCGGAGCATAAAAGCTCACAACCACCTCTGGAGCTGAGGTTTTGTCGTGGCCTGCCTAGCGCGTAGCTGCAGCCTGCACACGCTTGATGGCCGGACTGGGGAGACAAGGATAAGAGTATATAGCCTGTCACCCAGCCGGCTGTTGATAGCAGATCACAGGATCAATCATCTTGAGAAAAAAGTCACGCTTCTTTAGAATAAAAAATAAAAAACACGGACCGATGGACCCCCAGGACCTTCTCCAGGCAAAATAAAACTGATGACTGCATGGCAGGCTGGAGGGTTGTTGCCCAAGGGACTGCCCCCAGGGCGGAACTAAAGAGTTCTGAGTGTAACATAACCACTAATGCCTAGTATTCTCCTAGTGGTTTGCATAACAACCCAATGTCTAATGCCCCGTACACACGACCGGACTTTTCAACATCAAAAGTCTGACGGAATGATTCCGGCAGACTATTCGATCGTGTGTGGGCTGCAACGGACTTTTGATTCGCAAAAGTCTGACAGACTTTAGAAATAGAACATGCTTCAAATTTTTCCGCCAGAACTCTGCCGGACCCAGTTCCTACCGAGAAATCCGCTCGTGTGTATGCTATTCCGACGGACTAAAACCGACGCTAGGGCAGCTATTGGCTACTGGCTATGAACTTCCTTATTCGAGTCCAGTCGTACGTCATCACGTTCGAATCCGTCGGAGTTTGGTGTGATTGTGTGTGGCCAAGTCCGCTCATTCGGAAAGTCCATCAGAACTCTGTCAGAACTCCTTCGAAAGTCTGTCGGACATAAGTCTGGTCGTGTGTACGCGGCATTAGAGAGCAGCTGTGTCGGTCGATCAATATAAGAGAAATGGCCACGGTCCGCGCAGTTGCCTCCCTGCATGGCATACACACCAAAAACACCCCACCATGGCCCAGAAACAGGGAAGAGGACGAGTGGACCCCCCCCCCCCCAAACACAGCCCCCGGCCAGGTACGTGCACCGCACCCCCATATGCCCAGTCACACAGCGGCCCATAGAATGGGGGAGAGGGAAAGGGAGAGAAGAAAGGGAGAGTGGGAGACCCCCTAGTCGACCTCCCAGGGAATGCCCAGCTGCTCCATCCTGCCGAGACAGGTGGAACCATACTTACCTCTCCTGCAGGGACTGCTGGACGCATTCCATGGACAGGCCCATCAGCCGAGCAGTACGGGGTGGCTGTCAGCCATGGCACACTGTGACACGGACAGCAGTAACCCCGTCATATGTGTGCCCCGGAGCATACAACTCACTGACCCAGAGCATAGTTAAAGGTCTGCTCACGCTTGATGGCCAGGCTGGGGAGACTACCAGGATCTACAGTCAGGTCCATAAATATTGGGGCATCGACACAATTCTAATCTTTTTGGCTCTATACACCACCACAATGGATTTGAAATGAAATGAAACTAATAAGATGTGCTGTAACTGCAGACTTTCAGCTTTAATTTGAGGGTATTTCCATCCAAATCAGGTGAACGGTGTAGGAATTACAACAGTTTGTATATGTTCCTCCCACTTTTTAAGGGACCAAAAGTAATGGGACAGATTAACAATCGTCCATCAAACATTCACTTTTTAATTCTTGGTTGCAAATACTTGGTTCCAAAGCCTGAAGTCTGGAATGCATAGACATCACCAGACGCTGGGTTTCATCCCTGGTGATGCTCTGCCAGCCATCTACTGCAACTGTCTTCAGTTCCTGCTTATTCTTGGGGCATTTTCCCTTCAGTTTTGTCTTCAGCAAGTGAAATGAACGCTCAATCGGATTCAGGTCAGGTGATTGACTTGGCCATTGCATAACGTTCCACTTCTTTGCCTTAAAAAACTCTTTGGTTGCTTTCGCAGTATGCTTCGGGTCATTGTCCATCTGTACTGTGAAGCTCCGTCCAATGAGTTCTGAAGCATTTTGCTGAATATGAGAAGATAATATTCCCCGAAACACTTCACAATTCATCCTGCTGCTTTTGTCAGCAGTCACATCATCAATAAATACAAGAGAACCAGTTCCATTGGCAGCCATACATGCCCACGCCATGACACTACCACCACCATGCTTCACTGATGAGGTGGTATGCTTTGGATCATGAGCAGTTCCTTTCCTTCTCCATACTCTTCTCTTCCCATCACTCTGGTACAAGTTGATCTTGGTCTCATCTCTCCATAGGATGTTGTTCCAGAACTGTGAAGGCTTTCTTAGATGTTGTTTGGGAAACTCTAATCTGGCCTTCCTGTTTTTGAGGCTCACCAATGGTTTACATCTTGTGGTGAACCCTCTGTATTCACTCTGGTGAAGTCTTCTCTTGAGTGTTGACTTTGACACACATACACCTACCTCCTGGAGAGTGTACTTGATCTGGCCAACTGTTGTGAAGTGTGTTTTCTTCACCAGGGAAAGAATTCTTCGGTCATCCACCAAAGTTGTTTTCCGTGGTCTTCCGGGTCTTTTGGTGTTGCTGAGCTCACCGGTGCGTTATTTCTTTTTAAGGATGTTCCAAACAGTTGATTTGGCCACACCTAATGTTTTTGCTATCTCTCTGATGGGTTTTTGTTTTTTTCAGCCTAATGATGGCTTGCTTCACTGATAGTGACAGTTCTTTCGATCTCATATTGGGAGTTGACAGCAACAGATTCCAAATGCAAATAGCACACTTGAAATGCACTCTGGACCTTTTATCTGCTCCTTGTAAATGGGAAAATTAGGGAATAAGCACACACCTGGCCATGGAACAGCTGAGCAGCCAGTTGTCCCATTACTTTTGGTCCCTTAAAAAGTGGGAGGCACATATACAAACTGTTGTAATTCTTACACCGTTCACCTGATTTGGACGTAAATACCCTCAAATTAAAGCTGAAAGTCTGCAGTTAAAGCGCATCTTGTTTGTTCCATTTCAAATCCACTGTGGTGGTGTATAGAGCCAAAAAGATTAGAATTGTGTCAATGTCCCAATATTTATGGACCCGACTGTATATTATCCAGCTTGTCCCCCAGCCTAGCTGTTGATTGTAGATCACAGGAATCAAAAATTCCCACCGGGAGCCAGGTCCTTCTCCTACGCTAGGCAGAAAGAAAAAAAAAAACGGAGCTGCTGGATGTAGTGTGAGGGGTTATAGTCAGTAGGACCGCCCCCTGGGTGGTGCTGTGCAGTTTTGCTGTTTTTACAATGTTCTGCCTAGTTCTCTCCTGAAGGGGCGATATAACCCTAAGGTCAAGATGAAGATGCTGTGTCTGTCAATGAACAAAAGAGAAAAAAAAAAAACTTCCGCTCTAGGATCCCGCTGTGACCATTATAGAACAACAACGCCACCCAAAACAAGAGAACTCTTATGCTCGCCAAGAAGAAACAATGTTTTCAATAGATGTTACCCAATAATAAAAAGTAACACGTTTCATCAAATGGAAAAAATAAAAGGTGGACTCCATGTTTTGGGTGTTAACATGACGCACAGTCATACACCCCCCCCCCCTTTTTTTTTTTTTTACCACCTGGATCACAGGCGCCATCTTGCTGTTGCTCCCCCCCCCGACGCCAACGCTGGGGGCACCATCCCCCCGACGCCAACGCTGGGGGCAACATCCCCCCGACGCCAACACCCCCCCCCCCCCCAACGCTGGGGGCAACATTCCCCCCCCCCCCAACGCTGGGGGCAACATTCCCCCCCCCCCCCCCAACGCTGGGGGCAACATAAATCCTACCACCCCCCCCCCCCCCCCCCCAACGATGGGGGCACCATTCCCCCCCACTGACACCAATGGAGCACTAGGCCTCCCATAGACGGGCACTATTCCTCCCCCCGACGCCAACGCTGGGGGCACCATCCCCCCGACGCCAACGCTGGGGGCACCATCCCCCCCCCCCCCCCCAACGCTGGGGGCAACATTCCCCCCCCCCCCAACGCTGGGGGCAACATTCCCCCCCCCCCCAACGCTGGGGGCAACATTCCCCCCCCCCCCCCCCAACGCTGGGGGCACCATTCCCCCCCCCCCCAACGCTGGGGGCACCATTCCTCCCACCCCCCCCCCCCCCCCAACGATGGGGGCACCATTTCCCCCCACTGACACCAATGGAGCACTAGGCCTCCCATAGACGGGCACTATTCCTCCCACTGACACCAACGATGGGGGCACTATTCTTCTCCCTACTGATCACAGGCACTATGCAAGGTTTACTCCAACTGACCACCAAGCCTATGGCAATTTCCACTCCCAACTGGCCTTAGTCTGGCCCCCTTAAAGTCTGAAAGGACAATAAACTGTCCCTTGATTTAGAACTTTGAGACCCCTGAGCTAGAGGAATTCTACAGATTATGGTACATACAGTTACATTGTTCCAAGCTGAAAAACAAAAATATACCAAATACCCGGAATTCTTTAAATATTTGATGAACACAAGTTACTTCACTATCATTATTATACACGATTTATATAGTGCCAACAATTTACGCAGAGCTTTACAACGTAATCAATCATAACATTTATTGGATACATTGCATCTTTTCAGGAAGCGCAGGAATTTGGTTTCCATCGTGGTTGTTGCTCCTTATTTGCAAACAGCAATACTTTTCTTTGAACTATTACACCAGCTGCCACTAGAGGTCTTCACAAGCGATCTCTGAAACACACACACACACACACACACACACACAGTCAAACACACACAGTCAAACCTTCCCCGGGGCGTCAGGACACACCACAACATCCCCCAATAACAAAAGACACAACACCGACGTGAAATACCAGATTATATTTTTGCAAATATTCCTAAAACAGGCAACTTTTTAAACCCTACCCCCCCCCCCCCCCCAAGAAAAAATGCAAACTTTTCTTAAAAAATAAACTTTTTGTCCCCACCCACCAGAAAAAAAAAAAAAACCCAGGAAGCTTATTACAAAAAGCAAGAAACGGAAAAAAAAAAAAAAAAAAAATTGAATCCCGTCCGCTCCTAGGCCTGAACAGGAAGCGGCGCGCTGCGCGGTGAAGATGGCGGAGGAAGATCCTCTCGGGCACCCGATTTGTGGAAAGCATAGATTGGACGCTGGAACCCTGTAATGAGAAGAGAGGGGGGGGGGGAGCGGAGACACATTATTGAAGAGTCAGCAAATTATTATTAAATTAAGTTATTGAAGAGTCAGCAAAATATTCTCACAAATCATCATAGTCCTGAAACCAGAGGATCAACAGGGTGACCGGATACAACTGGGGGCAGGTAAAGGGCCAATCCGGCCAACGGGGGTGTTCCTCCTGCCAGTCTTAGGGTGTTCCCACTCCATTTAAAAGGCTAAGTTCACTTATTTTTCTAAATCCCAGCTCCCCTACGTACCAATATACCATTAATGTACCTTGGCAGCAGAAAAATAAAAGCTTTCTTCGATTTTTAGAAAGGCCTTACCTTAGCCCTTGCTGTGTTCTAGAGTAAGTTTATGACTTCCTTGTATGTAGATTTGAGACAGAAACCAGTAAGACACAGGGAGCAGTTCGCCGGCTGACCTCATACACCCTGCACCCACCAACTAGGTTTGCACGGCATGCCCTCCAGACGTGCATTTGCCTGGCTTGTCAATGTAAGCTGCTATGATTTCCAAGGCATCCCCAGTGTCCCGCCAGTCAGGACCCGGCCATGGGTAGGACACCCCTGATTGTAGTGCAAGGGCCTGCCTGATTGAATAGATAGGTGGGGCCCTCCTAGTCCATAGTTTTGCCAAGTCATTCTCTGTCTCCGGGTCAGGCAGACCCTTGCACTACATCAGGGGTGTCATGCCCACCAGCCCTAGAGAGTTTAGCATGTGGCCTGGGTCCGTCTGGAGGGATGCCATGCAAACCTATACAGCTGTGGCCGTTTACATTGACAAGCCAGGAAAATGCACACCTGGGAGGGATGCTGTGCAAACCTAATTGATAAGTGCAGGGTGTGTGCGTTAATGCGATCAGCCAGTGAACTGCTTCCCGTTTCTTACTTTTTTTACATTCCAAATCTACATACCAGGAAGTCATGAAGTTTTCTATGAACACAGCAGGGACCAAAGTAAGGCCTTGTTCTAAAAATCAAAGAAAGCTTTTATTTTTCTGCAACAGAGGTACATCATTTGTACATAGGGGAGCTGGGATTTAAAAAAAATAAAAAAAAAGGGGGGGGGGGGGCAAACTTATCCTTTTATGTGGGGTTAGGGAAAATTCAACAGGTGGAGAGGAAACACCTCCATGATGGGCGGGACTTCCCACAAGGTGGCCAGGAACAGAGTGGAGGACAACAGCAGGGAGCATCTGGAGCCGCAACTACAACTATGGACAGGTAAAAAGGTTGCTTTGGCCACATCCTTGGGATGTTCCCACTCATTAGGTATGATATTGCAAAAAAATCCAACAGGAGGAGAACAAAACCCCCCATGGTAGGCAGGACCTCTCACAAAGTGGCCAGGAGCAGAGTGAAGGACAATGTTAGGCAGCATCTGGAGTTCCAGCTATAACTATGGACAGGTAAAGGGTCACTTTGGCCAACAAGGAGTTCCTACCAATCTTGGAGCTTCTGTAATATCATACCTAAATAGTGGGAACACCCCAACAGGAGAGAAAACACCCCCATATGGTGGGCAGGACCTCTTCACAAGGTGGAGGACAACGGCAGGAAGCACCTGGAGTCCAAGTTAAAACTGTGGACAGGTAAAGAGTCGCTTCAGCCAACAAGGTGTTCCTACTGATCTTGGGGTGTTCCCGCCATTCTTGGGGTGTTCCCACTCATTACATGTGGTATTACAGAAGATCCAACAGGAGGAGAAGAAACACCCCATGGTAGGCAGGACCTCTTGCAAGGTGGCCAGGAGCAGAGTGGAGGACAACTGATGGGAGCATATGGAATCCCAGCTTTAACTATGGACAGGTAAATATAGTTACATAGTTAGTAAGGTTGAATAAAGACACCAGTCCATCCAGTTCAACCCGAGTGTCTACAATTGTCCCTATCCCTGTACATTGCACACTCACATCAGTCCCTACCCTCAGGGAGCCCACGATCCAAGGTCCCCCCATTCATATACTAGGGCCAATTTTGGACAGAAGCCAATTAACCTACCTGCATGTCTTTGGAGTGCGGGAGGAAACCGGAGTACCCGGAGGAAACCCACGCAGACACAGGGAGAACATGCAAACTCCAGGCAGGTAGTGTCATGGTTGGGATTCGAACCTGGGACCCTTCTTGCTGCTAGGTGAGAGTGCTACCCACTACACTATGGCCAGGTAAAGAGTTGCTTCAGCCACCAAGGCGTTTTCCGCCATTCATGGGGTGTTCCCACTCATTAGAGATGTGGTATTGCAGAAGATCCAACGGGAGGTGAAGAAACACCCTATGGTAGAAAGGACCTCATGACAAGGTGGCCAGGAGCAGACTGGAGGACAACTGATGGGAGCATCTGGAATCCCGGGTTCAACTATGGACATGTAAAGAGTCGCTTCAGCCAACAAGGTGTTCCTACTGATCTTGGGGTGTTCCCGCCATTCTTGGGGTGTTCCCGCTCATTAGATGTGAAAATGCAGAAGATCGAACAGGAGAAGAAACACTCCATGGCGGGCAGGACCTTTCAGAAGGTGGCCAGGAACAGGGTGGAGGACTACAGCAGGGAGCATCTGAAGTGAGGTCCAAGAAGTAGTCCTGACGAAGTACATTGGGAGTACTGATCCTTCAAATGTGAAGTCCAATTTTTGTTTTTTTGGTTTTAGAGACCCTGACGTCACCTTGCCCATTCAGGAGAGCCTGACAGAGTGTAAAGTCCACCCCCCCCCCCCCCCCAAAACCACATTATACTCCTCTCTCCCCAGTGCTCCCTCATTATAAAGTACCTGGTGTTGGAGCCCGCAAAGATCATCAAGTGAGCATGCTTAGGCCTAGTGCAGTGGTTCTCAACTCCTGTCCTCAGGGCCCACTAACAGGCCAGGTTTGCAAGATAACTGAAATACATCACAGGTGATATCATTTGCTGCTCAGTGATTGCAGCATTCTAGTCTGCATCTCCCCAAGGTACAGGGCCAGATTAAGAACATCGTGGGCCTGGTGCTGAGGATTTTGATGGGGCCTTTTATAAACAATAAAATAAAAAAAATGCAAAAAAATTTTTGTTATAACAAATTAAATTAAAGAGAGAGATCGAGGAAGAGAGAGAGAGAAAGGGGATGAAGGAGGTGTGAGGGGTAAGGGAGGGAGGATGAGAGAGAAGGGGGGGGGATGAGAGAGAGAGGATGCACATGAGCATGTGTGGGAATGATATCAACGCAGCCTGGCCAAGGCAAATGACGGAAGGCACAGAACCCAGAAGGAAGACCGGGTGAAGATGGAAGTGCCCGGGCCCCGCCAGATTGATCACAGCACAGCACTGGAGGGCTCAGTCTGACAATTTAAGTGTACCCTAATGTGCTAATATGCTGGGCACACTTGTACATTATGGCATAATCTCCCCAAGGACCTCTAAAAAGTAGTAATGTTAGAAAAGTTTACTACCGCTTTACTATCACCGGAGCCTCTCATGGGGCCCCTACTGACCCTGTGGCCCTTGGGCAGTGCCTAAGTGCATGGTTGTCAACATTTCAAATATATTTTAGGGACACTTTTTTTACAAGTGCTATATTTATAGTAGCTGACATCCCCCGTGTTCCTCTATACATCACAATAGTAATTACAAAATAAAATAAGTACTAATAATGGGGCAGAACAAATATGAGGACTGTGAGATTTCCTTTAGTTGAACTGACAAAAGTGCCCATTCTAGAGCTGGTAACATTGAGGCACATATAATTTTAACATATAATTTTAAAGAACAGTTTTTGTGGGTAAGAGGCATAGGGGAGGAGTGTGGATGGTATAAAAGTGGGAAGTATGTGCAGGTGAGGGAGAGGAATGTGGAGGGTCTAACAGTGGGCCCTATGTACATGAGAGGAGTGCAGAGGGTATGGCAGAAGGCACTATGTACAGGAGAGGAGTGTGAAGGGTAAGACAGTGGGCAGTATGCACAGCAGAGGAGTGTAGAGGGTATGAAATTGGGCACTATGTATAAGAGAAGAGTGTGGAGGGTATGACAGTGGGCACTATGTACAGGAGAGTAGGACAGTAAGCAGTAATTACAGGAGATGAGTGTGGAGGGAGGGTATGATGGTGGGCACTATGTATAGGAGAGGAGTATGGAGGGTATGAAAGTTAGTAGTATGTACAGGAGTGGAGGGTATGACAGTGGGCACTATGTATAGGAGAGAAGTGTTGGAGGTATGACAGTGGGCACTATGTATATGAGAGGAGTATGGAGGGTATGATAGTGAGTAGTATGTACAGGAGAGGAGTGTGGAGGGTATGACAGTGGGCACTATGTATAGGAGAGAAGTGTTGGAGGTATGGCAGTGGGCACTATGTATAGGAGAGAAGTGTTGGAGGTATGACAGTGGGCACTATGTATAGGAGAGGAGTGTGGAGAGTATGACAGTGAGTAGTATGTACAGGAGAGGAGTATGGAGGGTATAGCGGTGGGCACTATGTATAGGAGAGGAGTATGGAGGGTATGGCGGTGGGCACTATGTATAGGAGAGGAGTATGGAGGGTATGTCGGTGGGCACTGTATAGGAGAGGAGTGTGAAGGGTACGACAGTGGACACTATGTACAGGAGAGAAGTGTATGACAGCTGGCACTATGTATAGGAGAGGAGAGTGTAGGATATGACAGCGGGCGTTATGTATAGGAGAGAAGTGTGGAGGGTATGACAGTGGGCACTATGTATAGGAGAGAAGTGTGGAGAGTATGACAGTGGGCACTATGTATAGGAGAGGAGGATGAAGTAATCTGGGAAGGAAAAATGTAAAGGTTTGTGGAAGGATGATTAGGGACTTGTGTAGTGGTTAAGTGGGCCATACATGGATTGAAATTACACCAATTAAGCAGAGACCAGCCATAGTCGATCTATGTATGGGCTAGCTGGTTTTACACAAGTCAACCTATTAACCGACTTGAGTGCAACCAGCCTGTCAGGTTTTCCCCAAAACAATCAGTGCTGCCAGCTATAGTTAGCAACACTAATCATTGTATTCACTGGCAGAACACAATAACACTGCGGGAGTGATTGCCCCATTCAGAGGGCAGCAGGTGAGAGGGTGTTTGGGGACAGGCTGGGGAGAGATACTAGTCAGTCCCTGGGTAGGCACTGGTTAGTATCAGAGCCAGATACACACAAGTTACATACGCCAAGATCATTAGAGCGAGAGCAATAATTCTAGCACTAGACCTCCTCTGTAACTCTAAACATGTAACCTGTAAAAAAATGTAAAGCATGGCTTAAAACACAACAAAAAATTGTGATAACTTTAGTGTTTTTTTTTTATGAATAAAACAGTTTCTTTCCAACATAAAAAGTTGC
This sequence comes from Lithobates pipiens, assembly GCF_037356315.1. Lineage (NCBI taxonomy): Eukaryota > Metazoa > Chordata > Amphibia > Anura > Ranidae > Lithobates > Lithobates pipiens. The sequence goes on from NW_027507903.1 coordinate 643,197,492, forward strand.
AAATACCACCATTTTATTCCATAGGGTGTCTGCTAAAACAATATATAATGCTTGAGGGTTCTGAGTAATTTTCTAGCATAAAAAAATGATGATTTTTACATCTAGGAGAGAAGTCTCAGAATGGGCCTGGTTGCCAAGGGGTTAATTATCATAAGTAATATACAAATAATTATTATAAGCTCTGTGAGTTCATCCTCTCCGTCTGCTGCAGAGTGTTCCAGCTTGTATTTATACTGCCGCTCTGTATGTAGCTTCTGACAGGCTGTGCAAGGAGACCTGTATCTCTGGAACCATATATGATAGCAGCCCCATATTTTAACCAGTGCTGGAGTGGGTCTTTAGCTACATACCCACCAAATATGGGGTCTCTGTGACTCCTGATCGCCGAGCTACAATCCTCGAAGTCGATCTTTTTTTTTGATTTTTTTTTTTTTTTGGGCAAATGGGCCTATCTTGAGAAAGGGGCCTGGAGCTGCAGCTCCAATAGCCCCTATGTTAATCCGGCCCTGCCAAGGTAATACTTAAGATCTGAACTGTTAGTGGGTCCCGAGGACAGGAGTTGAGAATCACTGGCTTAGAGAATGGCCACTAGGCCTGAGGACTCGCACAATGCCTGCTTTTCATTGCATAGTTTGCTGGGAAGGGTGTATAGCAGTGTGCAGGCGCCCTAACCTCAAACCCCCCCCCCACCATGCAGAGGTGTGGTGGCATCTTTGCTCGTTTCCAGCACACCAAACAGAATACCGGATTACCTTTTGATGAAGAAGAACACGGTGCAGCCAGCAGTTCATAACTGGAGAAGCCCACTTCGGAAGACAAGAGGTAGGAGGTGAACTGCTCCGGCTTCAGGGAGATCCTACAGAAGTTCTTGTAGATGGATTCCTGAGGAGACAAAATACATTACATAGCGCTGGGAGGAGACCTACCCGGGAATACAAGGTGGAGCTGAACTCCGGGGATATCTGGTTGGATTGTGGAAATCTGTTTCGGCCGCTCTTGTGATCTAATACAGACAGGCATGCTGGTGATCCTTTCTCAACTGTACCTAAATTAATATACAGCTCAGTCACCAGACCTCCCCTTTTTGTGCTTCACCCTTCACTGTCCAATCACATGAGGTCATCTCTTTGGTCTTTCCTCCTGCTAAAAGTTGGCTGACCACACTGTGCGAGGCTATAGACCAGTGTGGCTCCATATGCTGCTCCCTCCCCTCCCTCCTAGTCTGAGTTCTGCTGTACAGGGGTTGCAGGAGGCTGATGTTAGGATTGGTTTAGGTACTAAATAATAGTACCTAAATGATAAGATACTGGATGTGTAAAATAAATAAATAATAATAATATTAAAACACACAACACTAACTAGTGGTGCACCAGAATTAAATATTCTGGTGCCAAAACCGAAAATGCAGGATGTAATGGGGCAAAAACTGAAGTGGACAGTTTAAAAATAAAATAAAAATTGAATTAACATGGCTGGCATTGAAGTCAACAGGACGCAGTTTTTGCACTGCAGTCAATAGGGGGCCATTTTTTTTTTTTTTTTTGCACTGCAGTCAACGGGGACGCAGCATGCCATTTGTCTGTACTTTTTTTTATATTGACAAAACGCTGATATCTTTGGCCGATTTTTAACACAGCGAAAGATCGGTGCATCCCTAATTTTAACTGAAACAAACTACAGGACCATCACAGCAAAGCCCCCAGTATACCTAATGAACTGGGAAAACCTGTCCTCACTGGTGAGACTTCTAGTATCCTGCCTGAAGCTACCAGTAGCTGTTGATAATGGACACATCCTTCGTTTGTGTGTAATGTGTAAATTATATATATATATATATATATATATATAAATAAATAAAGGGATGCACCGAAATTTCGGTCGCCGAAACATATCGGCCCGAAAATTGTGTTTTCGGCAAAATGCCGAAAGGAAAATCTTGCCGATAATGGGGCCGGGGCCTGTGCGGGGCTCCGCCCCCTGGTGCCGCCCATTGCACGGGTGTTTTCCTTGTCCGTCCCCAGTCCTCCTTTCGTCCCGCCCGACAGTGCGGTGATCTCTGTGTGTCACGGAGCTGTGCATTGAATTGCCCGGGCGGCTGCAGTAACAATGTCCCGCCTCCTGTGACAGACGGTACACTGATCCAATGGCGGGACATTGAATCAGCGTGACGTGATTACAGGAGGCGGGACATTGTTACTGCAGCCGCCCGGGCAATTCAATGCACAGCTCCGTGACACACGGAGATCACCACTCTGATCCGGGCATGGGTAAGGCTGCATTTAGACACTGGCAAGCTGCATGAGGGGGAAAGAAAGAGTGTGCCCAGGGCAAGCATTGCAGAGTTTTGTCCGCAGCTAAATCACACGTTTTTTTGTGCCCACAGTACTGCTGCATCCAAAAGTCATTTGTTTGCCTCTGAAACTATCCACCTCTGGCCACTTGTGTGAATGTAGCCATGCTATATAACACCAGCTCACAGGACAAAGGCTGTACTCCCTTTATTGACCATATAATAAAAAATAATAATAATCTTGATTTTGACCCAGCTAGGTTTTTATCTCCATGTGATAGAATGGGGAAGGGTTAAGTTATTGCTAGTAGAGGTAACGATATGAGCATTCCCAATAGAAGTCTGTTGGAACGGAACCAGGTAGCTTGCTTGGGGCCAGTTCACACCAGATGCAGTTCCGTGTGCTTTTTTTTTTTTTTTTGCACAAAATGCATGCACAGTGTTTTCCATGTATTCCAATGGCTGTAGTTCACACCATGCAGTCAGTTTCCGCACCGGAAACTGACTGCATGGTGTGAACTACAGCCATTGGAATACATGGAAAACACTGTGCATGTATTTTTATCAGGCAGGCTGCATCTGAGGGGGAACTGGTGAGGCTGCTTTGATCTCCTGTATCATGCCCGCAGTCTCTGACCGTCTCCTGCACCATGCCCGCAGTCTCTGACCGTCTCCTGCACCATGCCCGCAGTCTCTGACCGTCTCCTGCACCATGCCCGCAGTCTCTGACCGTCTCCTGCACCATGCCCGCAGTCTCTGACCGTCTCCTGCACCATGCCCGCAGTCTCTGACCGTCTCCTGCACCATGCCCGCAGTCTCTGACCGTCTCCTGCACCATGCCCGCAGTCTCTGACCGTCTCCTGCACCATGCCCGCAGTCTCTGACCGTCTCCTGCACCATGCCCGCAGTCTCTGACCGTCTCCTGCACCATGCCCGCAGTCTCTGACCGTCTCCTGCACCATGCCCGCAGTCTCTGACCGTCGCCTGCACCATGCCCGCAGTCTCTGACCGTCGCCTGCACCATGCCCGCAGTCTCTGACCGTCGCCTGCACCATGCCCGCAGTCTCTGACCGTCGCCTGCACCATGCCCGCAGTCTCTGACCGTCGCCTGCACCATGCCCGCAGTCTCTGACCGTCTCCTGCACCATGCCCGCAGTCTCTGACCGTCTCCTGCACCATGCCCGCAGTCTCTGACCGTCTCCTGCACCATGCCCGCAGTCTCTGACCGTCTCCTGCACCATGCCCGCAGTCTCTGACCGTCTCCTGCACCATGCCCGCAGTCTCTGACCGTCTCCTGCACCATGCCCGCAGTCTCTGACCGTCTCCTGCACCATGCCCGCAGTCTCTGACCGTCTCCTGCACCATGCCCGCAGTCTCTGACCGTCTCCTGCACCATGCCTGCAGTCTCTGACCATCTGCTGTATGAAAATATTTTTTAAAAACAGTCATTTTCGGTATCGGTGCTGTTTCGGTATCGGTTTTCGGCCTAGTGTAGTTTTCATTTTCGGTATCAGTTTCGGCACCAAAAAACCCATTCGGTGCACCCCTAATACACATATATATATATATATATATATATATATACATATATATATATATATATATATATATATATATATATATATATATAGCTTAAATTAGAAGATTGTTTCCCCCCCATTTACCTGAGGACACCAAGCAAAACTGAGCATGATTGGTGTGGGAGGAGCTACAGCCTCAAGAGGGCTGAGCTTTCAGTATTCTTTCCCTGAGGACATTAAGCAAAATTGGTGTGGGAGGAGCTACAGCCTCAAGGGGGCTGGGCCTTCAGTATTCTATTTCCTTGAGGACACCAAGCAAAACCCGAGCAGGATTGGTGTGGGAGGAGCAACAGCCTCAAGGGGGCTGGGCCTTCAGTATTCTCTTTCCCTGAGGACATTAAGCAAAATTGGTGTGGGAGGAGCTACAGCCTCAAGGGGGCTGGGCCTTCAGTATTCTTTTTCGCTGAGGACATTAAGCAAAACTGGCGTGGGAGGAGCTACAGCCTCAAGGGGGCTGGGTCTTCAGTATTCTATTTCCTTGAGGACATTAAGCAAAATTGGTGTGGGAGGAGCTACAGCCTCAAGGGGGCTGGGCCTTCAGTATTCTTTTTCGCTGAGGACACTATGCAAAACCTGAGCAGGACTGGTGTGAGAGGAGCTACAGCCTCAAGGGGGCTGGGCCTTCAGTATTCTATTTCCTTGAGGACACTAAGCAAAACTGGTGTGGAAGGAGCTACAGCCTCAAGGGGACTGGGCTTTCAGTATTTTATTT